>NC_085846.1:74204566-74804566 GCF_035594765.1 Anolis carolinensis
TAATGTGTAAGTGCAAGGAACAGAGAGAGAATTTTCAGGGTGGTGCTTTCACACTGATATTCCTCCTCATCACCCCAAAGATAAAAAGATGGTCCAGACACTGGGGTCTATCTATACCAGAGGTCCCCAGGTGTTTTCGTCTACAACTCCCAGAAATCCCAGCCAGTTTACCGGCTTTGTTGTCGAAGGCTTTCATGGCCGGGATCACAGGGTTGTTGTATGTCTTTCGGGTTGTGTGACCATACTTCTGGAACATGATCACACAGCCCGAAAGACATACAACAACCCAGTTTACCAGCTGTTGGGATTCTGGGAGTTGAAGGACAAAACATCTGGGTGCTGGTGCCTCACCAAACTATCATTCCAATGATTCCATAGCATTGAGTCATTGCAGTCAAGGTGGTGTCAACCTGCAATAATTCTACAGTGTAGATGTACCCCTGGAAATCCTGAAAAGAAATGGAGGCATATGTTCTCTGTTCTTCCCACCCAGCTCTCCTATTATTTATTAAATGCCTGCTCAGACATCAACACATCTTTGTATAGTATATTTGTGAAATGTTAACGGGCCAGTTTTATTATTTATTTATTTATGGTATTTCTACCCCGCCCTTCTCCCCTGGGGGACTCAGGACGGCTTACAAATTGGCAACACAGTGCCATCACATCAACAATACAATAGGCATTAAAAACTAAAAACATTTAAAACATCATAAAAACCAATATACAATAATAAACATTACCATGCACCGAGGTAATGTCACTAGACCTTGTCTAGGAGTCTTGGGGACCCTCTTTGACAAAAGTTTATTTCATACACAAAGTTATTACAAATATTGTGTATAAAATTATATTCGGGCTATATGTGTGTATAAAGTATATATGGAGCATACCTGAATTTCATGTTTATACTTGAGTCTCATCTCAAAGATATCTCATCATCTATATGCTAGTCCAGTAGAGTCTCACTTATCCAACATTCTGGATTATCCAACACATTTTTGTAGACAATGTTTTCAATACATCATGATATTTTGGTACTAAATTCGTAAATACAGTAATTACTACATAGCATTACCATGAACTGAACTACTTTTTCTGTCAAATTTGTTGTATAACATAATGTTTTGGTGCTTAATTTGTAAAATCAAAACCTAATTTGATGTTTAATAGGTTTTTCCTTAATCCCTCCTTATTATCCAACATATTTGCTTATCCAACGTTCTGCCAGCCCGTTTATGTTGGATAAGTGAGACTCTGCTGTATTTCAAAATCCAAAACACTTCTAGTCCCGAGCATGTCAGATAAAAGTTGCTCAACCATTATGAGAATTTGGGGCTTTGTTGTATTTTGCTACATAGTCAATGTGGCTGGATATCCTTGAATATCTGTCCTAGTTCACATATGGTTGACAAAGACCAGCACATCCTGTGGAGCTCTGAAGATTGGCCCATCATTGTGAGTGTGAGAGAAATTTGCAAGATTTTCAGACCGACCAATTGATCTTGAAAATGCACATTTCTCTTTCAACTTTTGAAAGCAGGAAAGACCTGAGACAGAAATCAGAATTTTATCAATTGCAGTGTGTGTGTGAAAAGTGTGTCCCACTTATGAAAATAAGTTCCAAACATGTCTATATAAACTATACATTAGAACATCTCCCCACAGAAGTGCTTTGAAAATACATTCTGGGGTGAGGGAATGATGTCCTCATTAACATGAATTGGTTTTGGAGATAAGGTTTTCTTTCTTATATCCAGTCTGCATTCTCTCACTTAGTTGATGTCTGCAGAGCATATACTGTACTTTAGAAAAATAGGAAAGTTGTTAGCTGAAAGAAGCAAATGAAGAGCTTGTAGTGAAATTAAGTTGTTGGATTTTACCATAAAGCGTGGGGTCTTGTTTTTGCTGTTTTACTGCCTGCTCTGCCCAAACCCCATGGAAGGAGGGAAAGGAGAGCAAAACAGTCTTACAAGTGGGATGTCATCGTGGAATGTCTTAGCTGTAAGTATGGAGCAGTCTTGACACTTTTCAGCCAATCCTCTGAGAATAATAAGTAAGGAGGACAAAGTGAGTGCAGCCCTCCTGGGCTTCCCCTTAAGAGTTTAAAAGCAAAATATTGATTTTGATTTACCCTGTCTCAAACCAGCTTCACTCCCATCTTCTTTTTATTCCCTGGTATATTGCCAAGTCCATTTGTTTTGTTTTTAGTCTTTTAAAAAATCACTGGTGAAACTGGCATGTCCATGTAGCATTCCTGTACCTAAAAATACAGTCAATTGACACCTTGAAGGTTTCCAGGCAACTATAACCATTTGTGACATCTTTAGCGGTTTCTCCAGCATGTTCAAAACAGATAAAGTGGAGGGATTGATTTTACTTGTCTCCAACCCTTCACAAAATCTCTCTGTGGCCATCCTAGCCGGTCTCTTGGTGATTCATAGAGCTTTCACTTCTGCTACAAATTTGGTTCTTCTTGCTTCTCTGCTTCACTTCAAACTCAATCCAGAGTGGATATTACATTGCTAAATGCAGCATGTTTTCTTTTCAGGTGGATCAGATAAAGAAATTTGTCTGCCTTATGCAATTTTTAGAAAAGCAATGGCAGCACCCATGCCAGCCATCATATTTAGCAGTAGCACCAATTGTGTTAGCAAAGGGACACTAGTGCATGGGAGATACTGGAGTGCTTGACTTGGGGATTTTTCCTCTCCACTGACACCCCTCCAAGTTAATTTGCATCCTACTTTTCTTCCAACTTGAGACCCAAACCAGTTTACCAAAGGTGTGGAAACAAAAACAACATTGCATACACAAGTTTAAGAACCATCAATCAACCAAACCACGTAAAACACGAATTTGACACAGTCAAAACTTTTCTGTTTTTTTCTCCTTTTTATGCCGTTATAATATAATAAAATATTGGCAGTTGCAGACAGCGTTGTAATAACATTGCACAGTCAAATCTTCATGATGTTGTTGCAGTGTTATGGCTACATTTTTTTTAAAAAAAAGAACTAATGAACAAAGGGACAGGGTACAGGAGTCAGTAATGATGCCATTAATGCAGATAAGAAAAATGTGTGAATGTATTGTTAAAGGGCAAGTGCAATAAATATGCAATAGAGAGCATTTGAAACTAGTTGGTGCAGATTTCAGATGGAGCAAGATGGCATTAAAGTGCAGTGTGTTAAATAACTGGGTGCCATGCCAAAAGATCTCAGCCGGCATTTGGAAACAATAGACATTGACAAAATCACGATCTGCCAACTGCAAAAGGCCACCCTACTGGGATCTGCACGCATCATCCGAAAATACATCACACAGTCCTAAACGCTTGGGAAGTGTTCGACTTGTGGTTTTGTGATATGAAATCGAGCATATCTATCTTATTTGCTGTGTCAGACTATGTCGTTGTGTCAACAATAATAATAATAGGGTTGTTGTGCATTTTCTGGGCTGCATGGCCATGTTCTAGAAGCATTCTCTCCCACATCTATGGCAGGCATATTTAGAAGTTGTGAGGTATATTTTCCAATATATCTCACAACCTTTGAGGATGCCTGCCATAGATGTGGGTGAAACATCAAAAGAGAATACTTCTGGAACATGCCCATAAAATGCACAACAGTACAGTGATTCTGGCCATGAAAGCCTTTGATAACACAATAATAATAATAATAATAATAATAATAATAATAATAATAATAACAACAACAACAATAATAATAACTTTATTCTTATAACCCGCCTCCATCTCCCCAAAGGGACTCGGGGCAGCTTACATGGAGACCAAGCCCAAAAAGCAAGAAATACAAATTAGAAAAATTAAAACACAGACAGAACAATATAGTTGAACCAGAGGAATAACATCTTAAAACCACCACCGAGAAGGCTCTCTCATTCATCCCCATCAGCCACGCTTGTGATAGTGAGAGAAGGGCCTCCACGGCAGATCTTATAATCCGTGCCTATTTGTAGGGGGAGATATGGTCACGAAGATAAGCTGGACCTGAATCTTTTAGGGCTTTATAGGTCATAACGTGTACTTTGAATTGGTCATAACCTAGACTTTAAATAAAGAGCTTAGTTAAATTCACCTTCATGCCGTCTATCAAGTGTAAGAATAATATTCCACAAGCGGACTGCCCAAACGAAAAGAGGGCAGGGCCTTTGTATCTTTAACAGTTATAATGAAGAAGGGATTTCTAAAATTGCCTCTTGTATACATCTATTAACTGTAAACCACCCTTATAATTAGGAACCAAGAAGGATAATTGCTTCATTTTGGGAATATTTATGCAGAAGAATATATTCACAAGCCTGATTCACCAGGTGAAATAGCATAAGGGGGAGAGAGAGAGATCTGGGCAGTGGGTGACTTGTGAATGTGGATTCTTTCTTTCGTGCATTGCATTGTATTTCCATGTTCTTATCACCTTTTAATCCCTGACTAAAACTATTACTTACCTCAATATTAACTGGGCTAAATCCCTGGTCAAGACAAAGGGCTTAACTTTGGTAATACTTAACCAGACAACCTGAAGCTTCCATCCCAAAGTCCTATTGGTCAGTAGTCCCACTTCTGCAGCATCTCAAGAACTGATGCTTTGCAGAAATAGTCTACATTCTGTTGGATTACTGCTTCTCTTTTCAAGTCTAGAATGGTTCAGCACCATGAATGTTGCATCTTTTTCTGACTTTTTTACACAGCTTTATCTTATCACACTCCTAGCTGAAACAGTATGGTAGACCAATGATAGGACCAATAATAGTGGGAGGCAAAAGGATCCGACCTTCAAAAAAAAAAGGTATGTAGCCATAGTCACTTCCACTGGTTTGTGTGGAGAAATCCTGCACTTAGGTGATGGGACTCTCACCCAAAACTTATCACTGAGGTGCAGGCTTTCTCCACACAGACCAGTGGAAGTTGTAGCGGATTGATGATGATAAATGGAAGCTCTTACGTGTGCCTGCGATCCAGAATCACATGCAGAACAATAGCATGTCACTCAGGTTTGCAGAACAAAAATACAGGAACGTTACTGATTCCAAGAGATCAAAAACAATAGTACTTACAATTGTTTATCTGATCACTTACAGAAGTCCACAGTCATAAACAGTCCTTTCTCATTTAGGCCATTTACGTTGGCCTCCAACTGACAAGAATTCTTCCCTCACCCTGGATTTCCCACAGATATATATAAACATTCCTTGCTTAGTTTTTCCATGCCTCACAACCTCTGAGGATGCCTGCCATAGATGTGGGCGAAACATCAGGAGAGAATACTTCTAGAACATGGCCATATAGCCCGGAAAACATACAACAACCCAGTCCTTTCTCAGTCTACAAATCTGCTTCAGAGAAGAATACAGTCCTTGTTCTTCCCCCTCTTTCCTCAGTAGCAAACAGGCCTCAAAATAGCAAGCCCTCTCTGAGTACACTACTCTCTTCACTAGCAGTACTCACCCAGCACTGAAAACTTGTACAAACAGGTTCTGCAGCAGCAGAACAGAAACAGTATCAAATCAATCCCCAGATCTTTACAGGCTTAGCCAATCGGCTTCGTGCACTTCATTTTCCAGTTAACACACACAGCATAGTGCCTTTGCAAACCATGACAGAAGTGACTATGGCCACACACCTTTTTTTGAAGGTCAGGTCCTTTTGCCTCGCACTATTATTGGTCCTATAATTGGTCTACCATGCAGTTTCAGCTAGGAGTGTAACAAGATAAAGCTGTCTGAAAAAGATGCAACATGCATGGTGCTGAATCATTCCAGGGCTGTATTGGCATTGAAGACTATTGCACTTCTCATGTACCACTTTAATCCCTTGTATCATGCAATCATTTCAAAAATCCCCTTTCTTCTTCTCAGTCTTGATACATCCTCTATCTACCTCTCTTTCTCTTTTCTGAGAGGGGGTCCTGTGGCACTTCAAAAACTAATTCGTTTATTTCAGCATAGGCTTTACTGGATGACAGCTCACTTCTTAGACTGCAAAGATGTTACTGTAGTGGTCTCTGGGTTTACAAAAATGTACGCTGAAATAAATAAGGTGCTATAAAATTACTTTCATAAAATAACTCATACTAAGGGCACAGACTAAAGGGGTTTTGAATTGGCCTGAAAGGGAAGCAAGCTGTTTCAAAAAACATATACCTCGTTCCCAGCTCGGCCTCAATGGACCCAACACTGGTCAGAGGAAACAAGGGAACAAGCAAGAAACAAAGAAAGATATAAGCTAGCCCAGAGTTTAACACAAGCCCAGAATGTGACACAGCCAACCACCACACACCCACATATAAAGAGAAATGCTAAGATGCATAAGCAATGGTGGCAACTCTGTATGTGTCACCCTCTCAAAGGCAGCAAATTCCTTCTATCTTGGGATTTCCCTCGGTCTTATTATATATGTTTCTCCCTCTATGATTTGACTTTATTGAGGGGGTCTCCATAAAATAAGTAGGGTTTTCCCCAAATAGCTACCTTTGCCACACTGTTCCATGTCAGCACGAGTGGGTTTTTTCAAAAAGCACCCTTAGTCAGGCCTCCTTACAAAACTGAAACAACACCAAGTGAACACAAAAGAACAGACTTTAGAAAAATGAGTAACCTGAAAATAAATCAACAATAAATACAGCGGCTGTTGTTGCATACCTTCAAGTCATTTCCAACTTATGACAACCTTAAGGCAAAACTATCATGGGCTTTTCTTAGCAAGATTTGTTCAAAGGAGTTTGCTTTTGCCTTCCTCTGAAATTGAGAAAATGTGATTTTCCCAAGGTCACCCATCTAGTGGGCTTCCATGGCTGAGCAGAGATTGAAACACTAATCTCCCAAGTCATAGTCCAACACTCAAACCAATATATCACACTAGTTCTCATTTGTTTAACTGTAGCAATAATAAAATTATATATTTTAATATATGCTTTTATGGTTGCATTTTAACTATGTTTTTATACGTGATTTTATAGACATGTTTGACTATGTTGTGCCCTATCTCTAGTCAAAAGGAGAGGTGGGAAATAAATAAATATATTATTATTTTATTATGACACAGCAAACAAGATAGATATGCTGGATTTCGTATCACAAAATCACAAGTCAAACACTTCCCAAGTGTCTAGGACTGTGTGATGTATTTTCGGATAATACGTGCAGATCCCAGTAGGGTGGCCTTTTGCAGTTGGCAGATCGTGATTTTGTCAATGTCTATTGTTTCCAAATGCTGGTTGAGATCTTTTGGCAGAGTTCTGTACTTCTTTCCAGGGAACTGTGCTTTCTCCCTCCTTTCCCTCTTTTAATGGTGAGAGGCCTTTTTGGCTTTGCTTCCTTGAAACTGACTTTGGGAGCCTTCCGAGATTTACAAAACTAAAATGAAAAATATGGGGTAAGTTTTGATTCTTACATTTTGGGAGAATGCTTTGTAAATAGTGTCATAAGTACGGATCATACAAAACTGATGCGACTAATGATACTTTATGATTATTTTGCACAAGCCTAGTGCCTACTCAATGTACAACGCTGAATTTGCTGTATGTTATCTTATTGATATATATTAATGGATATTTTTGAACGTTGACAATTTAGTGACAATGATGAACATTTATTGTGCTTAATAACAGTTCTTAATTAAGAAATACCCTCCTTCAAACTGGCATTCTCTGTATTTCACAAACACATTCAAACAGGAAAAAGCAATGATTTCCCATGAGCTAAGAGACAGGAAAGCCACAAAGGACTGCTATGATGTTGTTTTTAAATGAACAACACAAGATCAAGCCATGGCAGTGCCCACTAGTGCCTCTGTGCTGCAGTTTGGTGCAACTTCCTTTCAAATATTTTTTTCTCTAATATTTTGTTGCTTGGTTTACAGAAAGGCTTGTGAGCAGACACTTCACAGCATGTATGAATGATCCTCGTCTAGCACATAATGACAGGAAGTTATTGGATGTTTGCTATACTACAGGACAACAAAATGCCAAAATTCGGTCAATAACAGCAGGTTTCATTGGAAAGTTAAGGTGAGGAAGAGATCCTTTTAGAAAAATTAGGAAGCCCTCAACATTTAAGTGATTATATGAATAGGCTCTGTAACGTCTTCAATCATTTTTTGTTCACATTCATCGAGTAACCAGGTGAACTGTATGCAATTTTATTCATATCTAAGAGCTATATATCCCAACTATTTTAATAGGTCTTTTGAACTCTATCTGCTTTGGATAAAATTGGTTTCGTCTTTGAGAATGCATTAATGTTTAAAAAAAAAAACACATTACAAATTCTTAGATGGGACAAATTTGATTCTGGTGACTTTCTACACGAAATAAACCTTATGCTCCACCTAGTTAACAATAAACATAAATCTAGGCATAATATTCTTCAATGAACTATAATTAGCACATACTTTGAGATTGTGAGCCCAGAAACCCATGGTCTGAAGGTAACTTTGGTAATACAGATGAGTCCCAATTTTCATTGCCATCACTTACAGCATCTCAAATGTACGATGTTTCTGTAGGAAAAAAACAAACAAATGAAAAATGAAGATCTCATTCACAATGCATAGATCTCTCATTGCATTTGTACAGCTATGTGAAGGAGGGGAGCAAGGAGAGGATGATGAGAAAATGAGGAGAGTGAGGTGAAGGAGTAAAGCTGTTGGGGGGCTTGGTGTGGAGCTCTGAGTAGTAAGAAAAGTTTTCTTTTACTTGCCTAGTCTATTTGAGGTATAGCCTGGAGAAAGTAACTGAAATCTTGGTGTTGTGGAAAGGAAGAGGCTTCCTTTGTCTTCTTAGATATGAGAGTTTGAGGGAAGGAAGTATCATTTGGAAGAAGGAGTTTATTTTGCATGATTATAAGGGTTTCCCTGGATAGACTTCTGTTGCTCTCTGTGCACTCCCCTAGCAATGAATTTGTGTTATTCTAATGGCAAATCAGTTTATTCCAGCCAACCCTTCCCCCTTAGAAATATACATTTTTGCCTCTTCTAATTCCTTTTGAGAACAACTTCTCATTTCTCTAGCCTGAAACTGAAAAGTTCTGATGTTTTATGCTTTGAACCTCATTAAAATAGTTGGTGAATAAAATCATTTAGCGGCTACTTCATCTCCATTGGACATACCTTCTGGCCTCCCTGTTGAACTGGCTCCCTCCATTTTTGCCAGTCTCAGTTTCCATCACGAGTCAACTTTGATATAAATACAAACTTGCTTGTAATTTGTCTTTGAAAACAAATTGTTAAGGAGCAGGGCACAGCGCTAACAGCATTTTACAACATGGACATGTTTATTCTAATTAACACGTAATACTTTAGAACCTCATGTAGGTTGAACTAAACAAAAGCAACTGGTATCAGTTCCATTTTGTACTCATTTGTTATACAAGCTAGAGTTTGAATAAGTTACTTTTTTGGACTATAACCCCAGAATTGCCCCAACCAGCAAGTTCTGGCAGAAGCAACACCAGATATATATTCCTGGGGAATTCAAAATGTACATAGACATGCACACTCAGCCAAATGTCTCACACTGTTTGGTCTCACATTGTTCACTTTCCAAATTTGAAAACAAATACAAGAGCTATCTCCTTGAATATTGTATACAGTAACACAAGGTAACAGGGGATTATTCCCTCCAACTTTCAGAAATATTCAAACATCTACTGATTTGTGGGATTTTTTTAGAAGTAGAGCAGAACTCAAACCCCAGCAGCAGCCAGCCAGCCAGCAGCACACATCTCACGTAGCTACCTGAGCCCAGTGAGTGTTTGCGCACAGATAAATCAATCCATCAGCTTCAACTCTCTTCTCTTTCTTTGTCCTTCTTCAAAAGTTTTTAATGAATGACTGCTTTCTTTCTTTCTCCCTTCTTCTCCTTTCTTTCTTCGATGTTCTCACTCTCTACGCTCTGCCTGCCTGTTTGCTATGGTATCCTTCACCCTTGATCCCTTTCGCTTCGAGACTGCGAGCCCGAATGGTGTCTCCAGTGTGCACTCATGGCCACTCCCCCTCCCTCTCCCCTCCATCAATTCTGATTGGCTGAGAGCCATGCCAACAGGTTTGGCTTCGCCTCTCAGCAGGGCTTGAGTGCCCTGTAAATTTTAACTGCATCACAGACACTTCCAAAGAAATCAAAACCTGAGAATCAAAGCCACCAAAAGGTTCAATTTCATAATGTTTTCCATGCATGAGCATTGGAATATATGTCATAAGTGTGAAACATACGAAATAGATCGGAGTAACAACGAAATCTGAGTTTTTGCACACCTCCACTGACTATGTATTATGTTTGTGCAATCAATGAAAAAAAGTTTCAGTACTCGTTACTAAATTGGGGAGAATGGTGAACCATTTCTTTTTTTAAAAAAAATAAATTTTTATTAAAGTCATTTGCCAAGGAGTGTGAATCACATCGACAATTACACACAGTGAGAGGGATAACCTGGGGGTAAAAAAATATATAGGAGGTTAGGGGAAAACTATTAATCAAAACCCTATATCAGGAAACAAAAGGAAAAAGAAAAAGAGGACAGAAAAAGAAAACAGAAAGCAAAAAACAAAAAATCAGAACATCACTTAAATACTAACCTTTATCATATATAATTAAAATTGACTTCCATCAGATGTGTGTTGTTATGTATCGTATTCATTTGGTATCAACTATACCCTTGTATTTCCTCTTCTATTTGTTTGTTGTATTATTTTTCTCTCCTTTAGTGTTTATTCCGGGACAGTTGTGTAGTCTTTTATCTTTGGCTATTGTATCCTTATATTATCACTTTACAGTTCTCTGTTCTTAAATTGTAACTAATTCCCAATCTGTTTGTTTTTTGGGTTTGCCTTGAGTGTTCGATAGTAAGTATGTTAATTTGTCTGCACTCATAATTGGCAAAATTTTAATAAACCAGTTTTTTTAATATCTGGACTGTTTTTTCCCTCCATCCCTTAGCATATGTCATTCTTGCTGCTGTTATCAGATAATTAAATAAGATTTCTTTTTTTTCCCCTCTACGTTGTCATACATACCCAGGAGGAGCAACTTGGGGTCTAAACTAATCTTGATTTGAAGTATTCTCTGTATATTCCTATGTATTTCTTTCCAGAATTCTTTTGCTTTTGCACAAGTCCACCAACAGTGGAAGTACGTGCCTTCCTTTTCACCACACTTCCAGCATTTATTTGAAGTAGACTTATTTTGTATTTATTTGAAGTAGAAGTATTTTGATAATTTCTGTGGGGTCAGATACCATCTATAAAAAAATTTCAGCCAGCTTTCTTTTAGATCTACCGAGTATGTAAATTTTAGTCTACGATTCCAAGCTCTTTCCCATTCCTCAACCATTTCTAAAGTGTTTCTAATATATCGTTAGGGGTCTGTATCGTAACTATAACAATTTTTGTTACTTTATTATTATGTAATTGTGCAAAGGGGGCTTCCAGGACTCCCTTTGCCCTCATTTTTTAGAGCTATCATAATGAAACTTACTACAATGGTAGAACACATTTACCACGGGGTTAACCCCTCCCCCCCCCCCCCCGCCCATCAAGTTTCAGAATGTTTCACTCATTCATCGATTTTTGGACATTTTAAAACGTTTTTATGAACAACAACATTTAACTCTAATTCATCTTTAATTTGGTCTTGAAGTGTTTCTTTAGGATCAAGTCTCTTGTAATCTTTTAAAGGAAATCAATAGTTATATCTCTTGTCCTCACCAGCTTAGATAAACCCTGCTCGTCTCAAAGCTTATTTTCTCTTTCTCTGCAAAATCTGCCATATTAATATATTTTCTTGTGAGTCATCCAGTATCAGTATGAATCATAGAGTATTATTAAGCTCAGGTACGGCCAAATTGCCCAGTTGTTGTTCTTCTGCTATATTTATTGTCTAGCTTTTATTTGTCATCTTTATTTCTTGGGTTAATTATCCAATTAATTCCTTAATCTCTTTTACTTCTCTCCTAATCTCTGATTGGATTGCCTGTTCTTGTTTTAGCTTTTGAGTTTTTTCTTGCTTTTCATATTGTTTCAGCTTGTCTTTCCTGATCTGTTTCAATCCATCCATCATTCAAGGACTTTCTGTTGAAGTGTCGTTTTCAGACCTTATATCCACTAATGATTACTTACTTTACTGGTTTTCTTTAACTTTGGTGAGTCTGATAACTGTTGGCATCATTTTTAAAAATCAACTTTTTATATATGTGACCACTAGATGGTAGCTTTCCCAGTCACTTGAGCCACATCTCAGCCAGTTTCTCATGATAATTTTTTAAAATTATTCCTCTATTAATTCATATAATGTTGAACGATTTCCCATTTAAGAGTTAAATGAGAAATCATTCAAATTTAATTTCCCATCTAACTATTATGGGAGATGTGTTGTCGAAGGCTTTCATGGCTGGAGTCACTTGGTGCTGTGAGTTTTCCGGGCTGTATGACCAGAAGCATTCTCTCCTGACATTTCACCCACATTTTTGGCAGGCATCCTCAGCGGTTGTGAGGTCTGTTGGAAACCAGACAAAAGGGATTTATCTATCTGTGAAATGTTCAGGGCAGGAGAAGGAACTCTTGTTTGCTTGAGGCAAGTGTGAATGTTGCAATTGGTCAACTTGATTTGCATTGAATAGCCTTTCAGCTTCAAAGCCTGGCTGCTTCTTACCTGGGGGAATCCTTTGTTGGGAGGTGTTAGTTGGCCCTGATTGTTTCCTGTCAGGAATTCCCTTGTTCAGGAATTCCCTGCCTCACAACCTCTGAGGACGCCTGCCATAGATGTGGGCGAAACGTCAGGAGAGAATACTTTTGGAACATGGCCACACAGCCCGAAAGACATACAACAACCCTGTGATCCCGGCCATGAAAGCCTTTGACAACACAATTCCCTTGTTTTCAGAGTGTTGTTCTTTATTTACTGTCTTGATTTTAGAGTACTTTAATACTGGTAGCCAGATTGTGTTCATTTTCATGGTTTCCTCCTTTCTGTTGAAATTGTCCACATGCTTGTTTATTTCAATGACTTCTCTGTCATGATTGTCTCCTTGTGAAGAGCAAAGCTTTAGAGGAGATAGTATAGCCTTTCACTTCCCTCTTATTCAGGGAGAAATTTCCACTATGGTCCCTCACTCTCACCCTGGCTATGGCCAGTGGAGCATTTCTGGGAGCTGGGATGTTCTCAGGTATAGTTCCCTGCAAAAAGTCCATTCTAAAGTTGTATTTCTAAGAAGTCTTCCTGAAGCATCCAGTGTTCACTTCTACAGGTTCTAACATTCTCAGAAAGGTTGGCAGTCTGAAAACTGTAGAGGGTTTGTATTAGATATAAAATGACATTTCAGAAAATGTTGCTAATCAGGTTACAAGTAATACTTGCTGAAATGCCCTCTTCTATATAACCATTAAAGGTATAGGAGCCCACTCTAAAAACCTTGCTCAAGAAGATCTTTATGAGCTTGATTGTTACACGATTGAGAAATGATATGACTGGGCACAATGGTCTAGGTATTGGTGCCCAGCCATATAATCCCTTGACACTGACTCTGATTAATGAATTTGGTGAAATTGATAAGATCAAGCTGTTAAGTCACACTTTCAGACCAGCATTTTTTTCCTAAGCACAAGAGCTCAATTTGTGTACCGTTTCCTAATTAGCAAGGTTACCTAATAGGATTCCTTAATCTCACAGTGCGACCACTGCCTTGAAAAATGTGTGTATATATTTTTGCAGTCTTTGTGTTCATTATTTGAATGACATACTTTGTGCAATTGTGGTTGATGCTTAATGACAATAGTGACCTTTATAATATCACTTCTATAACAGGTCCCACCCCATAGTATCACAAGACGCTGTTCCTAAGTTTCAGATTTTAGAGCCTTACTTGACACTTTAATGCAAAGAATCTTGAGCATACGTTCTACAATTTTTGCATTTATGCAGCTTTTGATACGTTGTTTTGGGCAATACGAGTAAATGTGATGCAGATAAAAGAAGTATATGGACAGTCACCATCCTGTGGTGGTGTCCAAAAAGCATGGGAGTAATTTTACTTGTTGAATTTTTTATTGCCCTGAAGCTTTTAAAAATGTAAGAAACATACTACAAAAATTATCTGGATTTAACAGCTCACATGTCTTCCAAACATTGAAGCAATGTGGCTTGTTGATTCTAAGCACCAATTTGAAATAAATGAATAGATAATTGCACCTTTTAAATATTTCATTTTAGATGAACTAGTCCGACAAAACTATGTGTCCATTTACAATTTCATTTTGCTTCAGTGCAATGCTTCATAAGGCATAAAATGAAGAGTGTTAATCAAATATTTTACAGGGCCAGGGCCATTTAATTTTCAAGTTTTTAAAGAGTTTTGCTTTAGGACACATCATTTGAGACAGAACTATGTGATAATTAGTAATATAATCAAGCTGTAAATAGCTACTATGAATTCTTTGCCTTGTAATTTAAAAAACTGAATTAATGTCTTTATGGCCGGTAAATATTGCAGATAGTCCAGAATTGTGAGGAAGTGGTAACTTGCAGAAAAGGCATGTGGTTGGACTGTTATAATGATGTTGTGCAGAAGATGACATTTCATGTTTTGTTGTCCATAAGCAACACCTGTTGGCATCCCCTCTTCTATGCAACCACTAAAAGTAGAGGAGCCTTCTTCAATTTTCAAGCTGGCAACCTTAGTGTGGAGGTAAAGTAGGTATGTTATTAAGAACTGGATGCAAATTTCCTCCTGAGCAAAGCAGCAACCTCAGAGAGGATGTCAGTGAGCCCAGACCAGTGATGGGCTGCTGTCCAAGGTGCTGAATTTGGCCTCCAAACAGGTCCTCCCGGGTTCTGACTGATATAATACAATCGATAGGTCTTTTAAAGCAACACTTTTCCATCTTGGATCCCCGAGATTTTTCAAAGGCTAATCCTAAATGGCATCTTCTTCACCTTCCATTACGGAAGGTAAGGTCATCATCAAAGAAAACCTGGCTGAAAACAAGAGAAACCTGCCTCCCTCTTGGTGCCTTAACGTCGCACTCTCTCCAAGAAACAACTCGAATTTAGCGACTGAATCCTTTGAAATTGAATTGACTTGGGAGTCAATTCGACTCCGTCCTGAGTAAACGCCGTTGTGTAATTTCATCCGTATTTTTCCCCCTAAAACGGAATAAGAAATTGAAATATGTTAGCCCTTCCACGTGAGTTTAACATGTTAAGAGTCTAATTTTTTTTAACTATTTGAAGATGAAGGTAAAATTTGACATTCCTTTTAATCTGTTATTAAGTATAGGTAAAGGTAAAGGTTTCCCCTGACGTTAAGTCCAGTTGGGGGTTGGTGCTCATCTCCATTTCTAAGCCGAAGAGTCGGCGTTGTCCGTAGACACCTCCAAGGTCATGTGGCCGGCATGACTGCATGGAACGCATATAAATAAAGAGAGGGCGGCTTTAAAACAGCAATGTCCGTCTATGAATGGATCTACGCTGCCATACTGTTGCAGCTTGAACTGCATTATATGGTCAGTGTAGACCAGGCCTTCCAGATATTTTGGACTTCAACTCCCACAATTCCTAACAGCCTTATACACTGACCATATAATATAGTTATTTGGGCTTGATCTACACTACCATATAACGCAATTAAATGCATTGTATGGTAGTGTCGAACCAGCCCAAATAACATAGTTAGCTTGCTAATTGTGGCTGCATCTACACAGCTAAATGATACAGTTTGAGCTTCACTATATGGCCATAGACTCATACTATGCAGTTCAATCTGCAACACTGGGCAGTGTATAGATCCAGCCTGTGTTTTGCAATTCTCTGTTGCTATCCTTTTGAACCAGAACCAGGCTGTAAATAAACAAAAACTCAGTGCCCAAAATCAAGGAACATAATTCAAGGAACAAATCAAAGAACATGAAAGGCACTGCAGACTAACCAGAGAAGTCAGCCATAGCATAACACTTGATGAACCAACCTGGGCTCAGCATATTATCTGAGAACACAGAAATGCTGGACCACTCTCACAACCATCATGTCAGACTACATAGAGCAGCCATTGAAATCCACAAGCATGTAGAAAGATTCAACAGAAAGGAGGAAATGGTGAAAATGAACAATATCTGGCTCCCAGTATTAAAAAAGAACTCTAAAATCAGAACAGTAATTAAAAAAAAACCTCTGAAAACAGGGGAATTCAAGACAAGAAACAATCATTGCCAGATAACATCTCCCAACAAAGGATTCCCCCAGGCAGGAAACAGCCAGGCTTTGAAGCTGCCAGGCTATTCAGTGCTAATTGCAGTATTCACACTTTTCTCAGACAGACAAGAGTTCTTTCTCCCACCCTAGACCTTCCACAGATAGATAAACCTCACTTGCCTAGTTTCCAATAAACTACACAAACTCTGAGGATGCCTGACACAGATGTAGGCGAAACATCAGAAGAGAATGTTTCTGGTGCATGGCCATACCTCCCGGAAAACTCACAGCAACCCAATTCCTAACAGCCTTATACACTGACCATATAATAGAGTTATTTGGGCTTGATGTACACTGCCATATAACGTAATTAAAACTGCATTATATAATAGTTTCGATCCAGCCCAAATAACATGGTTAGCTTGCTAATTCTGGCTGCATCTACACTGCTAAATGATGCAGTTTGAGCTGCACTATATGGTCAATGCATCATTGGGAAGATGATGGGACTCTCCTTGCCTGAAATGGTGCCTTTGGGGTTTCCCTTCCCTGTATTTAATCTGCATCATCCAGCCTGTGTTTTGCAATTCTCTGCTGGTCTCCCTTTGGTTTCCAGAACCAGGCTGTAAACAAACAAAAACTTGAAGCGGGAGGCGAGAAGTTATTTCTTCTTGCCGCTGATCCGCTCCGCCGTCCTTGCTCTCATTTCACTTATCCTTCTAGCAAAAGCAGTTTCCTATTTCGGGGTTTGTCCTTCCTCTGGAGGACTCATAAAAATCCCCACAAGAAAAGAAAGACGTGGAAGGAGATCCTAAAAAGACTTACTGAACAGCGTGGGACATCCTTCCGAATAAACCTGAGAAAACACTCAGAAATATTAGCACAAGGGATGGCTGCAAGCTTAGCTTACTTGGGAGTAAGAGACACTGAACACAGAAAAGACACTTCGAGGTGTGCATTGAGCTTTGCATGAGTCCATTTGTTTAAGGATGGTTGCATGGGAACAGATGGGAAAAGTCGCTGGCCATCCCTCTGCAAAGACCTGCCTGTCCTTGTTGAGACTTGTTTACAAACAAGTGGCTAATTGTTTTTAAACATTCTTTTGAGAAACATTTCAGCCTCATAGACAGGCAGCTTTGAAATGCAATCTGCTGAGAGGTAAGCCTTGTTGTATTTAATGGGACTAACTCCCAAGCAAAGTGGATTGTATAAAATTATATAAGAGTTTACAAACAAGTAGTTTTTTGGGGTCGATTTTGGAGTAATAAGCATGGCATTCCTTTGAAAGACAACGGGCGCATCTACAAGGTAGAATTAATACCGTTCGACACTACTTTTAGAGGCTCAGTGCGACGGGATGGTGAAAGTTGTAGTTTTGAGGAGGCAGCTACACTCTTTGGTAGGAAGTCCAAAGATCTTTTAAAGCTACAGATCCCATGATCCCATATGTGTGTGTGTGTATATATATGTATATGTGTGTGTGTGTGTGTATGTGTGTGTGTGTGTGTGTGTGTGTGTGTGTGTGTGTGTATATATATATATATATATATATATATATATATATATATATATATATATATATAGTGTGTGTATGTGTGTGTGTGTGTGTATGTATTGAGGACATCTCCTACTTTATATATATATAGAGAGAAAAACTTTGGATATATACATTCAACTTTGTGTGTGTGTGTATGTATATATACATATATATGTATATGTGTGATATATATATATATATCTATATATCATAATTGAACACTGAAGACATCTCCTGGTTCTGTGCTCTGAGATCACGGGAGCTGTAGCTTTAAAAGGTCTTTGGAAATAGATATATAGATAGACACACACCTATATATAAATCTGGGTTGCTGTGAGTTTTCCGGGCTGTATGGCCATGTTTCAGAAGCATTCTCTCCTGGAGTTTTGCCCATATCTATGGAAGGCACCCTTGTGAGGTCTGTTGGAAACTAGGCAAGTGGGGTTTATATATCTGTGGAAAGTCCAGGTTGGGAGAAAGAATTCTTGTCTGTTGGAGGAAAGTGCGAATGCTGCAATTGGCCAGCTTGATTAGCACCCAATGGCCTTGCAGAGTCAAAGCCTGGATGCTTCCTGCCTGAAGGGCAATGGCAACATTCACACTTGCCTCCGACAGACAAGAGTTCTTTCTCCCAACCCGGACTTTCCACAGATATATAAACCCCACTTTGCCTAGTTTCCAACAGACCTCACAACCTCTGAATATGCCTGCCATAGATGTGGGTGAAGCGCCAGGAGAGAATGCTTCTGGAGCATGGCCATACAGCCCGGAAAACTCACAGCAACGCAGCGATTCCGGCGATGAAAGCCTTCGACAACACATTATATGATTATATGTACATATCTCCTTCCTGAAGAGAGTGCCAATCGCCTCTCCTCCCGCCTGGTTGCAAAGGAGATCCCGGCGAAGGTGCGAAGTGCTCTGCAGGTCGCAGTCAGGCGCATTATTCCGACGTAACTAACCCACCCTTCAGCGCTTTTGAAGGGGAAGGAGGGCGTTGAAGTGGAGGCCAGAGAGAGAGAGAGAGACAGAGAGAGACGCCTCGTCGTTGTCCTTAAGGTGGGAAGAAAGAACTAAGCTGACTTCCCCCGAACCGCCTCACCTTGGATCCCCCCATTCCAGAGTACATGGCGAGTTCCCCTCTGCCTGAGCCTATGGATCGGCGCAGTCCATTCCTAGCTTGTGGGGGGAGGGGTGGGATCCTTCTTTCCTCTCTTATTTGAAATGGGACCTCCGGCCTTCTGCAAACGGTCCGGAAATAATACTATGAATGTGTTGTCGAAGGCTTTCATGGCCGGAATCACTGGCTTGCTGTGAGTTTTCCGGGTTGTAGCTGCTGAGGGGGAAAAGGAAGGAGCCTGAGGTTGTTAGGAATGGTGGGAGTTGAAGTCCAAAACACCTGGAGGTCCCAAGTTTGCCCAGGCCTAGTCTACATTAACCAAATGATTCGGATTTAGACTGCAGCATCCGTCCATCTAGCCAAAGACACCTGCCTTCTGGTCTCGGGAATTATAAAGAAAGCAAAACGGGGAAAGTCTTGCCTAGCGGAGTCGCAGGTGAACTTGCTTCCCAATTAGCCCCTGCCTAATTAAATTAGCGTCTCCGAGGCCAGCCAATGGGGGAGGGTGGGCGAGGGGGCGGGGTCTGTGCCCGAGCAGCGCCTATATAAGTGCTCTCTCTGCGGGCTGTTGGCATTCAAGGGGAAGCCAGCCAAGAGGGGGACGGCGGGCGGGAGGAGGAGGAGGAGTCTCAATGAGGGCGCTTTAAAACTTCGGAGGCGGGAAGAGGCTCCTGGCGGTGTGATGCAGTTGGGCGAGCCTCCGATGCTGCCGGGAGCCCCGTTCTTCCCTTTGGAGGGCGCGGGGAGGAGGCACCTCAGCGCCCCTCCTTCCCCGCGGCTGGACTTGGAGAAAGGCTCGAGCAAAAAGTTTAACGCCGCGTCGGGGATGTTGGGAGACGCGGCGGCGGAGGAAGCGGAGGTGTCCCATTTCACTACCAAAGACTCCGGTCGGAAAGCTTCTCCTTGCCCAGCCGAGGAGGAAACCCTCCCTCCCCCTCCTCCGCCGCCGCCTCCTCCTCCTGCTCCTTCCCGCTACTCTTTGGACGGCTTAAGTCCGGAGAGGTACTACTTGCAGTCTCCGGGGCCTCCTGGAGGCGCGGAGCTGGGCGGCCCGTGCGCCCTTTTCCCATATTCTGCGGGAAGCGGGCAATCCGGAGCCATGTATCCCTCCGGAGGAGGAGCAGGAGGAGGCGGCGGAGTGGGCAACGGAGGGGCGCGCTATCCCTACGGCTCCGTCCTCTCGGCTCCGTCCAGCTTCGCCAGCAGGACCCCCTTCGCCGGCGCCTACCAGTACGGCCAAGGCGCCCCTCCCGGCTCCCTCTACGGGCCTTACCCGGCCTCGGCGGGCGCCTCCTGCGGCGGGCTGGGCGCCCTGGCTGTCGCCGGAGGGATGCGCGCCCAGGTCTTCCTCTGCAACCGGCCGCTCTGGCTCAAGTTCCACCGGCATCAGACCGAGATGATCATCACCAAGCAGGGCAGGTAAGACAGGACGAGAGGGATGTTCTGGTACCGGGAAGGGATGCACATTGTCACAAGAGGTTGTCATTGCGGAGTCACTGGGTTGCTGTAAGTTTTCCGGGCTGTATGGCCATGTCCCCGAAGCATTTAATAAACAGGAAGGGCCACATTATAGAAGATATTCCCTGGCGAGATTTTGCCTCTTTCCAAAGCACAGACTTTCTGCCAACCAAGGAAAAGGTTTTCCCCTGACGTTAAGTCTAGTCATGACCGACTCTGGGGGTTGGTGCTCATCTCCATTTCTAAGCCGAAGAGCCGGAGCTGTCAGTAGACACCTCCAAGGTCATGTGGCCGGCATGACTGCTGTTGTCTTCCTGCCGGAGCGGTACCTATTGATCTACTCACATTTGCATGTTTTCAAACTGCTAGGTTGGGGCCCCTGGTGGCACAGTGTGTTAAAGCACTGAGCTGCTGAACTTGCGGACCAAAAGGTCCCAGGTTCACATCCGGGGAGCGGAATGAGCGCCCTCTGTTAGCCCCAGCTCCTGCCAACCTAGCAGTTCGAAAATATGCAAATGTGAGTAGATCAATAGGTACCACTCTAGCGGGAAGGTAAAGGCGCTCCATGCAGTCATGCCAGCCACATGACCTTGGAGGTGTCTACTGACAGCTCCGGCTCTTCGGCTTAGAAATGGAGATGAGCACCAACCGCCTGAATCCAACACGACTGGGCTTAACGTCAGTGGGAAACCTTTACCTTTACCTTAAAGCACAGACTGCAGCTTTCAAGCATTCCTCCTGTTGGGTTGCTGTGAGTTTTCCGGGCTGCATGGCCATGTTCCAGAAACATTCTCTCCTGACGTTTTGCCCACATCTATGGCAGGCATCCCCAGAGGTTATAAGGTATATTGGAAACTAAGCAAGGGAGGTTTATATATCCGTGGAATAATATCCAGGGTGTGACAAGTGTGAATGTTGCAATTGGCCACCTTGATTAGCATTGAATGGCCTTGCAGCTTCAAACACAATCGAGGAACATGAAAGACACTGCAGACTAGCTCAACCAGAGAAGTCAGTCATAGCAGAACAGGCGGATGAGCTCCCTCTTATAGCTCCGTGTGGGGACAGGAGAGAAGCCTCCCATAAGGATGGTAAAACATCAGAAAAACCCGAGTGTCCCCTGGGCAAAGTCCTTGGAGACGGCCAGTTCTCTCACACCAGAAGCGATTTACAGTTTCTCAAGTCGCTCCTGACACCAGAAAAAAAAACTTGTTGCACTAACCTGGACACAGCATATTATTTGAGAACATAGAAATGCTGGACCACTCTAACAACTAAATTCACAAGCATGTGAACAATTTCGCAGGAGGAAGCCATGAAAATGAACAAAATCTGGCTTCCAGTATTAAAAACTCTAAAATCAGGACAGTAAATAAAGAAGAACACTTTGAAAACAGAGGAATTCCAGGCATGAAATAATCAGGGCCAGCTAACACCTCCCAACAAAAGATTCACCCAGACAGGAGCAGCCAGGCTTTGAATCTGCAAGGCTATTAAAGTAGCCAATTGCAACATTCACATTTGCATCCAACAAAAAAGAGTTCTTTCTCCCACCCTGAACCTTCCACAGATATATAAACCTCACTTGCCTAGTTTCCAACAGACCTCACAACCGCTGAGGATGCCTGCCATGGATGTGGGTGAAACGTCAGGAGAGAATACTTCTGGAACATGGCCATTCAGCTCGGAAAACTCACAGCAACCCCGTCCTAGGCGGTCCCTCGTGTCACCCCTTCCTAATAATAACAGCTTTATTTATATCCTGCCATCTCCCAAAAAGGACTGGGGTGGCTTACTGAACAGCACATAATGGTGCCACACAATACATCAGCAATTATAAATATCAATAACAACACCAATTGACATAAAACAGCACTATACTATCCAAAGCTAGGTATACACACACACACACACACACACACATATATATATTTGGCTGAAGTTACATTTAAAATGTACCTGTTCCGACTTATATACAGATGTAACTGTTGGCGAATCTGAGCTGTTAGGCTCAAAATAACCCTCAGTTGTAGTGATTCCACCATAAATATAGCAGAGTACCAGAAGTAAACTTCATAACCGCAAGAAACTTACCTGCGATGAGCTGGAATAAGCTCCTATTCCTTAGGATGGCTCAGGATTTGCAGAGTCAGAACTTTAGGTTCAAAAATTATGTATTGAACTAAGAGAAATACATTCTTAATAGAAAAGGTCTTGGAACTATCTAGCTTACTGGGTCTCATCTTCTAAAGAGGTTTAAAAAAGTAAAAAGTCCATGCCGCTACATTTTGCCTAGAGAAAGGCAAAATGTAGCTGCATGAAAAAAATGTGCGTCCTCATCGGTAGAAAGAAAAGCAGAAGACTGAAAAATGGCGAATGGCTACATGCTCATACCAGGGCAATAAAACTTAAATAACAATTTCCTCACAGAATTCCGTTACTACATGGCTAGCAAGAGGAAATACAAAGCCCTTTTTTGGGAAACATGCATAGGAACATGGGGAGAGGAATCCCTTAGCTTAGCCATAGCTACTCATTGAGGACTGGAAACTTGATGACGCAAGAGACTTGTGCAGTTCAGGGATGAAACCCAACAGCGATTTAAGAACAAACCTACAGAACCTATAACTTGGGGACTGCCTTTCGATTTCTATTCCTCCCGCTTCAAAATCCGTAGCTTTGTTGGTCACAACTGATCTCCAGGTGGAATATTCCAGGGCTTCCCAGTTCTTGATGGTCTTATTGTTAGCCTTAAAACTATCTTTAACCCTCTTTTGTTGTACGTTTTATGTTCTTGATCCGAGACTAAAGCAACTCCTTTTGGGAGACAGTATTTAACACCACTTGACTGACACATCCTGGGAGCTGTAGTTTGACTGAGGCTGGAGCTACAATCCAAGCTGCCTTATATGGCCTATGTGGATCCAGCCAAGGTCTTTAGTCTGCTCTGTCAAAGTGATGGACTATTTCTCAAAATATTGGTTGCCAGGAGGCAAAGTGAGCCCACCCACCATTGACAATCCATTAACATTTTTAGCATATTGATACTGCTAGAGTTCCATGCTGTGGAATCCTGGGAATTGTAGCTTGGCTGAGGCTGGATCTACAAGGTGTTTTAAAAAAAAGATTTCACATGTATAATTTAATTAATAAAAATTATTAAATACATTAATTTATTAATGTATTAAATTTAATTAATTGTTACTTTAATTAATTAATTAATTAAATATAATTCCTCAGACAGAAAGCAGCCAGGCTTTGAAGCTGCAAGGCCATTTGATGTTAATCAAGGTGGCCAATTGCAACATTCACACTTGCCCCAAGGAAATTCCACAGATATATAAACCACACTAGCCTCATTTCCAACAGACTTCACAACCTCTGAGGATGCCTGCCATAGATGTGGGCGAAACGTCAGGAGAGAATGCTTCTGGAGCGTGGCCATACTCTAATAACCCCGGTCTCGATTCTTCTGCAGCTGTTCTGACTATTTCTCGAATATCATAAGTCTTCCCCTCCATTGCAAATGGTAGTCCTCTCCGAATTTTTTCAAGTCGTTTTTAATTTAAGACGACTTTCTGACAAACTGATTACTGTTTTTCCTCTGGTGAGAGCATGTAGTTTCTCCAGGGTTTCATGGCCGAGCGGGGATTTAAACCCTTTTCGACATAGTTACAATAATGTTGATTTTTACCATTCAGCAAGGGTACCTTTGGATCTACATGAGGGTTAAGCCCCAGAGAGTGCAACAAGCTGTATTCAGGAGTCACGATGCAGAGGATCCCTCTATGAACCAAAATCTTCGCCACACTTGACTTTTTCCCTTGCTGGCTACTCAGAATTAACTTCTTCAAAACTGTTTCATCCCGACTTGATTTTAAATAACCTCAAACTCGTTACTCTTTCATTCAATCGCAGTCAGTGGAAGAGCTGACCTTGGACTTGAAATGTTCATTTATCAAAGGAAAGCACTACCTTTGAATTTCGTAACCACTTTATCTCCATTTTCCAAATTTTAATTTAAAAAGAAAAAAAAGCAATTCTTACATTTTTGAAGGGAAAGACTCCTTGCCTTTAAGGCAATTTGATTTCCTGAGCCTTAAAAGTAAACTGGACACTCAGTACTGCAAAACGACTCTAGAACTGAAAGGCATCACCTATCATAGTCTTCTGTGTCAAAACATCAGGACAGTAAATAAAGAACAATACCCAGAAGACACGGGAATTCCAGACAAGAAACAATCGGAGCCAGTTAACACCTCCCAGCAAAGGATTTCCCCAGGCAGGAAGCAGCCAGGCTATTCAATGCTAATCAAGGTGGCCAACTGAAATATTCACACTTGCCTCAGGCAGACAAACATTCTTTCTCTCACCCTGGACTTTCCACAGATACTGATTAATTTAATCATTAATTTAATTAATTGATTGATTTAATTAAATATAATTTTCCCAGGCAGGAAGCAGCCAGGCTTTGAAGCTGCCAGACTATTCAATGCTAATCAAGATGACCAACTGAAATATTCACTTGCCTCAGGCAGAAAAGAGTTCTTTCTCCCACCCTGGACTTTCCACAGATATTACTTAATTTAATCATTAAATAATTGATTGATTTAGTTAAATAAATATAATTTTCCCAGGCAGGAAGCAGTCAGGCTTTGAAGCTGGCAAGGCCATTTGATGCTAATCAAGGTGATCAATTGCAACATTCATACTTGCCCCAGGGATATTCAACAGATGTATAAACCCCACTTGCATCATTTCTAACAGACCTCACAACCTCTGAAGATGCCTGCCATAGATGTGGGCAAAACGTCAGGAGAGAATGCTTCTGGAACATGGCCATACAGCCTGAAAAAACTCACAGCAACCCAGCTGAACTTGGACTTGAAATTTTCATTTATCAAAGGAAAGCACTACCTTTGAATGTCATAACCTCTTTATCTCCACTTTCAAATTTTTTAATTTAAAAAGAAAATTAAGCAATTTTTACATTTTTGGAGGGAAAGACTTCTAGCCTTTCCGGAGCCATAAATGTGAACAGGACACTCAGTGCTGCAAAATGGAAAGGCATTGCCTTCTGTATCCTTATTTTGTAGCACCTTCCAGATTGAGAGAAGGAAGGGGAAACTGAGGCCAACAAGATCTCTTTCCAAAACTCTTCTCCTGCTACCTAAAGAAATTACACATCCCCAAAAAAAATCATGGTGTCTTGGTTTTTAGGCCTTTTCCTGGGGTTCTGGGCACTGGTTGCATTGAATGGACCACATCAGCTCTAGTTTCTTATATATAGCTATCATTATTTTCTATGGGTGGGCAGTTAGCATGGTAAATGGCGAAGTTAATTTTATGTAATGTGCTATTGATTTTATATGTTGTTGTATTGCATTTTATGTGTCGTATGGCACCATTGTGTGTTTTTAAAAGCTGTCCCAAGTCTCTATGGGAGATGATGGAGGACATAAATAAAGTTTATTTATATTTATTTATGTTTTGTATCTCAAGAACTAGACCTGATAGGGTGAAACCAGTGCCATTTTTGAAATCAAGTCAAATGTAACTAACAATTGAGACAACAGAATGTGTGTTGGCCAGTGAAAGGGGTGAGATGTGTGATTTCCTGAAATAATCCCCTAAAAGAGTGTGTGTTGGAGGAAGGGGGTAAAAACTAAAATGGGTGGGGAGATGTCTGTTGCTAAACTGGAATTGGGGGCAAGGGTCAGATGTTCCTACTTCTTTAGAGACCAGAGCAAGCCAGATCTTGGGGTGGCTCCTCTATTTCTTTTTCTTTTTCCAGCAGCCTTTAGACAGAGGGAGACTCAGAGCCAGAGCTTCTCTCTAAATATAAAACCCAGGAGGGGAGTCTGCCATCTGTGTTCCCTTCTCCCGCCCAGGTGCTAGCCAAGGCCAGAGAGGCTGCCAAGGATGCCAGTGGGGGGTGCCTGGCACAGACCTGGCACAGGCGACCTCTCCTCCTCTCCATTTTCTTGAAAGCCCCCCAAAGCATTACCTCTCTGTCTCCTCTCCCCAATTCTCAGGCGGATGTTTCCCTTCCTGAGCTTCAACATCACAGGCCTCAACCCCACTGCCCACTACAATGTCTTTGTGGAGGTGATACTGGCAGACCCCAACCACTGGCGCTTCCAAGGGGGAAAGTGGGTGACCTGTGGCAAGGCCGACAACAACATGCAAGGTAAGGAGACTGAAGTGCCTCAATATCTTCTTTTTATGGCAGGCAGAACAATCCTATAGGACAATGATGGGCAAGCTTTTGCGCTTGGTGTGTGAAAATTCACCAAAAAACCTATAATGACTCAGGTGGCGTGTCACTTCGAGAAAAAAAAACCATAATTTCGCAATATGTATAGTTTAAATAACAAAAACGTATAATTGTAATACAGTAGAGTCCCGCTTATCCAACATAAACGGACCGGCAGAACGTTGGATAAGCGAATATGTTGGATAATGAGAGATTAAGGAAAAGCCTATTAAACATTAAATTAGGTTATGATTTTGCAAATTAAGCACCAAAACATCATGTTATAAAACAAATTTGACAGAAAAAGTAGTTCAATACACAGTAATGCTAAGTAGTACAGTAGAGTCTCACTTATCCAACACTCGCTTATCCAGCGTTCTGGATTATCCAACGCATTTTTGTAGTCAGTGTTTTCAATACATTGTGATATTTTGGTGCTAAATTCGTAAATACAATAATTTCTACATAGCATTACTGCATATTGAACTACTTTTTCTGTCACATTTGTTGTATAACATGATGTTTTGGTGCTTAATTTGTAAAATCATAACCTATTTTGATTTTTAATAGGCTTTTCCTTAATCCCTCCTTATTATCCAACATATTCGCTTATCCAACGTTCTGCCGGCCCGTTTATGTTGGATAAGCGAGACTCTACTGTATGTTTGATAATAAGGAGAGATTAAGGAAAAGCCTATTAAACATCAAATTAGGTTATGATTTTGCAAATTAAGCACCAAAACATCATGTTATAAAACAAATTCGACAGAAAAAGTAGTTCAATACACAGTAATGCTAAGTAGTACGTAATTACTGTATTTACGAATTTAGCACCAAAATATCACGATGTATTGAAAACAATGACTACAAAAATGTGTTGGATAATCCAGAACATTGGATAAGTGAGTGTTGGATAAGTGAGACTCTACTGTATATAACTGTATTTAATAAATCAAAAACTATTTATTACCATTATTTCTATGTACAACAATCTATGGTACCTCTTGCAGTTTCCATGCTGATTTCTCTCTATTGTAGTTTCAATGTAGTCATGAATAATGAATAATATAATAATAATTTAATAGTAATAATATGATAATATACTACAATAATAATAGAATTATATATATATATATATAGTGCATAATTCGCATGGAGTAAACAACAAAACCACTGGACAAAATCACACCAAATTTGGCCAGAAAAGACGTAGTCATCCAATGCGGCAGTGTGTCAGCAAAAATGCCTAGGCGTGTCAGTGCTGACACGTGTGTCATAGTTTGGCCAGCACTGCTATAGGAATTCCTACTTACTATGTGTCCTTTATTTATCGGTAATACCCTTTGTAGCAATCTTCTCTCCCCATCTACTTATGGGGAGAGATCCCAAAATTGTTTTTAGGCTGTGGAAGTTGTCAGGCAGTTTGGCATAAAAAAAAATTTTCTTGAATGTAAACAAAATGAATTACACTTAAAAAATCTTTAGCATTTTCCTTCAGCTGAAGTTGGAAACATTTAGAGGACCCTTAACAAAATAACTTCCTAACTGTGAGAGTTGTTTAGCAGTGGAAATCTTTTCCTCAGTGTGTGGTGGAGACTCCTTCTTCGGAGGCTTTTAAACAGAGGCTGGATGGCCATCTCTTGGGGTGCTTTGAATTCGATTTTTCTGCTTTTTGGCATTGAGTTGGACTGGATGGTCCATGAGGTCTCTTCCAACTCTATGATTCTATGAAAATAATTATCATATAAGTACATTTCCGGTGGATAAATCCTTAGGGAGCTGAAAAGGTCCAATTCTGTATTTTTTTAAAAATGTTTATTATAATTTTATTATATTCGGTAAAGATAAAAGTTTTCCCCTGACATTAAGTCTACTTAGGTCTGACTCTGGGAGTTGGTTTCTAAGCCGAAGAGCTGGCATGACTGCATGGAGCACCATTATATTATATTATATTATATTATATTATATTATATTATATTATATTATATTATATTATATTTTTATTATTAACATACAGGTCTCAATAACAATCCCTCAAGGTTAAATAGAAAAAACTGATAACGATACTCCACTAAAATTTTCTCTCAACAATTTTCAAGACATTAAAACAATTTTGAATTTATGATCCAATTTTGACATATTTTGGGGGACTAATCTCCCTAGTATTTACCTTCCTCACACACACCATTTCTGGGATTTATGTCTTAATCCAAGGTGGCAAACTTTGTACTGGTATGTGAATGCTAGGGAGGATCATATTTCTTGGGTGAGTCTGAATGACTTGTGTTCCACAAATGAATAAATGCAAAAGGAAGGCTTTCTCTATATATACCTGATGTTATTACATATTCTGCAAGCTCTTGGCATACTAGTTTAATGTGCAAAATATTCAAGGACTGCTTTAATCCCATTCTTGGCTCTGTGGCAGAAGCTTATGAACACCTTCCTCTTATTGTATCTACCTTTGAGATATGGCAATCACATTCTTGTGCAGGTTGGGAGGACAAAACAGACTTTTTTTCTGATCCCTCCCTCTTTTTTCTTCATTCTCTTAACAGGCAACAAGGTTTATGTTCATCCCGAATCTCCCAACACAGGAGCTCATTGGATGAGGCAAGAAATCTCTTTTGGAAAACTGAAACTGACCAATAATAAAGGAGCCAATAACAATAACACACAGGTAAAACTGTCCACTTAAGAGTTCATTTCCTCAGTTGAATTAAGATCTAGAAAATACTCAAATTGCTGTGAATTTGTTTGAGTGGGATTTGTAACTTGGCCTATGGTGAATTGGGCTTCTCTGAACTTGTTGCAATAAGACTTTAAAGGCAGGAGGCATGTAGAAAGCACTTCTGAAAATTTTGATAGATTATTATTTTTTATTTTGACCAGACTTTCTTCAAACTAGACAGTGGCTTGACTCTCAAAGGTTAAATTGGGAATCTTGTTCTTTTAGATGATTGTTCTTCAGTCTCTGCACAAATATCAGCCTCGACTTCACATTGTGGAAGTGACAGAAGATGGCGTCGAAGATATGAATGATTCCTCTAAGACGCAGACCTTTAACTTCCCTGAAACACAGTTCATAGCTGTCACTGCATATCAGAACACAGATGTAAGGATAACATTTGTGGATTTTTAATTAAGTTCTCTGTAAGTATGTAAATACACTCTTAAATTAAGAGAAATAGGGTGAGAAGCAGATGTTAGTTTTAATATTAATGTTAATTGTAAATTCTATATTTTCACAAATCTCTTTTAACAGAACTATTAAAACAGCTCTTTGGCATGTATTTCTTTGGATTTTTTGAGACACCCTGTTTATAGGCATTATTATTTTATGAGACGTATCTAATAGACAATGCTATTTTATTTTCCAGATCACACAACTTAAAATTGATCACAATCCTTTTGCAAAAGGCTTCCGGGACAACTATGATTCGTAAGTAGAATTCTTATTTCTACATAAAATAGTTGATTATATTGTAGAAACTTTGAATTAAATTTTTATTTTAAAAAAGGCTTCTATGACTAGTTAGCAATAAGCCACACTTACTAATTTTATTTATTAATGTACTTTATTTCTACCCTGCTCTATTTCACCCCAAGGAGGACTCAGAGCGGCTTCCAAATTTGGGAAATATTCAGTGTCGCCATTATACAAAAATCAAACAATGCATATCACTTTTCATTTCTCCCAACTTAAACCCATTTATATTAAACTCAGTTAACCATACTTTTAAAGAAAATATTTTCATATTTTGCTGTAAATGAAAGGGAATGTGTTTTCCCCAGCACATAAGTTATCTAATACTAAAATCCAAAGTGCACATTCCTGTGAGTAAATGTAATGAACTCAGTGAGATTACTGATCAGTCAATATGTACTGTATAAAATTATGACATACATACATACATATAGATAAAGTGTTAGAAAGTTCAATAATTTAGCTGTGGGTTAAGATCTTATTTGGACTCCTCAGAAATCATTCTAAATGTGCCAGCAGTTTTGGTCAGATTTTAAAAAATGCTGTCTATTTACATCACTTCTAATCCCGCCTTTCTCACCTGAGGGGACTCAAGGCGGCTTACAAATCTGGCAAAATTCAATGCCGATAAAGAATACAGAAGAAAAAAACATAGAACAATTCAAAACAATTAAGCAATATACAAATTTAAAACTTATAAAGTGCTTAAAACCATTCATCCAAAAAACCTTGCACATAAACCTATATAACAAATGTTCATTTTTTGTTCAACAATAAATGTGAATTCTTCTTCATGGAAAAATAAGACATCCCCTCAAAATAAGACCTAGTACATCTTTGGGAGCAAAAAATAATATAAGACACTGTCTTATTTACAGGAAAACACAGCATAAAGATAGTTAAAACCATTATAGACTTTAATATCTTGAATCTTTGATATTTCAGAAGGATGTTCAAGAATTTATAGTAGCTATTATAGTAGCCCCGGTGGTGAAGTGTGTTAAAGCACTGAGCTGCTGAACTTGCAGACCGAAAGGTCCCAGGTTCAAACCCTGGGAGCAGCATGAGCGCCTGCTGTTAGCTCTAGCTTCTGCCAACCTAGCAGTTCGAAAACATGCAAATGTGAATAGATCAATAGGAACCGTTCCAGCAAGAAGGTAACGGCGCTTCATGCAGTCATGCCGGCCACATGACCTTAGAGGTGTCTATGGACAACGCCAGCTCTTCAGCTTAGAAATGGAGATGAGCACCACACCCCAGAATCAGACATGACTGGACTTAACGTCAGGGGAAACCTTTACCTTTATCTATTATACTTCTTGTGGCAAAAGTCACAGATTTATGGCTTGCATATGCAATATATTTCAGAGCCCTCTGAATCTTTTCAAAGATTTTCTGAATCTGTTCAAAGGGAGAGCGAATATTTGCCTTGTGTTTTAGAGATAGATTTCATATTTTAACTGATAGGATCAACAGGAGTGCACTTCATGTAGTCAAAACCAATACAAAATTGCTCCTAACTTGGGATTGACTTAAAAATCTTTGAGCCTGAATGAATGAACATGATTTTACCCTACCCTTAGTGCATGTTACTGCGAGCTTAATATATGGTAAAGAGCAAAAACATCTTAGCATTTCTCTCTTATATTTGTAGCATGTACACAGCTTCAGAAAATGACAGATTAACTCCATCTCCCACGGATTCTCCTAGATCCCACCAGATCGTCCCAGGAGCCCGGTACAGCGTTCAGCCCTTCTTCCAGGAACAATTTGTCAACAATCTGCCACCTGCTAGATTCTATAATGGGGAAAGGACTGTCCCTCAAACCAACGGCCTGCTGTCCCCTCAGCAGAATGAAGAGGTGACCAATCCCCCCCAAAGATGGTTTGTCACTCCAGTCCAGCAAGCTGGAGCCAACAAACTGGACATGAACTCCTACGAAACTGACTATTCCTCTAGTACCTTACTTCCCTATGGTATCAAATCCCTTCCCCTCCAGACTTCCCATGCCTTGGGATATTATCCTGACCCAACATTCTCCCCTATGGCAGGATGGGGGAGCAGAGGTTCCTATCAGAGGAAAATGTCTGCTGGCTTACCTTGGACCTCAAGAACCAGCCCGCCTGGTTTCTCTGAAGACCTGCTTCCCAAGGAGAAGGTGAAGGAAGAAATTGGGTCATCCTGGATAGAGACCCCGCCATCCATCAAGTCTCTAGATTCCAATGATTCTGGGGTCTACACTGGGGCTTGCAAAAGGCGAAGGCTTTCCCCCAGCACATCCAGCAATGAAAACTCTCCCACGATGAAGTGTGAGGACATTAATGCAGAGGACTATGGAAAAGACACCGCAAAAGGCATGGGGTACTATGCTTTTTATACCAGTTCTTAAAAGGGACTTAGAGGCCAGATCTTGGGTTAAAACCTGTTTTATATTATATATTGTCATTCTTCCTCAGTGGTGGTGTAGAGATGTGTGGCATCAATGCTCCTTCCACCTTCTGAGACGTTCTTGTGCAATTCTAGAGAGAAGGTGCCAAAGCTTTTGACTGATTTTTACAGGGAAAAGGAACAAGCAGGATAGCACTATGGATCTGTCTCCCAACTCCTTGATGAAAACTTGAAGGAAAAGGTCTAAAAGCTATCTTGCTATTCAATGAGGCTTTCTTAGTGGACAGGCACACAGTTCAGCCTGTAGCAAAGTCTTATGAACTTTCCCTGAGTTAAGGAGAAAGCAGGCTTGAAAAAAAATTGATTTGTTGTAGCAGTAAATATTCAGAACTGATATTTTAACTATAGAAAAATTCTTCTGAATTCACAAGAACAACAATTTTTTTAGGGATTAAAAATTCCTTTGTCTTGGCCAACTAGACGTTAAATGCGTTGGCAGAGAGAGAAACCTGTGAAGGTAAGGCAAACAAAATACAATGTTACATGTACAGCTCTGTGTCTAGGTATATCGTAGACTATGACCAAAAAATAATTATTATAGTTCTAGTAATGGCAGTGAATCTGGGTATGTGAAGATGGTGTGTATTATTGGGAGTTTCTCCTTTAAACAACCGTTTGATCAGACAATGGGCACTGTTGCCCCTGTGCACATTAAATTATCTATTTATTGGTAGGTGGTGAATGTATGTTTCAGCTCTTCTAAATGGAAAGTGTGTTGTGACTCCTGTTGCTCAGTTTGTAAATAATTTTATGAGATGCTGTTGAAGTGGCAAAAGACTTTTAAAAACAAAGCATTAGTTTTATTTGGGGAGGACCTTTGCCTGTATATATATGGTTTTTAATAAACGTGTTGCAACGGTAGGAGCTGTTTCTTACTATTTTGGTGTAAATATACAATGGTATATACAGTAGAGTCTCACTTATCCAACATAAACGGGCCAGCAGAATGTTGGATAATAAGGAGGGATTAACGAAAAGCCTATTAAACATCAAATTATGTTATGATTTTACAAATTAAGCACCAAAACATCATGTTTAACAACAAATTTGACAGAAAAAGTTGTTCAGTATGCAGCAATACTATGTAGGAATTACTGTATTTATGAATTTAGCACCAAAATATCATAATATATTGAAAACATTGACTACAAAAATGCGTTGGATAATCCAGAATGTTGGATAAGTGAGATTCTACTGTATTACTATAAATGGGCATGGTGGGGGTCCAGCATGGTGTAGTGGTTTGAGTGTTGAATTATGATTCTGGGAGACCAGAGTTTAAATTCCTGCTTGGCCTTGGAAATTAATTGGCAACCATCCTCTGAAAAAAATATGCCTTGAGATTGCAAGACTTGAAGACACATAATAAATGCACCTAGACAGCAAAAGGGTAATTTTCCAAACTTTCCAATACAGAATTTCCCCACTTGAATTTTTAAGAAGTTGGGTTGCTGTGAGTTTTCTGGGCTGTATGGATATGTTTCGGAAGCATTTTCTCCTGATGTTTGGCCTGCATCTATAGCAGGCATCCTCAGAGGTTGTGAGATCTGTTAGAATCGAGACAAGTGGGGTATGTATATCTGTGAAATGTTCAGGGTGGGGGAAAGAACTATTGTTTGTTTGAGACAGGTGTGAATGATTCAATTGGCCACCTCAGGAGAAAATGCTTCTGGAACATGGCCATACAGCCTGGAAAACTCACGGCAATCCAGTGATTCTGGCCATGAAAGCCTTTAAGAAATTTTCAACTGATCAGATGTTCTCACAAAGTATAGTAGGAATCATCCAAGAATAAGGAATAACCAGGGAAGCATCAGTCTGGATACAAGATGTGGCAGAGCTATGGTTGGGCAGTAGATATTTTGATGGCCACCATAGACATAGGTGCCTTTTAGTGGGGCTCCCTGTACCTCTCCATTGGAGTGCACACAGGGAACCACCATGTCTCTGTGCTTTCTCCTTCTTGGTCCCTGTGTTGGATATGTGTAATATAATTCATAGGGTCTGAATGGATCCACAGCAGATAGGTGCTGCTTTTGAAGGAGGAGTCTCTTCTACATTTCTAGGCCATTGGTTCCATTGCTCAACAGTTGCTACAGAAAAAGTTCCTTCTAAAGTTCAACGGAAATATACCGTCCAAATCCCCTCCTCATTTAATTCTGAGCAAAATACCATGGCCTAGTTTTTTCCCTAGTTTTTTTCCCGGCTGTCCCAAGTTGGTAAAGGTGTCACTGTATCTAAGGGTCCTTCCACACAGCCATATAATCCAGAATATCAAGGCAGAAAATCTCACAATATTTGCTTTGAACTGGGTTATCTGAGTCCACACTACCATATATTCCAGTTCAAAGCAGATAATGTGGAATTTTATTTATATGGGAGAGGCCTAAGTAAAGAGGAGAAGATAAGGTAGCTTAGGGCACTATGGGCTGGTGTCTTACTGGTTTGTCCCCACTGGAGCAGATCCATGAAATTACCATATATACTCAAGTATAAGCCTACACGAATATAAGCCGAGGCACCTAATTTTACCACAAAAAAATGGGAAAACATTGACTCCAGTATAAGCCGAGGGTGGTAAATTTCAGAAATAAAAATAGATACCAATAAAATTACATTAATTGAGGCATCAGTAGGTTAAATGTTTTTGAATATTTACATAAAGCTCAAATTTAAGATAAGACTGTCCAACTCTGATCAAATCATTATTCTCATCTTCTTCAATGTAAATGTGCTTATGTATCCTTTTAATAATAATAGAGTAAAATAATACATATATAATAATAAATACAGGAAAATAATACAAGTAATAATAAATAGAGTAAAATAATAAATGCAATAATAAGATCAGAGTGAAATAATAAATGTATTAATAATAATAATAATAATAAAAATAGAGTAAAATAAATGTAATAGTAGCAACAATAATAGAGAAAAATAATAAATGTAATAAAACCAATAATAATAGAGAAAAATAATTAATGTACCATATATTCTCGAGTATAAGCTGACCCAAATATAAGCCAACCAGGACCCTCACCCGAGTATAAGCCGAGGGGGGGGGGGTTCAGTCTTAAAGGCTGAAAAACTAGGCTTATACTCGAGTATATACAGTAACTGTGGGCCTGTGAGACTGCAAGTAGGTAGACCCAACTGATTTTATATAGTAAGACTGCCAATAGGATCTAGGGGCCTTTCCACACAGCCCTATATCCCAGAATATCAAGGCAGAAAATCCCACAATATCTGCTTTGAACTGGATTATCTGAGTCTACAATTAGATAATGTGGGATTTTCTGCCTTGATATTCTGGGATGTAGGGCTGTGTGGAAGGGCCCTAGGTGATGAGGTTTAAATATTATGAAGGTTTGTTACCCAATCTGGAGATGCCTGGAGTCCATTCCAATGGAATTTCGGAGTTTGGTCTCCCAGGTTAATCCTTTCCTGTTGGAGGCAATTTAAAAAGTTGATTGAGAAAGAATCACTCTTTGTCTGTCTGGTCTCTTCCTCTGTGATAACGACTTGTTGTTGTGTGCCTTGGAGTTGTTTCCCACTTGCGGCGCCCTATCGAGATGTTTTCCTTTGCTAGATTTATTCTTTTGCCTTCGCCTTCCCCTGAAGTTGAGAGAATGACTTGTTCAAGATCATCTCGCGGGTTTCCTTAGCTAAGTGGAGACTCTAAACCAGCCCTCCGAAGCCTAAAACGCCAACCAGTTTTCTAGGCTGGTTCCCCCATCCTTAGCGCCGAGCAGGGAAGACTCTTTGGGAGCCTCCGGAGGCTTAAAAGGGAGTCTTGCGCCCAACCCTCCTCAGCTTTCATGGTTTGAATGTCTCTGGAGGCGCGCAGATTTGCGCCTTTGGTTTTCGGAGGGGAGCGGATCGTAGCCCTGCCGCTTTTTACCAAAAAAAAGCAACGAGATTTCTAAAAAGCACGAAAGAAATCTGCCTGGTCTTGTGCTTCGAAGCGAGAGAGTCCTCATGGACTTGGAATAAATCTTTTCCGCCGGGTGACTTTGCTTTGGACTCAGTCGGTTTGTTCTCTATTTCCATTAATATCAGCATATGTATTGTGTATTTTTTATATATATCGAATTTCCATGAAAACGCGCCCTGGATCAGACGATCCGGGAGAAAAAAGTATGTGTTTCTTGCTTCGATCCGACGCGTTATCATATAGGAAATGGATATTATTTTATTCTTTTTCTCCCGGATCTTCTTCCGATCCAAGCCCCAGATCATCTGTATCACACTGTAAATGTATATCCTTATACAGTAGAGTCTCACTTATCCAAGCTAAACGGGCCGGCAGAAACTTGGATAAGCGAATATCTTGGATAATAAAGAGGGATTAAGGAAAAGCCTATTAAACATCAAATTAGGTTATGATTTTACAAATTAAGCACCAAAACATCATGTTATACAACAAATTTGGCAGAAAAAGTAGTTCAATGCGCAGAAATGTTATGTTGTAATTTACGAATTTAGCACCAACATATCACTATATATTGAAAACATTGACTACAAAAATGGCTTGGATAAGCGAGGCTTGGATAAGTGAGACTCTACTGTATCTTCAATTGAAAGACACCCTGGGCGATCTGAATAAAATCCCACATTTTCTGCTTTGAACTGGAATATATAGCAGTGTGGACTCAAATAACCCCGTTCAAAGCAAATATTGTGGGATTTTCTGCCTTGATATTCTAGGATATAGGGCTGTGTGGAAGAGCCCATAGTGCACCCCATTTTTAAAGATGTTTAAATAGTAAAAGGTGTGTCTTGCAATGGAAGAATATTTGCCTACTTACTTTTTTCTCGGTGTCCAAAAGGCGCATTTTCGCAGCGACTTTCCTCTTGAATCTCAAAATGAGAATGTGACCGACAGACTTGGAACAAATAAAAAAGACCAAGGCTGAAGGTGGTTACCTTCTGCTCCAGCCTCTTTAATGCTTGGGTGGAGAAGTAGAGAAGGAAGTGGCATAAGTATTCCTTGCCAGAAAAAAAACAACAACATGAAATTGATGGGAGTCGCCATAAGTCGATAGGCAAATACACACAAATAAAGTAATGTCGTGTCGCCAAAATCGAGGAGGTTTCGGATTAATGTAGTTTGGAGAGAAAAGGTGTATGAAAGAGTGAGAGAGGGGAAAATAAATATACAGACACTTCCCAAGTTAGGAACAAGATCTATTTGTTATTTGATTGAATTTGTATGCAAGTCGGAAGGGGTACATTTTTAAAGTGTAACTCTAGCCAAATATATATGTTATCCAAAGAATGGGAACGTGAGTGTGTATGTGTGTGTGATTATATATATATATATATATATACACACACATTATATAAACATTATATATGCAACCTTTCTATATACATGTAGTGATATATATATATATATATATATATATATATATATAGTATTGTGTTGTTTGTTTTGCTACATGTGACCCTGTTCAGAAGATTTCACCTCACTTTCTCATCCTGTGATAATTTAATTTTGAAAAAAAAATGGTTCCTTGTGGAAACAAGGATTGGTGATAAACCTTCACTGGAGACACCTTTTCCCGAATTTCCCTTCCGAGGGGTAGATTTCTCTCACTTACTGTGCACCCTTGTTCTTAACTGGCTGATTCCTGCCTGGGGGAATCCTTTGTTGGGAGGTGTTATCTGCCCCCCCCCCCCCGTTGTTTCCTGTTTGGATTTCCCCTGTTTTCTGAGTGTTGCTCTTTATTTACTATCCTGATTTTAGAGGGGTTTTTTTTAATACTGGAAGCCAGATTGTGTTCATTTTCATGGTTTCCTCCTTTCTGTTAAAATTGTCCACACGCTTGTGGATTTCGATGGCCAGCTAACACCTCCCAACAAAGGATTCCAAGCAGGAATCAGCCAGGCTTTGAAACTGCAAGGCTTTTCAATGCTAATCAAGGTGCTAATTGCAACGTTCACGCTTATCTCCAACAGACAAAGAGTTCTTTCTCGCACCCTGGTCATTATTCCACAGATATATAAACCTCATTGGCCTTGTTTACAACCTGGAACATGGCCCAACAGACCGGGAAAACTCACAGCAACCCAATAGAAAAATTAATTCTATTTCTGTACTCGTTCTATAAAGGGATACAGAGCTTAGATCATCTCCTCATCCCTAGAAAACGATGATAACCATTTCTAGGAAACAAAGCCATTTTCTGGCAACTGGTCCTAGATACGTCCTGTTGTTGTCTCTTCCTCTGGCCCTGGAGTGTCTCAGCCCCGATTTCAGAGCAAGGCGCCCTCCCTCCGCCCTTAGCAACCGCGATATATTTTTATTCTTTGCACCGCGTGGTTAACAAGCACATCCACCGAGAGAAAGGGAGGAGGGGAAAGGAAAGAAGGTGGGAAGAAAAAAAAAGCCTTGCGCAAAGTTCTCACACTGTTTAATGCAAGCCTAAGTGCCTCGCTGGCCCCAATTAACACCTTGCGAGGAGGAAGGCAAGGCCGAAAATGGGGGTGCCAGACGCCAAATCGCGATTAAGTGTATCTCATTAATCCGACACGGATAAACAAGTCGGGGGTTTAAATGGGGATCGAGGGGAGGGGGGAGGCTTGTTTACATAGGCGAGAGATGTTAGAAGAATCTTTCTCTTCCTTCTTCTCTTCCGAATGGTTTTGAAACCGATCTGAATTAAATCTCTTCTCCTGTGGATTGTGCCTCGAAAAGCCTTCCCGATACCTGAGCGCATACTATTATTATAATTAATAAGTATTATTAATATTATAATATCAATATTATTAATATCATAATATCAATATTATTCATATTATAATATCGATATTATTAATATTATAATATCGATAATATTAATATTATAATATTAATATTGTTAAAATTATTAAAATTAATGATTTATTATTATTCATAATAATTATGAATAATACTTGACAATAATGAATAATTATTAGAACTTATTATTAATAATAGGTAAAGGTAAAGGTTTCCCCTGACGTTAAGTCCAGTTGTGAACGACTCTGAGGGTTGGTGCTCATCTCCATTTCTAAGCCGAAGAGCCGGCGTTGTCCGTAGACACCTCCAAGGTCATGTGGCCGGCATGACCGCATGGAGCGCCGTTACCTTCCCGCCCGGAGCGGTACCTATTGCTCTACTCAGATTAGCATGCTTTGGAACTGCTAGGTTGGCAGACGCTGGGGCTAACAGCGGGCGCTCACCCCGCTCCCTGGATTCGAACCTGCTGACTTTTCGGACAGCAATTTCAACAGCTCAGAGGTTTAATCCGCTGTGTCACCGGGGCTCCATTATTAATAATACAGTAAAGTCTCACTTATCCAACACTCACTTATCCAACGTTCTGGATTATCCAACGCATTTTTGTAGTCAATGTTTTCAATACATCGTGATATTTTGGTGCTAAAATCATAAATACAGTAATTACTACATAGCATTACTGAGTATTGAACTACGTTTTCTGTCAAATTTGTTGTCTAACATGATGTTTTGGTGCTTAATTTGTAAAATCATAACCTACTTTGATGTTTAATAGGCTTTTCCTTAATCCCTCCTTATTATCCAACATATTCGCTTATCCAACGTTCTGCCGGCCCGTTTATGTTGGATAAATGAGACTCTACTGTAACTAACTAATTATTATTAATTACCAATTAATATTAATATTATTAATAATAATAATTTAAAAAAACTTTATTTTAACCGCCCTCTCTCCCTATATACAAAGCTTTAAAAACAGGCAACTTGTTCAAGCGCATGGCGAGTTTTCCGTAGTACTGGAATTAAACCCAAAAGTTTTGTTTTTCGTGTCAGGAACGACTTGAGCAACTGCAAGTCGCTTCTGGTGTGAGAGAATTGGCCGTCTGCGAGGACGTTAGGATGTTTTTGATATTTTTACCACCCTTGTGGGAAGATTCTCTCATGTCCCCACATGGAGCTGATATTTGGAAACTGGATTGGGATTGGGTTGGATTCGAACCTGGAAGCCTTCAGGGTCAGTAACCCAACAACCTTCAAGTCACGAGGCTTTAACCCACTACGCCACGGGGGACTCCTAAAGCCAAAGCGAGGAAACAGCAACAAAGGGAGGCAAAGAGGGAGGTTTGGAAGGCTTCCTCATTGGGAAATACGGATGGAACCAAAGAAGGAAATTCGGGGACATAAAATGCAATAGAAGTGGGAATTTGTATGGGTTTAACTTGGGCCCTCGAGTTGTTTTGGACTTCAACTCCCGCCATTCCTCACAGCCTCAGGCCCCTTCCTTTTCCCCCTCAGCCGCTTAAGCGGCTGAGGGGGAAAAGGAAAGGGCCTGAGGCTGTGAGGAATGGCGGGAGTTGAAGTCCAAAACACCTCGAGGGCCCAAGTTTGCCCAAGCCTGTCCTAAAAGTTTGTATCTGAAAAGTCTCTTTTCAAAGACCCCAGTCTTCGGACAGACCTTTTTCGTCTTCAGAAAACCTTCCGCTTCAAAACAAAACAAAAACTCCTCAAGGCAACGACTTCACCCGTTCGAATCACCAAATCTATCGCCTCACAGGAAGGAAGCGGCCACAAAAGGAAGGTCTGTAAAACTAACATAATTTTTTTTCCTTGTGTTATTTTAAAGATCCCGTTATAGAATTGATTTTCCTATTGGGTTGCTGTGAGTTTTCCGAGAGTATGGCCATGTTCCAGAAGCATTCTCTCCTGACGTTTCGCCCACATCTATGGCAGGCATCCTCAGAGGTTGTGTGAAATATATTGGAAACTAAGCAAGCAGGGTTTATATATCTATGGAAGGTCCTGGGCGGGAGAAAGAACTCTTGTCTGTCAGAGGCAAGTGTGAATGCTGCAATTCATCACCTTTGATTAGCATTGGAAAACCTTGCAACTTCAAGGCCTGGCTGATTCCTACCCGCGTTACACAATGGGAAAGAAAGAGATGGATTAGAACCAAAGCACGCCATGGCAAATGTGTTGGAAACGAAGGCGGCCTCACAAATCTCCCGGAACAGTATTGCCTTGCTTGTGTTTTTCAAAATCCCTTTCGTGCTGCTTCAACGGTGTGGAAAAAAAAGGATTTTGCCTGCCGCCTCGGCAATAAGAAGGAAAAAAAAAAAAAAACACCCCACCTTCGGCAGACTTGTTCCTTTGGTTTGGGGTGGCATCTACGCCGTAGCATTCTCTCCTGACGTTTCGCCCACATCTATGGCAGGCATCCTCAGAGGTTGCGAGGTATATTGGAAACGAGGCAAGGGAGGTTTATATATCTATGGAAGGTCCAGGATGAGAGAAAGAACACTTGTCTGTTGGAGACAAGTGTGAATGTCTCAATTGATCACCTTGATTAGCATTGAAAAGCCTTACAGCTTCAAGGCCTGGCTGATTCCTCCCTGGAGGAATACTTTGTTGGGAAGTGTTAGCTGGCCCTGATTGATTCGTGTCTAGAATTCCTCTGTTTTCTGAATGTTGTTCTTTATTCACTGTCCTGATTTTTAGAGCTTTTATATACAGTAGAGTCTCACTTATCCAAGCCTCGCTTATCCAAACCTCTGGATTATCCAGGCCATTTTTGTAGTCAATGTTTTCGATATGTCGTGCTATTTTGGTGTTAAATTCGTAAATACAGTAATTACAACATAATATTACTGCATATTGCATACTGCATATTTCTGTCAAATTTGTGAGACTCTACTGTACTGGTAGCCAGATTTTGTTCATTTTCACGGTTTCCTCCTTTGTGTTGAAATTGCCCACATGCTTGTGAACTTTAATGGCTTCTCTGTGTGGTCTGGCATAGTGGTTGTTAGAGTCACATCATCTACCTTGTGTGCATTTTTTTTTTGTTTTTTAAAAGAAATTATCATCATGGGAAGTGTTAGCTGGCCATGATTGTTTCATGTCTGACATTCCCCTGTTTTCAGAGTGTTTTTTAAAAAAATTTATTGTCCTGGTTTTAGAGGGGTTTTTTTTCTTTTTCATGGTTTCCTCCTTTCTGTTGAAATTGTCTACATGCTTTTCAATCCAACCGACAGACAATCTAGCGAATCACCTCCCAACAAAGGATTCCCCCAGGTAGGAAGCAGCCAGGCTTTGAAGCTGCAAGGCTTTTCAATGCTAATCAAGGTGATTAATTGCAACATTCACACTTGCCTCCAACAGACAAGAGTTTATTTGTTTATTTATTACAATATTTATATCCCGCTCTTCTCACCCAACAGGGGACTCAGGGCAGCTTACAAAAAAACACATATATAAAAATTGTACAATGCACTATAAATAATTTTTAAAAATTAACTTTCTCCCACCCTGGACCTTCCACAGATATATAACCTCACTTGCCTAGTTTATCTGGGGAAAATGTCAGGAGAGAATGCTTCTGCAACATACATCCTGGAAAACTCACAGCAACCCACTTTATTCATTCTACACACAGAGAAGGAGCTTCTCTCCTATTCTGCATTCAGTAAATAGGAAAGCAGCAGAACCAAGAGGGAAGCATCCTGAGGGTCTCTTCTTCCCGGTCCAAGAACTGGGAAGGACTGGGGGCAAGAATGGAGTTAGAAAAGGAAAGCTGGGAATCTAAACAAGGAGAACATCCCCCTTTTGTCATCGCTTCTCTCCTATTTGTGTACCTTCCAGGACTTCACCTCCTTCAAAGATGCTTTTTGTTATTTTTGGAGGATGATGCATTCAATCATTCATGGCTTGAAATATTTTTGAAAATCCCCCAATTTTATTTACAGTATTTATATTCCGCCCTTCTCACCCCGAAGGGGACTCAGGGCGGATCACATTATAACACACATAGGGCAAACATTCAATGCCCATAAACACATCAAACAGAGACTGAGAGACACACGCAGAGGCAAGTTAACGTTCTTCTGAGGGGATGTTCGATTCTGGCCACAGGGGGGAGCAGCTGCTTCATCATCCATACTGACGGCACTTCCTCATTCCAGGTCATAAATTAGTTAATCTTGCCTCCCACTTTATAAGTGGTACCTTATCTCCTACTTGATAGATGCAACTATCTTTCGGGTTGCTAGGTCAGCAACGAGCAGGGGCTATTTTTTATTTTTTATTGACGGGTGCTCACCCCGCCACGGGCTGGCCTTGAACTCATGACCTCATGGTCAGAGTGATTTAAGGCAGCTGCTCAACAGCTGCGCCACAGCCCGGCCCCTGACACTATTGTATGTAATGGAACTTGAGCCTCCAAGGATTTTGATATCCATGGGGGTGCTGGGACCAAACCTCAGCAGATACCAAAGTAACACAATTTTTGTTCCTGAGTTATACATGTCATTTCCTTATTGATTATATTATAAAACATGGGAAAGGTGTATGAAACTGCAACAACTTTGTTGTTGCCGGACACCCTGCTGCACTTTTTGCTCTAGTTTTTCTATGGATATCTCATTGAGTTTCAACCAATTCAATATAGTTTGTGGAAGCCACAACAACGAAGTTTCTGGAGTATAAGAACTACTTTCAAAGTTACTATTGCACAATGAAACAGAAAATAACACTTTCAAACAAGTAACAGTTTTTTTCCCCTTTTTTTAACATAGTGTCAACTCAAGGTTACTGCAAACACAGTTGTCACATTGACAATCATGTTAAGGAGGGGAGCAATTAAACAAGATTTTGAATTAAAAAACAGCATTAAATTAAAACAGTTTGAAAGCCCCCATAAAGGAACCTGAAAACACAGTCCTCTCCCATTTAAAAGACTTAATATTTTGCAACTGTAACAACTTGTGAAGAGTTAAAGGCATGTAAAAATAATGAAGGCCCTTGTCTGCTGCTGAAAAGAGAGCAGAGAGGGTGCCAATTGAGCCTTTAGTAAAAGGGAGCTCCACAGTCTGCAGGAATCAACTGTCAAGAAGGCCATCATAATGTGGTGGCCCCATGAATTTCATAGGGTTTTCTTAGACAAGGAATCCTCAGAGGTGGCTTTGCCAGTTTCTTGCTCTGAAATGCAGCCCAGAGTACCTGGTATTACCGTGTTTCCCCGAAAATAAGACAGTGTCTTATATTATTTTTTACTCCCAAAGATGCGCTAGGTCTTATTTTCAGAGGATGTCTTATTTTTCCATGAAGAAGAATTCACATTTATTGTTGAACAAAAAAATGAAAATTTATTCTATACTGTACAGTAGTTGTCATCACAAACCAACATAACTAAACCAGACAAACTGTGACTCCTGTCAAGAATTTCTTGTTACTACCATTATTTCCATATACAACTGTTATGTACATTTACCAATCCTGCATGCTATGGTGTTTTGTTTGGCGGGCACCGGGCATGCTTCCAAACAAAAGCTTTGCTAGGTCTTACTTTCAGGGGAGGCCTTATATTTAGCAATTCAGCAAAACCTCTACTAGGTCTTATTTTTGGGGGATGTCTTATTTTCAGGGAAACAGGGTAGTTGTTGGTCCAACTATCCAACTATTTAAGTACTATTCAGGGCTAACCCTCACAACCTCTGAGGATGCCTGCCATAGATGTGGGCAAAAAGTCAGGAAAGAATGCTTCTGGAACATGGTCATACAGTCTGAAAGACTCAAAGCAACCAGTGATTCTGGCAATGAAAACCTTCGACAATACATTAATCCTGTATAGTTTCCAAGATCACATAGGATTTGATGCCATTAGGATATTTAATCTGCCCTAAACTGTACAGCCTCGGGGCTGGTTCTGATAGGGAACGCCCCACCCGCAAACACACACATATACATACCGCTTTCCACAGGCTGGTGGATATTAGCCAGGAAAGAAAGGAGGGACAACTTGTAGGTTGCAAACTAGAAGCTATTTTGTAAAAATAGAAGATCCCACCAACTGGAAGGTTGGCTGTTCAAGCCCGGGTCAGGGTGAGCTTCCACCGTCAGCCCAGCTTCTGTTCACCTAGCAGTTTGAAAACAGTAAGGTAAGTAGGGAAATAGGCACTGCTTTGGCGGGGAGGTAAAAGATGCCTTGAGAAACATGCTGGCAAAATCTGACCAGGAAAGGAATCTATGGACGATAGGCTCCACAGCGTGGAAAATGAAACAACAGCACCTCCCCATGGCTGAGGCAAGCACAACCAGATGCTGAAGATGAAAAGAGGGAAGCCTTGCCTCTGTTTATGTCAATATGTCTGTCTCTGTCAATTGTCAAACATCATTGAATGTTTGCCATATATGTACCTGTGATCTGATCTGAGCCCCCTCAGGGAGATAGAGTGGAATATAAATAAGGTATATTATTAATATTATTATTAATTAAGTTATTTCTGACATGAATTAGTCTTCTGCCTAGATTCAAATGTTTCCCTTCATCTGCTTCCCTCCTCTATGTTTTCATTCTGTCTTTTCCGGATGCACCACAAGTTTCAGGAAAACAATCCAACAATATGAATACATATTGAGCTCTGTCCCACTAATTGTGAGGACCACCCAAACTGGAATCAGAAAAGGAAGGGGCACTAGAAATCATATTGCAAACCTAGGTTGGATAGTGGAGTTCATCGAACAATTTCAAAAAGAAAATCAGTCTGAACTTTATAGAACATAGCAAAGCCTTTGATTATATGGATAATTGAAAACTATAAATTACTCCTAAAGAAACAGGAGTATGACAACATTTGATTGTCCTAATGTATAACCTGTACTCAGGATAAGAGGCTACTGTTAGGACAGAATATAGAGAAACACAATGGTTTCCAAATGGCAAGGTCAGGCAAGACTGCTTATCTGGTTAAGTTGTATGCTGAACACATCATATGTAAAGCAGGATTAGGCTCAGAGCAAGGAGGTGTGAAAAATGGTTGAAAGAGTATCCACAATTTAAGATATGCAGATAACACTATGTGCAGAACATACAGGTAGTCCCTAAGTTACAAACATTTGACTTGCAAATGAATCATAGTTAAGAACGAGGGTGAGTAAACAGAAAGTGAGAGATATCAATCTACCCCTAGGAAGGGAAATCCACTCCTGGAAGAGTTATCATGAGGGAAATGTGTCTCAACTGACGCTTTCTCACCAATCCTTGCCACAACAAGCCAATTAAAAAAAACAATTATTGCAGGGACAGAAAGTGAGGCCAAATCGTCTGAACAGGAGCACAGACAGCAAAACAAAACTCTTCCATATGATACACACACACACATACACACATATACATACATACATGCACGCACACACACACACAAATCCAGCCAAATGTGTGTATCTATATACACACACACACACATTTGACTGGATTTACACTTTAAAAATGTACTGGTTTTGACTTATATACAAATTCAGCTCAAGAATAAACTTACAAAGCCTATCTTGTTCGTAACTTTGGGACTGTAGTAAAGTCTTGGAACAATTACTGAAGAAAGTCAAGTAAGAAAGGTAAGTTTATACTTGAACCTTTAAAAAACTCAAAAATAATGACAGTTATTACATAACTTTAAGGTATGTACGAAAACTTTGAATACAGTAGTTCAAGATTTTCCATGCTTTAATTCAGCCATCAATCAGAATTGAGACTGCAGTCAAGAAATCAGAAGAAGACTGGGACTTGAGCTGTTATGAAGCAACTAAGCAATATCATGAAGTGTAAAGATATATAACTGTGTAACAAAGTCAAGATTGTCCATACCATGGTATTTCCTGTTTCTAGTTATGATTTTGAAAGCTGGACAGTGAAGAAAAGAAGAAAATCAGCTTATTTGAGATATGGTCCTGAAAAAGAGCTCTGTGGATACTTGGACTGCTAAAAAGACAAATAAATGGATTTTTAGAAACTAATCTTCTGCTCTCCCTAGAAGCCAAGGTGACTAATTGAAACTCTCATATTTTGGCCTTATCATAAGAAGATAGGACTCATTAGAAAAGTCAGTAACGCTTGGTAAGAAAGAAGGCAGTAAGAAAAGTCGAAGATCCCATTCAATCAAGGAAGCCATAGCCCAGAGTCTGCACAAACTGAACAGGTTTGTTGATAACAGGGTTAATTGGAGGTCTCTCATTCATATGTCACCATAAGTTAAAGTCAATTTGACAGCAGTTAACAACGATCATATATCTTCTCCCCCTTCTCTCTCTGGTTTCAGTTCAAAGGAAAAATCCAAATTCCCTGAAAAATTTGTATGGCCATGTTTCATAGATTTGGAGGCGTGTCAGTCCCACTGATCACTTGTGATCCTTAGGGACAATTGAGGCACAATTGGTTCAAAGTTGGCTTTACTTCAGTGACTAAAGATGCTAGAGTTAATGCAGTTTGGCACTGCTTTAACTGTCATGGCTCAATGCTATGAAATCATGGGAAGTGTAGTTTGGTGAGGCGCCAGTTCTATTTGGCAGATATGACAACAAACCATGTGGAACTACAACTTCTATGATTCTGTTGCATCGAGCCATGACCATTAAAGTGATGTCAAATTGCATTAATTCAACAGTGTAGATGCACTCAAAATTAAACATATCTCTTTTTTAAAACTTACAGAGTCTAGGCATCATGATCTGACTTGACTATGAAGTTCTCTTTTTGGTGCACATGGTTTTAATTTGTTGTAAATCATTTTGCATTATGTTACATTGTTATATACATTTATTCTTCAGCGATTTTTCCTATTGTCTTTCCCGAAACACCTGAAAGCAGGCCAGGATCTAACATTTTGAAAAATAAATGAAATACATAATATAGACTTTTAGATCAAGTATAGCCATTTTAGCCTAGTTCCTGTCATTTCTTTCAGGAGATTATCCAACCACTTGTAACAAGAAGAACTTCCCAAAATGCCCATGTATGTGAATGATGGAGAGCCAGCATAGTGTAACCTTTTCAGCATCAGATTACAACTGGAGACCAGGGTTCAAATCTCTGCTCCATCATGGAAAGCAACCAGGTGACATTGAGCAAATCCTATTCTCTTAGACTCAGAGAAACCCAAAGGCAAACCTCCTCTGAAGATATTGTGCCAAGAAAATGGTGCTAAAGCTTTGTTTTAGGGTTGCTGTAATTTAGAAACAACCGAAAGTCACAGAAGAAAAATGTGGATGATGCACAGATGTCCTATAGTAGATGGTTTGAGTTGGGCCAATGGTGCAGTTAGGGCCAGAAATCAGGACTGAAGCTTGAGGCTCTATCACCCACTAAAGACCATTTACAGAACTACATGTGATGAGGGTAGAGGAAAAAATCAAACAGCTGATCCTGGACACTACAGCATCCTTTTTTAAAAAAGCATTTTATTGTTGGATTTAGCTGGCTCCAGATATTAAATCACTATTTTTATTTTTAAATGCATTGCCATTTTTGTTGGAAAATACCGCTTCAATCATAAATTATCTTCACAACTTTGGAGGCTTTGCACAGTACATGGCTTATTCTTTCCCTATTTGTTCAACTAGTATTGCATGATCACCAATGGGCTCACAGAACCCTTCCAGACAGGCCCTATATCCCAGGATCTGATCCCAGGTTTTCTGCTTTAAACTTAATTATATGAATCTGCACTGCCAGATAATCTGGGATAAACACAAACCTGGGTTCAGATCCTGTGATATAAGGCCTGTCTGGAGAGGCCCCAAGTTAACTGGCACACATGTGGATTGGTGGATGCCGGCTTGCTTGAGAGCTCCTATTTAAAATAGGCCTAACTAATACTATTCTCCTAGGAGCCACAGAAGTGCAACATGTTAAACTGCTAAGCTGCAGAACTTGCTGATCAGAAGGTTGACGGTTTGAATCCATGGGACGGGGTGAGCTCCCATTGTTAGTCCCAGCTTCTGCCAACCTAGCAGTTTGAAAAAATGTAAATGTGAGTAGAACAATAGGTACCACTTCAGCGGGAAGGTAATGGCGCTCCATGCAGTCATGCCGGCTACATGACCTTGGAGGTGTCTACGGACAACGTGGGCTCTTCGGCTTAGAAATGGAGATGAGCATCATCCCCCAGAGTCGGACACGACTAGACTTCATATCAAGGGGAAACCCTTAATATTATTCTCCATACAAAACTCTGCATTGAACTGATATTAATATCAAAATACAGTAAATAAAAGCAAATAAAGTCAAACCAAACATAATGTAACAGTTTTACTGTATTATAAAAACAGCTGTGTGAATGCAGTATGCATTTTTTGTTGGGTTTTTGCCAGTTGCTTGGGAGTTCCAGGTAACTGAGTGTCTGCTACAGCTAGGTAACAAAACCATGTGACCCTGAAATTCCCAGGTGTTTGTGGTCTCCTGGAGATACCTCCCTCTCTGCCTTCTTTCTTCCAGAATGGTGAGTAAAAGCTATGTTGAGCTCTTCCTCTGTCCCAAACTTTCTCTTAGTTACTTAGGACTTGCTCAACCTGAATATATGCTTAGATTATGTATTTAAATGCAGCTGTTAAAACTTTCAGATATCTAACTTGAACATTGATATTTTAGTAGGTAAATTTAAAGGTTTTTCCCTGACATTAAGTTTGGGGGTTGGTGCTCATCTCCATTTCTAAGCCAAAGAGCCAGTATCAGATACCTCCAAGGTCATGTGGCAGGCATGACTGCATGGAGCACCGTTACCTTCCCACCAAAGCAGTATCTATTAATCTTCTCACATTTTGCATGTTTTCAAACCGCTAGGTTGGCAGAATCTGGGACTAAGAGCGGGGGCTCACCCCGCTTCCAGGATTCGAACTGCTGACCTTTCGGTCAGCAAGTTCAGCAGTTCAGCGGTTTAACTCACTGTGCTACCGAAGGCTCCTATTGCTTGCTTACTTTATATTTAATGAAATGAATCTCAAGGGATGAAGTACATTTCTCTACAAACTTTGCCAATAGGGACTGCCTCTTCATTGAACCAGTCTCTATCCAAAAGACCGAACACCTTGGAAACCACCACAACATGAAACTTATTCTGACGTAATTTTTTTTCCATAACAGTAACCCACAGTTTGGCATAAGTGATTGAAAAACACAAGACTGCTTAAAATATTAATTTTATTTCCCCTTCCCCAAATGGTCAACAGTTTCGTTTATTCTCTAATGTTTCAGAAGTGTACAAGCAGCCAGACTTGGAATTATAGTTTGGGACAGGGAAAAGATTTATTCATTCATTTATTACACATTTCTCCCCATATGGGACCCTAGGCAAATAAGACAGTACCATGAAATGAAGTAGCTAAAATTATCTCAATACATTTTTTAAAAAAATAAACAATCCACTTAAAACTATCACTTTGGAACACATTACAACCTATTACATTATATTACACCAGGTGGTACAGCAGGTTAAACTACTGAGTTGCTGAACTTGCTGACTGAAAGGTTGGTGGTTTGTATCCAGGGAGCGGGGTGAGTTCCCGCTGTTAGCCCCAGCTTTGGCCAACCTAGCAGTTTGAAAACATGCAAATGTGAGTAAGATCAATAGGTACCGCTTCGGCGGGAAAGTAACGGCGCTCCATGCAGTCATGCCAGCCACATGACCTTGGAGGTGTCTATGGTCAACAACGGCTCTTCAGCTTAGAAATGGTGATGAGCCCAGGTGGTGCATTACTCAGATGGCATGGCAACCAAAACTGTACAAATTTTATAAATAAGTAAATGCAACTTCACCATCAAAGATAAAACCAAGACTGGCAAGATATTATTTGTGGCTTACTTACTATTTACGAGACAATTTAATTTTTTTCAAAAGGAAATATCCCAGAAAACCTAAGCTGTAAAGTTGTTGGAGAGCTGTACCACAACTTCAGTGATCCACACTGTGTCTGTGCTGCAACTTTATCCCATGCAAACATGTGAGCCATACTGCACTGCACAACATAAAGAGGAGAGATACATTTCTATGTGTGATAGTTATATTAAAATACATATTCTTTTGCCTATCCAGAATGCTTTTGACCTCAGGATATATCATTTCACCCCACCAGCAAAAGCATTACCAGCAGAACTCACAGTCCCCCTTGTCAGTGATTTCTAATTTAATGTCGGAGTAAATATTTGTAGTTCTCTTGAGCAGGAAGGAAATCTGGCAAAGAGTTCATATTGCAACACTTCAGAGTTCTGTCCCTTTCCATCATTCTTCTCTTTCTCACTCTCCCTACCGCAGTTTTCAAAAAGATTTTTGAAAATTATAATGGTGACCACATACGTCTCTTGTTGCTTTTTTTTTTTTTTGGCAGAATATCCCAATATGCTAATAATATGATGATGTTAGCTAATATGAATATTAATCTAATCCCTTATGGGAAGGATTTTAGTGCCTGCTGGATTTCACAAAATATAATCCAGAGGAGAAGAACATTACACCGCCAGTGCGGAATGCAAACTATGATTTGAATAAAATGATAGGGATGGTATCGAATAGTTCCTTGAGGGAGTATTATGCTCGGAGCTGTCACAACGGATTGTGTGAATAAACTAGACTGGAGATGTGATCCTAATCATATTGATGAAACATTCATCTGAAAGAATGAGTGCAACCAGAAGGGACTCCCTAGAAATACAATTAAATCCTAATCTGAGCAGTGGAAATTCTCTGAAGACAAAACAGTAGCGCAGAGACAAAATGAGGCAGATAGTATAATATAGCATCTTCCAGGCATCCTGAGCATAGCTTTCTGAGGATACAGCAGCCTGCATATTCTAACCTATATGAGCTAGATAATTCTAGGAACGATCATTCAAAAAAAAAAAAACTTCTAAGGCCTTGTTCTGAGGTGTTTGTCTAGGTACAGCCTTCCAATGAGCAGTTCCTATGGTAGTCCTTTGCCACTGTCTATACTGATGAGGAGGTGATTGAGGTTGCAACTGAATAACTCCTGAAGGGTATCTGCTTACATTTCAATGATAATGTGTCAGTGAAAGACGAAACAGCAGGTACGAAAATTTAATAATATGCAGTAGTGTATTGATAATGATGCACTGATTTTTTTTAAAAGGCGAGCAATATGTGATTAGTAGTTGGGGTTCAGATATTATCTAGAAATTGCCACGTGCTTACTGTTTCATTGACTAAATCACTTCTCTTTGGATCTCGTCACTTTGTCCTTTGTGAACTATGTGTTGGATCAGAGAATTGTGGGTTCAAAAGAGCACTTTTGTGTTTTAGAGTCCAGAACCTACCTATGCCTCATACCTTGTAGGTTAGGCATGGGCAAACTTGGGCCCTCAAGTTTGCCCATGCCTGTTGTAGGCGTTAGGATAAATACTTAATCATTTGCCACACCACTTTGCCTTTTGGAAAAGAGGTTGCGATTAAATTAACATCGTGATAGTAGCCACTTAATGAAACTGTCCACAATACATCCTAACTGTCAAATGTACTCACTGGCCAAAAAAGCTTGAGGACTCTGCCCTAAATATAGGGATTTTCAGAGATATAAATCCCTTATGCACTCAGTGTCAAAGTTAAACCACAGAAATTGATAATCTTGCCTGAGAACCTGGAAATGCCTAGAAAGAACATATTTTTTCCGGCCATGTACTGGGCAGCAGTGAAGGTAGCAGCAACCACATCAATCCATGAATAATCAAACCCACAAATGCTTAACATGCAAATCTGAAGGGGTGGCTATAGATAAATAATCAGGTTGGAGACATCAAGTGTTTAAAAAGCAGCTAAACTGTAATGATGACAATGATGATAAAATGCAGCACACACTGATAAAGACCGTATGTAATGGCTAATGAAGAAAAATCTGTTTGCTGGGAGAAAGAAGACAAAGAGGGACCAACCTCATAATCATAATAGACGATCCTTCATAACCGAGTATGATTGCCTTCCAAGTGTGGGGTCTTGGCAGTGGCTCCAGAGGTGACTGTAAAGACCTATTCTTGATCTGAACGTTCTTTTGCAGTGAGGACATCACTTTCTAGATGGAAGGTAGTCCCAACAAGGGTAAACTTGACATGCCTTCCTCTTGACACTTTACTCCCTTTTATTCATGCCTCTTTGAATTCCACAGCACTGTTGGTAACAGCTGACCTCCAGTTAGAATGCTCAAGAGCCAGGGTTCCCAGTTCTTGGTGTCTATGCCACAGTTTTAAAGGTTAAATTTAAGCCCATCTTTAAATCTCCTTACCTATCCACCAATATTCCATTTTCCATTCTTGAGTTGAGAGTATAGTAACTGCTTTGGGAGATGGTGATTGGGCTTTCGGACAACATGGCCAGTTCAGCAAAGTTGATGGCAAAGGATCATTACTTCAATGCTGGTAGTTTTTGCTTCTTCCACCATGCTGACATTTGTCTGCCTGTCTTCCTAAGAGATTTGCAGGATTTTTCAGAGGCAACGCTGATGGAATCATTCCAGAAGTTGAGTGTGGTGTCTGTAGATAGTCCACATTTCGCAGGCATGTAGTAGGGTTAGGAGGACAATGGCTTTATAAACAAGCATCTTGGTCTCCCTCCTCACTCTCTGCTTCATTAAAAAAAGTGCTGCACTCATAGAGTTCATATGGTGTTGTATTTCAGTGTTGATGTTGACTTTTGTGGAGAGGTGGCTGCCAAGGTAGCAAAAATGGCCAATATTTTCAAATGTTACACCATTAAGCTTTATTTCTGGCATTGTAGAGGGATTGGCTGGTACCTGTTAAAAGAGCACTTTGATTTTCTCAGTGTTTGTATGCTTCTGCAGAGATGTTTAGAGTGACTTGTAGGTCTTTTTCTAAATGAGCACAGACTACATTATCATCATTATATTGGAGTTCTATAACAGACATTGTTGTGACCTTGGTTTTGGTCTTCAGTCTGCTGAGGTTAAATAGCTTGCCATCTGTTCAATAGGTGATTTCCACGTTGGCAGGAAGCTTCCCATCAACAAAATACAGTATAATGAAGAAGGTGGAAAATAGGGTTGGGCGATAACACATCCCTGTTTGAAATCCGATTCCACCTTACCTAGCTTTCAAGAAAGAGAATTCCATGCCTTGAATGTGAATACCAAGAGGACTCTCTTTGGTGCCCTCTACAACCATACTTGTAATGGTGGTGATGCTGAAAGAAAGCTTGCTTTAGAGGATATCAAAACTCAGACTGGTATCAGGAGACACAGTTTTTCTGTAGGTTTGTTTTTCAATTGAATTTGTACGTAAGTCAGAACAGGTACATTTTCTAAGTGTAATGCCAGCCAAAATTAAATATGTATTAGCTTTGGATAGCACAGGGAGGGGTGTTTGTTTTGCTGTCTGTGTACCTGTTCAGAAGATTTCACCTCACTTTTTCCCCCTGCAATAATTGGATTTTGAACAAATTAGCTTATTGTGAAAACAAGGCTTGGTGATAAGCTCCAGTGTAGACACCTTTTCCCAATGATAACTTTCAGGAGTTAATTTTCCTTCCTAACGGTAGATTTCTGTCATTGCCTGTTGTCGCATCCTTGTTTTTAAGTATGAATCATTTGTAACTTGGGGACTGCCCGTAATGGGAAATTTTGAGGCATCCCAGTTGCCATTTCCATGGAAAATGTGGACATGTTTGAAATTTTCCAAGCTATCTGTGGAGGCTCTGTGAGTATCACAGAGCTATTAGAATCATAAGTAATTACCAAGTTTTCGTGGCAATATGTTGCACAAATTAGCAGATATTCCGGATGCACTTGTGAAATACTTAGGCAAAGAAAAAAATGAACCTCAAAATCATGCACATTTATATATTTTTAAAATGTACAGCTGAAAAAACTCTGGCTATTTGAAAAACCCACACAAAAATGCTACTATGAATGGGGAAAATGCATATAAAATTGCACACAATATGAAAATTGAGAGTGTACTAGAAAAATACACAACAATTTCCATGTAGAAACGGTGCAGAGGAGAGATGTCTAGCACAAAAGTGGGAGAGATGCCAATGTCAGTGAGATTCAGAAAAAAACACAATGGAAATAAAACTGACACATTTTCATATATTTTGGTTAGAAAATATATGAAAAGGTTGTCCTGTAAACTTTATGGCAGATTGAAAATATGAATCCAAAGTCTCTCAAGTTTCTATCCTCATGTTACACAGTTATAAGGTCTATAGAATGAATACAAAGCTTCCAGATAAATGCATCTTATAAATATTTAAAAGTGGTTATATCTGCAAAGGGGGGTGGTATATGTATTTGCCCTGTATAACTCAGGAACTAGAGCATTATTTGGTGGAATATTGGTCATAAAAAAGACCTGTACCACCCATCTCAGCCTCCACATTCTGAGCATGTATAAAGACTTGGAGAAAAGGATTCTTTGTGAGAATTTTCCACTTTGTTTGGGGCCAGTTCACTTTTGTCCAATTCCCTTAGCATTCCACAAGTTAAATTCACTGACGAATTACCAGTTTGCCTTAGCTGTAGCTGAAAAAGGAATTGTCCAGTTTATTTTCTACCTGAAAAAGAGGTTTTATATGTTACATTAAAGAGAAGTGGCCATAAAAGATACATATCTTTTGCCTGAGGTTAACAACGCCTGAGATTTCTGAAGCCAGGCAAGTACATTAACACCTTAGATTTAGGTAGCACACGGCTGGAAGCAAATGTCTTAGGATGATAGAAACAAATCAGACACTGCCTTTGTATGTCACATGGGATTACACCATTCTAGTGTTATGCCCTTTGGCTTGACAAATGTACCTGTTGTGCTCCAGAGGTTAGCAAAGAGGGTCTGGGTTAAAATGAACTTAGTAGAATCCGTTGGTATTTTGTACAACATTGAGATGCTTCTGATGATGGGCAAATTGTTATTTGGTTTCAAAAGATTCATGATAGGGTTTTTTTTGCGGGGGGGGGGGGTATTTTTATTTGGGGGGGGGGTTGCCATTCCTCCAGTATTTTATATTGTGAAGTAGGCTGTAATGCTAGCCGCTTTGCATCTCTTTTTTAGATAGATAAAGTGGGATATAAATAATAATAATACTTTTTACATCCTCTTCTTCCTCCTATTTTACTTCTTTAAAAGTGTTACATTATTATAATATATTAGTGAAATGCTACTTTTGCATTGAAATGCTACACTATAGCTCAAAAAACTAGGAATGCCTTCCTATCTCATCAAACCACACCTGTATTTTTGAAAAACATCCTTCTGTGAAGCTTCAAAAATCAATATGTCCAGCAACAAATATCCTATAGAAATTATCAGAAAAAGGCCCGCTGTTAGGGATTGAATGCATAAAGAGATGATATTAACCAGCAAGACATGGGAAAAATAGACGAGAGATACTGAGAGAATTCACACTTCTTGGAAGAATCCCTTGATGGGTTTTGTAGTGCGCACATAGATTTTGTATTGATCTGATCTTCAGTCTCTTTTTTGCTAATATTTGTATATTAATTTCTCTTATTTCTAAAAGAATGCCCAAAGTTTTGTAATATTACACTGTATAATTCGTATTCCCTTCAAACCAGAAAGCTGACCCTTCTGAGTCTGCCTCTTAAAGACACAGCAGAATGAGAGAGTTTTTTAGTTCGTTTTATTGTATCATGTTTTTTTAAATTCAGATGTTGAGTTTGGTTAAAAAATACCATAAATGTTTGCTAGCCTCTTTAGAAATCAAACATACAATTGCGGAATAATATTCGTTAGTGCAAACCAGTCTGGATACTCTTTTGCAAATGCCATTCATGTGGTCTCAAGTTTTAGATACAGTTGTATATAACTACAAACAGAGGTGAGGAATTGTAGAAGGGTAAGAGTCACATTAGGTCATGCAGGAAACCTTGGAGGACCAAACCACCTCTTCCTACAAATGTTTGCCCCCAAATGGACTCTATATGGGATATGGAGGAATTCTTCCCATGCTTTTTTGGGTTCTTACCAGACTCTAGAGGACATTTTGGGTCAAATTGAAGGGGAAAATCTTTTTTAAAATTAAAATAAGTTTTCCCCTGGGAGTCTGGGATTGGAAATATTGTAGAAATGCCTTTCACATCATTTATAGGTCACTTTGCAGCAAACATAATGCTGTCTCAAGGATACCCTATGCTGCACTTTAAATGCCCCTTATTTTGAGGTTTTAACTAAACATTTGGGCAGCAGAACTGTAAATCAGAACCAGAACTTGGAAGTTACAACTCTATGCTGCTGGCAGATTCTGGAAGTTGTAGAACTATATTTTTGATATCTACAAAGACATTGATATATTTCACATCTCTCAAGTCTCTTTTGCACTCCATTTCCAATTACATTGGAATTTTTTTTATCAATATGAGATGTAGCTCATTCTATCTACAATCCTACCGGTAGTTTGTTTGTTTGTTTTTCTGCTGCCACCACCTAAATTGAGTTGGGAAAAATTTGAAAAAGTGATTGGTGGCAATGGGTGCGGAGACCTCCCAGATCATGGTTTTTGTCCCTCATTCTCTCCCTGCTACATTTCTCCCAGCAGAGTGAGAGAAGCATAACTGGTTGGAGGTGTGGCAGAAAGAATTCAGCATCATTTTGTGTGCACTGCTCTTCTGTTATGAATCACCAGCTGTTTCAGAGCATGCTAAACAAGCTAAATCCTCAACCCAAGATTGTTCATGCTTAGGAGGCAACCAACCAACACCCAAATATTTTCTAAAAGGACAATGCTGTACTGCCATCTAGTGGGGAGAAGACAGAATTCATCACCATATTAAGGTCATAAGTTTTTTGTAGCCCCAAATACAGCGTTTTATTGGGAACCAACCTAGTATAAAGGAGTCCCAGGGCGAAGTGTGTTAAAGCACTGAGCTGCTGAACTTGCAGACCGAAAGGTCCCAGGTTTAATCCCTGGGAGCGACGTGAGCGGCCGCTGTTAGCTCCAGCTTCTGCCAACCTAGCAGTTCGAAAACATGCTAATATGAGTAGATCAATAGGTACCGCTCCGGCGGGAAGGTAACAGCGCTCCATGCAGTCATGCCGGCCACATGACCTTGAAGGTGTCTATGGACAACGCCGGCTCCTCAGCTTAGAAACGGAGATGAGCACCAACCCCCAGAGTCAGACATGACCGGACTTAACGTCAGGGGAAACCTTTACCTTTACCTAATCTAGTATAGTGGTTTGAGCATTGAACTAGTTCAAGGCTTTTTAAACTCTGGGTCCTAACCCCAAATGGGATCCTCTCTGCTCAATGTTATGGTCACAAAAATTAGCAACAGTAAAAGGATTTTAAATGCCACTCATGTAAACTATTCTGTTGGCAACAACAAACAGTGTTTACAGTGGCCTCTGCAGATGCTTCAGCTGTACTCTATAAAAAGGAAAACAGCTTGTTCAGCAAGCCTTGAAAATGCTGATTTGTTATCAGTAAATGTTTGATTTTTATACATACTTTATATGCCTATATACCTGGGGTCACATAAAAATTTATTGGATGGAAAGGTGTAACAATTAAAGGTAAAGGTTTCCCCTTGACATTAAGTCTAGACGTGTCCAACTCTGGGGGGTGGTGCTCATCTCTATTTCTAAGCTGAAGAGCTGCTGTTGTCCGTAGATGCTCCCAGGTCATGTGGCCACCATGACTGCATGGGATGCTGTTACCTTTCCACCGAAGAGGTACCTATCATATTTGCATGTTTTCAAGCTGTTAGGTTGGCAGAAGCTGGGGCTAACAGCAGGAGCTCACTCCATCCTGCAGATTCAAACTGCTGACCTTCTGGTCAGCAAGTTCAGCAGCCCAGCAGTTTAACCCGCTGCACCATCACAGAAAGGTGTAATAAGTTTAAAATGTTTAAGAAGAAAATGTTTAAGAAGCCGTATACTAGGATACTGGAAGACTGTGACTTGAATCTCCATTCAGCCATGGAAACCCACTTAGGCAAGTAACAGGTTTGTCTAAGGATCAGAAAAAAACTTGAAGACAAATAACAGCAATAGCTATTTTTAATTAGGCTAGAATGCCTTACATCCTTTAGAAACACCCAACCTAGACGTCAGGGAAGCTTTTCTCAAAAAAGGTTTGTTCATCACACATACTACAGCTTCATATTCCACCCATCTGTAGTTCAAAAGTCCACCGTCCCTTCCTGTTGATGCTCCCCCCAGTTGTGATAGTTGCCCTGTCATCATTTCATTCATCTTGCAGGAACCTTTGGGGAACCATCTCTAGATGCTTTGGTTATCATTTTCCATTTGTGTAAGGGATTCTGGTATCTGGTGTTCCAAAAACATTTGGAGGACCAGAGAAATTTCCCACCTTCGTTTTATCATATAATATTTCAAAAAGAGTCTTCTCCCTGTGACTTTGTATTGTTGTTTCAATGAGTAGAGTCTCTGATGATGTGTAATATTTTTTTAAAAAAATGCTTTGATTTAGAATTAGAAGACACCATAACCCTTGCTTCACCATCAATGTGGGGGTCTCTGATTCAGTTCTAGATGAAACTGGGCGTGATTTTTTTATCTTCTTCCTGCATAAGAAAAAATATTGTTTTGTAATGATCTATTTTTGAGAAACATGGTCAAAAGACATAGCATAATGTCAGCTGAATAATGCTGAAGTAAAAAAAAGAAGGATTTGAGCCTTTGTTTCATTTTTCCAGGTGGATCACTGTAGCCTGCTACAGTGTCCAACATCCTGAGTCATGGCAGTAATTTGTAACTTTACAACGATGGAGCAACATCATTTACACAGCCATGTTGTAGAAATTGTAATGTTACACCATAGGGCATTATGCAAGTTGTGATGTTTCATAACAGTGGTTCCCACCACATTATGGGGTGACACACAATATGTACTATAGCACAATGAATGCTCTAATTGAATAAAGGGGCCCTGCAAAAGGAGCAGATATTTTCCTGGTGCATTTCCACTGTTCATCCTTAATTCCAGGGCCCCATGAGTTAGTTGGAAGACATTTCACCCTTTCTTGTAATGGCATTGTGTTAAGGCAGTCTGTCCTGAGAAATGCTTTACTGTTGCCAATTGCAACTGCTTTTTTATCTTCATTTTTTTTACCCCAAAGGGATTTTTTTATTAATCATTATTATTTTATAATACATAATCATAGTTACCATACATTTTCCTTTTCCATTCCCTTCTCCCTCCCCACCCCACCCCACCCTCTTCCCTGTTGACAACTTAAACCTTATTTTCTTGTTACATGAGCCTTCTTTCCATTCTATCCATTTTTTTCTTCCAGCTTTCATCATATGGTTTAACAATCTGTAGCCATCTGCTAAATGAAGTCCATATTTCTTTAATTTTCTTCTGTTTGACCATGTTTTTTTTTACTTCTTATAATGTCCACAGTATCCAGTTGTATTTGATCCCACATATATTCATACTATTTTTCAAGTGTCCATTTCTTTTTATCCTTCCACCCCCACGCTATTAATGAGTGTGCAGCTCTAAACATTATCATCATTAATTCTTGGTCTTGGCCCTTAATTCTTCTATCCCCATATGTCCCTATTAACAAAATTTGCATATTTATAACAAATTTTGTTTTAGTATGTAATTCAACCTGGGTTACAATTTGGTTCCAATTTTTTTTAATCTCTTCACATTCCCACCATAGATGTGAGTACCATGCCTCCTGACTCCCAAAATGCCAACATTTGGGATTTAATCCCTGAAATGCTTTACTGTTGCAAATTGCAACTGCTGTGCAGTGGCCACACCATTTGCTCTACTTGTGCAGGAGTCCCAAAGATTCAGCAACAAATAATATTTCCTTCCTGGGAATGTTATCATTGGACAATGATACAATTCTAAATTATATAAGCATATATAGCATTGTGTATTCCAGGTTCTCCAGAAATTTTTGAAATGTTCTCATTTATTTCCGCCTTCTTGTCTATCTGGTCTATTTGAAGATAAATATGAGTGGTGCATGAAGAGCAATGTTCAAACATTCAATTTCATAAACAAAGCTAATATAGCTTGGATGGAAATGAATACCAAAGATATTTATTTATTTATTTTTATCCTGTCTCTCTCTACCCTGAAGGGGACTCAAGGCGGCTTTACAGTTGTGTCCAACTCTGGGGTTTGGTGCTCATCTCCATTTCTAAGCTGAAGAGCCAGCGTTGTCCATAGACACCTCCAAGGTCATGTGGCTGGCATGACTGCATGGAGCGCCGTTACCCTCCCACTGGAGTGGTACCTATTGATCTACTCACATTTGCATGTTTTCAAACTGCTAGGTTGGCAGAAGCTGGGGCTAACATCGGGCACTCATTCACTCCCCAGATTCGAACCTGCAATCTTTTGGCCCACAAGTCCAGCAGCTCAGCGCTTTAACACACTGCACCACTGGGGGGCCCTGCAGCTTTATATAAAAAGCAGCTATTCGATGCCTTGACAACAATACAGCATTAAAAATACATTTAAAAAAATAATAGAACACAAGTAAAACAATTAAAACATTTTGAAAACCATACAATCATATTGATCACATAATCCATAAGCATAAACCATCTTGAAATGAAATTAGAATATATATATATATTTAAGGAATGCTCAAAAATGGAAATTAATCAAATGGGAAATGTATCAGTAAAAGATGGAATAAATATAAGAATTATGTAATACAAAAAAGTTCTGCCCTTCCTTTCTGAAAGTAACTTGGGGTAACTCCTGGGAAGGTAAAGGAGGAGGTAACTCGAGCATGGCTTGTTATCAGTGTTAACTCATTAAGTAGGACTTACCCTTTCTGTAACACTCAGAACTAAGAATATTCACTGCAGAGATAGCAACCCATTAGAGCAATTTACTTCAACTACTGCACAGATTCATTTAGCTTTTAATCAAGAGTGTGAAATATCTGAAGATAAGGGGCACACTGTTCAAGATCACAACCACTATTAAGTTTGCTGCCAAAGTATCAATAGAAGATATGTTTCCTTTGAAACAAGGTGTAAGCTTTCTATGTGGCTTTTTTGCAACAGGGATTGCAAGGTTTCTGTAACTACAGACACAGATGGGTGGGGAGGTGGCCGTTTCCCATGCAGTAATAATTTTGGAGTTAGAAAGTTATTTATAAAGCATTATAAAATCTGTTTTGTAGTATTTCCTGCTTGGAGTGGCAATGATAGGGGAAACAGTGTGGATCAGGGGAGTAGATATGGTCAACATGTTGGAAATGATAACCTTCTTCAAGCCTTCTCTAGTGATGTTTATCTATGACCCTGTTACTTACTGTTTCCTGTACGTATGTTCTGGCATGCAGCTTCCTTTACTCTATGGTTCCTGAGAAGTTATAAAGGGGGCTGCAGACCACATGCTCTTTCTCCTTTTGACTATGTGACCTGTAGATAGCTGTTTTGTTATGTGAGATATGTCCCGGCCAAATGGCACAGAGAATTATCTCAAACATATCTGAAACTGGACTGATAAGTTTTGTACCTGTATATGTTGAACACATGAAGGTTGTGAGTAAACCAAATATGATATATATTTTTAATCAAAGTCTGCTTCATTTTTGTCTCTTGAGTGCATGATATAAAACATGTTGTTTAATGGGAGAGTATATATATTTATGGGCACTAAAAACACTTCTGAAACACTGCTGTTTTTATGCACTAGCAAAAACTCTGTTTTCCTAACAGATCAGAGATAACAGGTTATTCAGTCTAACAACTGAAAGCATTGCCTAGCATAATTACATCTGGTTGTATACCACAAGAGAAGATTCTGCTCTAAAGGGTTTTTGGCTCTTTTCTGAAAGGTCATGCTTTTCTAAAAAGTTATGATCTCCAAAAGGTGTTTTTCCAAAAGGTTATGAATGTTATTTTCCAAAACCACAGGCTGTGTGTTGCCAATTCCTGCACATTACAAAATCAGCCATTATCTGAACCTCATTTCCATTTCTAAGCGAAAGAGCTGGCATTGTCCATAGACACCTCCAAGGTCATGGGGCTGGCATGACTGCATGGAGCACTGATACCTTCCTGCCAATGCAGTACCTATTGATCTACTCACATTTTGCATGTTTTCAAACTGCTAGGTTTGCAAAATCTGGGGCTAAGAGTGGGAGCTCATGGATATATTTTTCTTTAAAATTACAGGAATAGTGTTCATAGTTCTCACAATCTATGTCAAGGTACAGATGCCACGAATCAGTCCCAAGTGTAAAGTAGCCACAGTTTTTGTAGGTACAGCTCAAAAGAATCAAAAATGCCTAACAGCAGCAAAATAGTATTCCAAAAACAAAACACAGCCAACTGGTTCAAATGGAGACAAAACAAAGAGTGGGTTGTTGTTTGTCTTTCGGGCTATGTGGCCATGTTCCAGAAGTATTCTCTCCTGATGTTTCGCCCACATCTATGGCAGGCATTCTCAGAGGTTGTGAGGTATGGATAAACTAAGTAAAGAAAGGAAAGAATATATATCTGTGTAGAGTCCAGGGTGTGGCAAGAGTCCTTTGTCACTGGGAAGCCAGCATTAATGTTTCAGTTAATCAGCCTAATTAGCATTGGAAAGGTTTTGTCTCTTGCCTGGAGGCATCCTTTGTTCAGACATTACCTATCCTCTGCCCTCAGATTGTTGGTTCCCATCTACTGTTTTGATTTTAGAGTTTTTTTAATACTGGTAGCCAGATTTTGTTCATTTTCATGGTTTCTTCCTTTCTGTTGAAGTTGTCCACATGCTTGTGGATTTCAATGGCTTCTCTGTGTAGTCTGACATGATAGTTGTTGGAATGGTCCAGCATTTCTGTGTTCTCAAATAATATCCTGTGTCCAGGCTGGTTCATCAAGTGCTCTGCTATGGTTGATTTCTCTGGTTGAATTAGTCTGCAGTGCCTTTCATGTTCTTTGACTCTTGTTTGGGTGCTGCTTTTGGTGGTCCCTATGTAGACTTGTCCACAGCTGCATGGTATCTGGTAGACTCCTGCAGAGGAGAGAGGATCCCTCTTGTCCTTCGCTGACCGTAGCATTTCTTGGATTTTCTTTGTGGGTCTCTAGATAGTTTGTCGGTTGTGCTTCTTCATCAGTTTGCCTATGCAGTCAGTGGTTCCCTTGATGTATGGTAAGAACACCTTTCCTCTGGGTGGATCTTTGTCTTGACTCTCATGGCTTGTTCTTGGCCTTGCAGCTCTTCTGATGTCCATGGTGGAGTATCCATTGGCCTGTAGAGCCCAGTTTAGGTGGTTTAGTTCACCTTGGAGGAGGTGAGGTTCGCAGATTCTTTGTGCACGGTCTGTCAGGGCTTTGATTGTGCTCCTTTTTTGACTTGGGTGATGGTTGGAGTTTTTATGAAGGTATCTATCTGTGTGTGTAGGTTTTCTGTAAACTGTGTGGCCCAATTGTTGATTGGGTTTGCGGTTGACCAGAACATCTAGAAATGGCAGTTTTCCTTCCTTTTCTTTTTCCATGGTGAATTGGATGTTTGGGTGGAAAGTATTCCATATAGAAATTTGCTACTACTGGGCTGAGAGGGCCGGCCAACTGTGGGCGGCCAACTTTTGGGCGGCCAACTTTTGGGCGGCCAACTTTAGGCCAACTTTTGGCCAAGGCGGCCAAGGCGGCCAACTTTAGGCTAAGGCGGCTAAGGCGGCAAACTTTAGGCTAAGGCGGTTAAGGCGGCTAACTTTAGGCTAAGGCGGCTATCTTTAGGCTGAGGCGGCTAAGGCGGCTAACTTTAGGCTAAGGCGGCTAAGGCGGCTAACTTTAGAATCAGTTTGATTATTTTGGAGTGCTGATTCAGAAAATTGTTTTGGATAGACCACATCAACTCTAGTTTCTGATATAAAACATATGCCATCCAGTAGTCGCCATCTGCTCTCCCACAGAAAACCATATTTAATAATTTAGAGCTGATGTGGTCTATCCAATGCAATGGTCAGCTCTGCAGAAAGGAGCAGAAATAAAATAAAATAAATAAAGAGGAAGGAGGTTCGTGGATTGGATTTTTGTTCTTGTGGCCCACTGATGGGCCACAGCCCACATGTTGAGAACCACTGGTATATATAGTAAGTACTATTTCACCAGGCAACAACTGATTCAAGAGTCTACTTTAGTTGGATTTACCAATAGTCTTAAAACTTCTGTGTGCACACAGCTTTTAAAAGCTTAGTGAGACAACAGATGTGTTCATGAAGAATAGCTATAAGGTCAATTGCTGAGGGGGCAGCAAACCACCTCATAGCTATGGTGGCTGAGACTGTTGCCTTCTTTACCTAATGGAGACCAGACCTGGAACTGGGCTTGTATATCTATTCACCAATTCATCTCTTCTGCAAATAATGCCGTGGAAGTACAACATCCCCTTTTCCAACCTTGAAGGTTCATTGAAAGCTGAATCACCAGAGGTCAAAATGCACGGAACGGATACTATTCTCTCCCCACTCTTCCACGTGGAAGTATAAGCCATAGCTATAGCACTGTATGCATGGATTGAAATAAAGGATTCTATTTATTGGTTTTATGGCACTTCTTGTGCATACTCTAGATCAGGGTCCCCAAACTAAGGCCTGCTGACCAGATGTGGCCCTCCAAGGTCATTTACTCAGGCCCTGCCATAATTTTAGACTTAGGGTCACCCTAAGTCTAAAACGACTTGAAGACACACAACAACAACAATCCTAATTTACTTGACTATCTCAGTAGCCAAAAGCAGGCCCACACTTCCCATTGAAACACTGGTAAGTTGGTTAAAATTGTTCTTCATTTTAAATATTGTATTGTTCATTTATGTTTGTTTGCACTACAAATAAGATATGTGCAGTATGCACAGGAATTCATTCATGTTTTTTTTCAAATTATAGCCTGATCCACCAACAGTCTGGGAGACCATGAACCAGCCTGCTGTTTAAAATTTGAAGATCCCTGCTCTAGATTATTCCAGGCTGCATTTTAAGTCAAAACATTTGTTTCAGGAGATGGCCTCAAAACTTAGCTTACTGTGTGTAATATAGCAGATTCAAGAAGAAGATGCTATGTGTGTTTCTTGATGGAGGTGTTTCCCAAGAAGGCTTATTGCAAAAACTATATGTGGTCAGGTGATTCTTACAATGGTATTCTTTTTCTTGTAATGAAAATAATGGTTTATTTTTCTTTCTGGCAACTACACTTTTCTGGCAAATCTAATGAAGTGGACTTCTGCAGCCAGGGATTTCAGTATATGCATGTACTTTTCTGGCTGTATTGACTCAAAATGTCATTTTGTTGGCTTGAATTTTTTTTTTTTTAAAAAGGGGGGGGGGGGTTAAAAAGCAAAATGACATTGTTGCCACATGAGGTTTTAGCTTTATGGAGCCAGGATGTGTGGAGGTGTACATATCTTTTTTATTTTGCATTTTTGTACCATCCAAAACACAAAACTCCCACTAATTCTGCTTTAGTTCAATTTAGAGAAAGATAAATGCATACACCATTTCTTTTAATGCTTCTTTTTCCTGGATTAGCTTGCTACATTATAGCCAACACCAGATCAAGACAAACTGAGGTTCTAAGCCAGATGTTGGCATAATGCAAGCAAAAAACCAAATGTGCCCTTTAAACCTGAAGCCTTTCTCTTTACACAATTATAGTGCAGCACAGTCAATTGAACATGTGAAAACACTGTGTTTATTGATCACAAGAGGTTTACAAAGGATTCTGAACAGAGACAATCATGTTCCAATTGTTCACCAGTTTCATGAGTCTCTTTTGCCATTTGCATGTTTCTGCTTTGTTCTTGTTAAACCACAATAATATATCTAAGTCATTTTAACAACACCACATATTTATAATGGTTGTCACTGCATTGTTCTAACATAGACCAAGAAGATTATAGTCTCACCAGGGATACATGTAATCGAATGTTGTTATATATGCTAAATCTTGTCTACAGCTAAAGCATGACCAGTAATGTCTGTGAATGTTTATTCTTTATTCAATCCCAAGTATGACCAAGAGTGGGTAGGATTATAAGCCTAAAGCCAGAGGTTGATTTTTTTAAAATAGGAAACATGTGCTGAATGTTTTGGCTTCAGATCAAATAGATTTTTTTATTTTTCCAGTGTACTTTCTTTATATAAGATTTAAGCATGGTTTTGTAGGATTTTTTTTAAAATAACAAGAAAATCAATTCATTTAGAATTGTCTGCCACTGTTTTTTCCAGCAGAGGGCAGATCTGCTACATAAATCTGCAGTTAAGTTTATCTCAAAAGACTGTTACTAGCAGTGTTACAATGAATAGTGTATCAAGTTGCTGGAAATGTTCCTTAGAGCAAGTGGTTAGAAAGTCTCAGCTTTTAAGAAGAAGCTTGCACAGTTTTCATAGATAAAAATTTCCCTAGATGATTATTAGAATGAAGAAAAGTTAAATATTTGGGCTACAGCTCCCATAATCCTGCAACCAATTGGGCCATGGTTCTGCTTGTTATTGTTGAAATCCTGTTGATTAGTCCTAACTAGACTCATTGAATGGCTTGATTCATATAGAAATCTAATGAATTGAAAAAGCCCATTCTAATATTATTAGAGACTAATAATAGGATTTATTAGTTCTATGACTCCTAAAACCAACCTTCCTTGATCTGATGCCCTCCGTATCTGTCTGAACATGGATGAAAGCTTATCTAAAGATTTAATCTGTGGTGAGATAGGCAGCAAAGGCAGAATGAATAACTTTTTCAGAGGAAATGGGTCTTGTATAATACGCTGGATTTTTATTTGTTGTTGATTGGTTTATGTTTTTAACTGACTTTCATGTTAGTAAAGGTAAAGGTTTCCCCTTGACATTAAGTCAAGTCGTGTCTGACTCTGGAGGGTGGTGCTCACCTCCATTACTAAGCCAAAGAGCCGGCATTGTCCGTACACACCTCATAGGTCATGTGGCCAGCATGACTGCATGAAGCGTTATTACCTTCCCACCAAAGTGGTACCTATTGATCTACTCACATTTCCTTTTGAACTGCTAGGTTGGCAGAAGCTGGGGCTAACAATGGGAGCTCACCCCATCGGCAGATTCGAATCATCGATCGTCTGATCAGCAAGTTCCAATTTAAGTTCTGCAGCTTAGCGGTTTAACCCACTGCACTACCACACTCTCTTTCATGTTAGGATAGTTTAATTGCTTTTTAAGTTATGTATGCTATGGATTTTGAACTACCACATTTCACTGCATAATTGTTGCCACTGCATAATCGTTGCACGCTGGGGTTTTTTAAAAAAAAATCCCCCAATTGGTTTTTAGCCTTTCATTGCGTAATGATCACATAGATATTTCTGTTTGCCCCGAACCCTTGATGTGATGCTTGGCTTGAATGGGAGTGAGGAAGAAAGGAAGAAGCCTGGGAAGTAGACTAAGGGGAAGAGTCGAAGTCAGGAATTGTCCAGCTGGGGCTGTCACTCAATGGCCACCTGCCCTCTCTTTATTTGATCTTTTAAAAAAGCTTTACATAAGGGTCACAACCCCCATTTTGGAAAATATAGCAGAAAATTTATGATTATCATGCAGTGAAAATAGAATATGTTTTTTTATTTGAGTCCTAAACTGAGGGGGGGGGGAGCAGAAACAATGATATTGATTGAGCATCTCTTATCAGAAATGATTGGTATTAGAAGCATTTTGGATTTCGGACTTTGAAATTCCTGTATTTTCATATGCACATATAATAACATGGAAATGAGGTCCATCTAATTAAAAAAAAACCTCATGTATGTTTCATATATATGAATAGTTCTCAACCTGTGGGTCCCCAGATGTTTTGGCCTTCAACTCCCAGAAATCCTAACAGCTGGAAAACTGGCTGGGATTTCTGGGAGTTGTAGGCCAAAACACCTTGGAACCCACAGGTTAAGAATCACTGATATATACCTTATACACATAAATCAAAAATAATTTTATAAACAATATTTTGTGCATGAAACAAAGTTTGTGTACATTGAATCTTGAGAAAGCAAAAATGTCACTATCTCAGATATCCATATGAACATTTGAATTCTGAAGCATTTGAATGTAAAATTCTGGATAAGAAATGCACCTGTAATTTTTTTATTGTGTCAGAAGTGAATTGAGAATATACTGCAAGCCACTTTTGGTGTGAGAGAATCGGCCGTCTATAGAGATATTGCCCAGGGGGTGCCTGGATGTGTTAACATCCTGTGGGAAGCTTCTCTCATATCCCCGCATGGGAAGCTGAGGCTGACAGATGGGAGCTCACCCCATCTTGCAGATTCAAACCATCGACCTTCAGATCTTCAGGTCAGCAGTTCACCCCAGCACAAGGGTTTAACTCATTGAGCCACCATGGCTTTCTGTAATGATAGAGTATAATATAATGACAATGACAACAATGATGATAATGTTAACAATGATGGAGACTATAGTAATAGGATTTAGCTGTATCCCCTTAATCTTGCATGGATGGTATGTTGTGCAAATATATAAATCAGCAATTACAGATTTTTCCATAAAGAATGGTGACCTTATTATGCTGGGTCTCATAGCTGCTGGTGAGATAAATCTCTGACTCAGTCCACTAAGAGCTGCTTCCAGTTACAGCATACAATATTTGGTTAGATACATGGAGTAAAACATCTTGCATGCTCCAACTGAAGTTTGGCAAAGTTACTTTGTGGGTGGCTAATAATAATAATAATAATAATAATAATAATAATAATAATAATAATAATACCCAAATAATGTATATTTCAGGTCTATTCTTGGAACTAAAGTCTCCTACAACCATGTTTCCAAACACCAGTTCTAGTATTGCTTCTGTGACTATTTATTGTAGTCCAGAAAAGTCTGTAATAATAACAATAAAATAATAACATTGGTGTGTTTTAAGAATGAAAGATATTCAATAATCTAGCTTTGCATTTTGATCTCAAAACACTCAATACTTTTAAAAACAATTCCTGAATTTTGTATAATTTAGATGTTTATATCTCTAGGTTTAAAATATAGCACAACCCACTTCAGAACACAGCATAAATAATTTAAATGAATAGCGTATAAAAATAAAAGCACCTGATCAATAAGTCACTAGAAAGCTTGCCCTTGAAGCCATTTTAAGAACAATATTATCAATGTATATATTTACTAGAGCAGAATAATGTTGCCTGACCTTTGGAGTCTCTTGTTGCTTCAATCAAATTTTGCGTTGCAAAGGTCACTCTGAGAATATAACACATCTCCCACTGTATTTGCACTCTTAAACAAAGTGAAACATAAATATTCTAATAAATGTGCTGACAGTTACACTATAGAGAGTAATGCGAAGGCTGTGAACCTTCATTCTGTACTGGATGCAAGGTTATTCTTCGATTATTGTCTGGTGGTTACTGGGGGACACTGGAGGAAGTTCTTCTGAATATCAATAGCTTATAAAAACATTCCCTGGAGCATAACTGGACTCTCACAGAAATCAATTGGTAATGTTTCTCTCTCTCTCCATTAACATCAATGGGAGCAGGGTTCTATACTGTTTTTCCATGCCTGCTCATTAATGTTTTAGCTGAGGAGGACATTATTTTCATCTTATGATCAGCTAAGCTATACTATTGTTAGATGGTTCTGGTTATTGACAGCTGGAGATTTCCTCCCATAAAGGTTTAATTTTACAGTAACATTGAATGTTATTTAGTAGCTGGTGCTACTAGCAAGGCCTGGTGCTGAATACATGCCTTGCAAGATCTCAAGTTCATCTATGTGGTTCATTTCTGGAGCTAGAACAGTGGTTCTCAATTTGTGGGTCCCCAGGTGTTTTGGCCAACAATTCCCAGAAATACCAGCCAGTTTACCAGCTGTTAGGATTTCTGGGAGTTGAAGGCCAAAACATATGGGGACTGACAGGTTGAAACCACTGAGCTAGAAGATCCAGAAGGTACAAGGCAGTGGTCCTTGCCTGTCTTGACCCAGAACAATCATAGTCAGGTTCTCATGTGATCAGATCGTTAGATCCCTTTAGACTGGATCAAAAAAATTATACTATCAGCCTTGTGATTATATTTTCTTCCTCTAAGGTGATAAAAGTAACAGATGGAGAGAGAGTTTTTCATCCATTGCTGGATCTAGAAGTAATGAAGCTGTGCCTTGATTGAATAGTGTTCATTTACTCTGTATCTCACTAGACTATTTTCACCTCAGACCAAATGAAGATACATCTACACTGTAAAATTAATATAGTCTGACATCACTTTAATTGCTGTAACTCAATGCTATTGAATCATGGAAGTTGTAGGTTGGTGAGTCATCAACACTATTTGGCAGAGAAGGCTAAATAATGTGTAAAACTACAACTGCCAGGATCCCATAGTATGAGGCATGGCAGTTAAAGTGGTGTCAAGCTGCATTGATTCTACAGTGTAGATGCAGCCTAAATGGCAGAACCAACATCCTTGGGAGCTTCCCAAAAGTTTGATAGGAAGTATCCAGTCATCTTTTCTTTCTGCTCAGTTCTGATTTAGCAGCAGATAGTTATTGCTGTCCACCATTTCGAATTTCCAAAGATGCCTTTCAGCAAAATTGTATTGAATACCTATGTGGTTTTTTAAAGGATGATGTATCAGGTCTTATTGCTTTTTTGTTGGTTAATATTGTTGTTTATATATGTGCCGTCGCGCCTGGGGCTGTAAACTCTTAGTGAAAGAGGCATGGACGTGACATCTTTCCCCAGGGGATTGCTTCTTGCCCTCCTTTAGGGAAACTGGAACTCCCAAGGACCAAAACACTGTAGTTAACTCAAAAACTGGGTTTATTCTTCATGAAGGGGGTAAAAGAAAATATACATTACAGTCTTTGATTGTTTAAGTCCATGAAGCTTGTCCAGATCCCTCTTTCTCTGGCTGTGAATGCCGGAGCAAACTCAGCCTCAGTCCAATGACCTATATCTGAAGACAAGAGTCTTCCTCTGTTGCCAAAGGACTGATGTGAAGGCGCTTGAGACTCCTCAACGTTGTTCAGGTTGGCCCTGAACATGAAGTGTGAGTCCCAAGGGTAAGAACCTCAGAATTGGTGCTGAGAGGTAACTTTTGAAGGGCTTTTAGTGCCAAGCCTCTCTTTCACGTCCATCCGATAGAGAGCTTGCTGGTGGAATGAAAGGGAGGGAACACAGTCCTACTCCAGGAAGAGGTGGAGCCAAACAGTTTTGCTGAGTGAGCAATATAACAGGTACAAACAACACTGATTGACAGATATAAATAACCAATCCAACTACATTTACAGGGTAAGGGCAAAATCAGGCATGATACAACAATTCAAATCTTGAAACTTATAGTTCCAACATATAGATGGCGCCACTCGCGCCGTCACAATATACTACTAATATTGTTGGTTGAGCTCAGTCAGAGGGCGAACTACAGCTACTACAATTCTTGAACCTGCAGAGTTTGTCTTCCCACAGATCATAAGGATACTTGTAGACATGTCAGTATCATTGTCATATACAATGTTTTTCCTCTATTGCAGACTTGCATTTGCAATGCTCCTGGTGGGGTAAAGGCAAAATATAGACCCGGAGAAATTTGGGGCACACTGCAGCTAAACATTAGCCATGTTCTATTAATTCTAGTGGGAGATGTAGGTAGCCTGACCCTTTGGCATTTGTTATAACAGGACTAATGCTGCATTATACAGTTACATTTCCACACCTAACAAAAAAAAGCAAGAAGTGACAAGGCATAGGATGAAGAAGGGAGAAGAAACAGAGCTGTCAGCAACCCTGAATCACTCCTACATAATCGCTAGCAAAATATCAGCCACCTCCCACCAGTCATGGTAATTGTGCATCAGTGACACCTACACATTAACCATGCCTGGACACACCAATGAATACATAGTGACGGGTGGAAGACCATCATGACATCAGCCTATCAACCTCATACCTCATGGGCACAGGCAATGCGCTAGCTGCCAGGACATGTTTTTGAGCACTGTCTGGAGAAGTAGGCACAGTGAGTCCTTGGTATTGGCTGGGGTTTGGTTTCAACCCACTCCCCACCGTGAATACCAAAATATCTGGATACTCAAGTCCCAATGACATAGTAAAACGGATAGCAGAGCACTGACTGTATCTGCAGCCTCAGGTAAGTTGTTTTAAAAGTAATTTTCACTGCTAGGGAGTGAACTCAAAAGGGCATTCAAAAATCATTTCAATTTGAAGAATTATGTGCTTCTTTCGGAATTCGGAGTGTTGTGTACCTCATATAGACACTTATGTTCTAAGGATTTTCTAACTTTCTTCTGCATGAGGTTTTATTCTGTTGATGTCCTATGTGGCCTTTAGTTACCTTTTTTATTGTCACCCACATCTTTCCAGGGCCAGTCATCTGCGCTCCAGTCAGTTTCAGAAAAAAGAACAAACCTAACTGGGACCAGAGATTCAGGCTTATTTCATTGTAGGCTTTTAAAACTCAAACTGCTCTGAACAAAGCAACAAGAGAATTTCCTTTAACAAATATGCCATCAGTAACATTTAATCCCATTTGCTTCTCACACTTATATGCAAGGGCAACAGGACTTCTGTAAAAAGGGAGATATCCAACAGAGTAGACTAATGGTTAGGGCTGTGCACAGGTCGGTTTTTCAAAATGGGCTCCCGCTGTTTCTGCGGTTTTGGTCCGCCATAACAGCTTGGGCACCGACACTCACTTTTTTGGCCGCAACAGACCACGTTTATTTATTTATTTATTTCGTGTCAAAAGCATTGTACAACAAATACATTTCAAATAATGGAAATAAAAAAAAGAAATCACAAGCAACTAAATAGTTTTGGACCAAAAGCGGGCAACAGCAACCGCATTGTCTGTAGCTTTAAACAACTCAGGGCCGGCCGGACATATTTTTTTATATAAAGCGGGGAGGGGAAATTGCGCCCCCCCCGCCTCCTGCGCCCCGCCGGCGGGCCCCGCCCCCCACGCCCTGGCCCCGCCTCTCACGCAGCGTGAGAGGCGGGGCCAGGGCGTGGGGGGTGGGGCCAGGGTTGGCCCCGCCTCCCGCGCAGCTCAGCTTGCCAGTCTGGCCTTTTCCAGGGGGCCAGACTGCAGCAAAGGTCCTTGCAGGCCACGATCGCGGCCTGCAAGGACCTTTGCTGCAGTCTGGCCCCCTGGAAAAGGCCAGACTGGCAAGCTGAGCTGCGCGGGAGGCGAGGCCAACCCTGGCCCCGCCCCCCACGCAGCTCATCCTGGCCCCGCCTCTCACGCAGCGTGAGAGGCGGGGCCAGGGCGCTCAGGCCGGGAGGCGAGGCTCCGCCCAGACGGGGCCTTGCCTCCCTTCCAGCGCGCTCTGGCCTTTTCCAGGGGGCCAGACTGCAGCAAAGGTCCTTGCAGGCCGAGATTGCGGCCTGCAAGGGCCTTTGCTGCAGTCTGGCCCCCTGGAAAAGGCCAGGCCGGCGAGGCTGAGCTGCGCGGGAGCCTCCCGTGCAGCTCACCCTGACCCTGCCTCTCACGCAACGTGAGAGGCGGGGCCAGGGCGCGCAGGCCGGGAGGCGAGGCTCCGCCCAGACAGGGCCTTGCCTCCCTTCCAGCGCGCTCTGGCCTTTTCCAGGGGGCCAGACTGCAGCAAAGGTCCTTTCAGGCCGCGATCGCGGCCTGCAAGGACCTTTGCTGCAGTCTGGCCCCCTGGAAAAGGCCAGGCCGGTGAGGCTGAGCTGCGCGGGAGCCTCCCGTGCAGCTCACCCTGACCCCGCTTCTCACGCAGCATGGGAGGCGGGGCCAGGGCGCCTGACGGCGCCCCCCCGGGCCTGCGCCCGAGGCGGCAGCCTCACGTGGCCTCTGTGTTGGGCCGGCCCTGAAACAACTCCTCCTTCGTACATGAGGCAGGGCATTGTGGGCAAGCATACATATGCTGAGTTGTTTGTTCAGCTCCACAGTCACACAAGGTGGAGGATTCCTCCAGGTAGTGCCACCTTGCCAAGTTGTCTTTTGATCTGCCCACTCCACTTCTGAGTCTGTTCAGGGACTTCCAAGTTGCCCATTCCTGGTTTGCCCCTGGAGGAAGACCCTCATGGGGGGGCATACAGTTGGGATTGCCAGGTTTAGCTGCCCAGAGGGACACCCTTGCTGTTGCTGGAGGAACATCAAGAGGAGTGGTGGTTCTCATGAAGCCCTTCCTTGATTTGAGTCTACTGGGAGGAGGCTGATAGTCATGCAGTGGGTGGCTTTCACAATGTTCAACCTTTTTTCTCTCACTGTTAGCAGCAACTTCCCGTCGCACGTCAGGAGGGGCAATGCCAGCTAACTTGTAGAGTTTATCAACAGGTTTAAGGCATCCCGTGATGATTCTGCATGTTTCATTCAGTGCTATGTCCACCTGCTTTGCATGGGCAGACTTTTGCCAAACAGGACAGGCGTACTCAGCAGTTGAGAAAGACAAGGCCAGGGCTGATGTTCTTATTACTTGTGGGTCTGCTCCCCATGCGCTGCCAGTCAGTTTCCGCAGGATGTTATTGCGTGCAGCTACTTTGTGCTTGGTGTTCATGCAGTGTTTCCTATATGTTAGTGTTCGGTCTAAGGTGACACCAAGGTATTTAGGATGGAAACAGTGTTCGAGCTCTTGGCCTTCCCAAGTAACTTTCAGTTTCCTGTTGGCTTCACGGTTACGTAGGTGGAAAGCACACACTTGTGTCTTGGCAGGGTTAGGCTTCAGGTGGTTCTCTTTGTAGTAGCTGGAGAGATCTTTCAAGGCATTGGTGAGTTGCTTTTCAACTGTTTCAAAATCTTTTGCTTGTGTTGTAAGGCCAAGGTCATCAGCATATATAAAGCTCTTTGTGAGTGGTGGTAGTGGCTGATCGTTCGTGAAGATGTTAAATAAGGTCGGTGCAAGAACGCTGCCTTGGGGTAAACCATTCTTTTGCCTCCTCCATCTGCTTTTCTGGCCCTGAAACTCCACATAGAAGCTGCGGTTTTCTAAGAGGGTCTGGACAGTTTTTGTAAAGTCAAAGTCCCGGGTGATATGGTAGACTTTATGCAGCATTTTTCCATGTTGCACCGTGTCATAGGCTGCCGTAAGGTCCACAAAAACTGTTCCCGTGATGCAGCCTTTCTCGTAGCCTTCCTCGATATGTTCAGTCAGATGAAGAATTTGACCTGTACAGTTTTTCCCTGGTCTGAAACCTGCTTGTTGTGCAGTAAGCTTGGGTTCGATAACAGGTCCTAGTCGATTTAATAGCATCCTCTCATAGACTTTATATAGATGACATAAGAGGGAGATTGGTCGATAGTTCCTGGCATTGGAGGCATCTTTACCAGGTTTTAAGATGGCAATTATCTTAGTTTTCCTCCATGCTCTGGGAATCTGTTTGTGTGCCAGGCATTGATTGTAGAATTTCAAAAGCCAGTTTTCAGCTTTGGCCCCCAAGTGTTTGATTTGCTCCATCATCAGCTCATCTAGGCCAGGTGCTTTACCAGTCTTACATCGCTTGATGGCTTCTCTGAGTTCTTTCAGGTTTAGAGGAGAAGACAACTGGTGGGTTTCAAGTTCTGGCACCCTGTTGATTTTCATCTTTATTCTGCTGCAGTTGGTTTTCCCATTCTGAATTAGCTGGTGAGCTATCTGGTCTGGTGTCACGTTCGCGTGCCCAGGGTTGACCAGAGGGTCGCTATCCAGGCGTCTCAGCAATTGCCAGGCTTTTCGGCTACTCTTGGACATGTCCAGGTTCTCAAGCAGCTCTATCCAACGGTCTTTCTTAGCATTAGCTAAAGCTGTAAATAGTTTTTGGCCTGCTGCTATAGTCCCATCACTGTATGGGTTCTCTTGAAATAATCTGAGATATTCTTGTAGCTGATTTAGTGATTCTTCGTTTAGGCCTGGTAGGTAGCTTGTGCGACAGCCTCTAGGGATTGAGAGCCTTGAGGATCTTTTCACAGCTTCTACGAACAGGTCATAATTTTCTATAGAAGGTTCTATATCAGAAATAGCAGCTTCCAAGGTCTCTGTAAACTTTGTCCAGTTAGCTTTATTGAAGTTATATCTTCTGCGGAATGGGACACTTTTCGGTTTTACAGCTGCATATGCTACGCAGCATATTGGTCTGTGTTGTGTGTTAGGTATTGGGTTTAATACCCTTTTGGTGCATTGGTGGCTTATGCTTTCCTTTACAAAAATCAGATCAGGATTATAACCACGCTTCCATCGGCCGCTATTAAATGATGGTGGTAATTTACTGTCATGAAGGAGGCTCATTCTACTATTGTCGGCCCACGTTAGAACTGCTTCACCATTTCTATCATCTTCGTCATAGCCCCAGACACAGCTGTGGCTATTGAAATCTCCCACAACAAAATGGGCTTCATGATTGTGGCAACTGGTTGGGGGTGTAAAATAGAAATCAGCCCCAGGTGGTTTATAGAGTGATGATACGGTGCAACTATCAAGTTCCACAGATAAGATTTCAATGTTGTTCACTTCTGTGAGGGAAGTTGCAGAGATTGCTACACCAGATCGTACAAAAATGGCACTGCCATATTGTCTGTGAGGTCGTTCCACTGCCAGCTGCATTCCAAGTATTTTTGGTCTTCTCATTGTAATGTCTCTGTGTGTTTCCTGTATACATAGGATGTCACACGAGATGTCCTCAGACATTTTGGCTAATAGTTCTTCCTTAGCAAGTGACAAACCTTCTATATTAATAGACATAATCGTTAGCAATGGTCTTGATAAAGACCTTTGGTATTCATCCATTCATCCAATGCTTTTGGGGTGGAAAGATCGGCCGCTTACAAGAAACGTTGCCCAGGGGACGCCCGACTGAATTCACTCAATCTTCGGGGAGGCTCTTTCCGTGTCCCCCAACAGACCACATGACTGCCAAAAATGGCTGCTTTCCATTTCTTTAGGCTACATGTGGAGTGCAGAGAGGCAGTTGTGTGCACACAGGTTTTCTTGTGAGGCAATGAGCCCTTCTGAAGAAGAAGAAAGCCACTCACGCGTTAGCTAGCTCTGTGTTCTATCTCAGTGCCTTTGCTGCTTGTAGGATTGCTTTGCTTGCTTTTGGCATCAATTCCAATCTTTTCCTTTGGCAATTTCATTTATTTTTCTTAGTTTAATAGCTTTCATTCTTTCTTTTCTTTTCTTTTTTACTATTTTGCTAGGGAAGTGAGGGTGGGCATGCATTTGGGGGACTGTGAAAGGGCGCTGGGGATGTTTGTTTAAATATTGGGGTGGTTTACTGAAGAGAGGAGATGGCCTGGCTCCCTTGAATCCCCAAGAGGATAATTTGATTCCTCCCCAGGCCTAGTTGAAGGGCATTAGAGGAAAGGACCCCCCAAAAGTGGTTTCTTTCCTCCAATATCCTTCATTTAGACCTGGGTTAAATCTGATGCCTTAACCCAGGTCTAAACGAAGGATATTGGAGGAAAGAACCTCAGAAAAGGTGGTTTCTTAAGTCTGATGCCTTAATCGAGGTCTAGATGAAGAGTATTAGAGGAAAGGACACTAGAAAAAGTTGTTTCTTTAGTCTAATGCCTTAACCCAGGTCTAGATGAAGAATATTAGAGGAAAGGACACCAGAAAAAGTTGTTTCTTTAGTCTGCGACCTTAACCGAGGTCTAGATGAAGGATATTAGAGGAAAGAACCCCAGAAAAGGTGGTTTCTTAAGTCTAATGCCTTAATCTAAGTCTAGATAAAGAATACTAGAGAAAAGGACCCCAGAAAATGTTATTTCTTAGTCTGAAGCCTTAACCTAGGTCTAGATGAAGAATATTAGAGAAAAAGACCCCAGAAAAGTGGTTTCTTAAGTCTGATGCATTAACTCAGGTCTAGATGGATATTAGAGGAAAGGACCCCAGAAAAGGTGGTTTCTTAACACTGATATCCTAAAAATGATGAAAAGGGGAGCCTCAAAGTAAAAATTGATCTTTCAGTTGCTGGATCAAAAAACAGAATTTTGCCTGCCCAAATTTGGGAGGCTCCCAAAAAACGGATAGGGGGGCACCAAAATCCAGGCACCAAAAACGGCAGAAGTTATAACCAAATTGCACACCCCTACTAATGGTAAATTTAGGAGGGGGCAGGATTTACAATTTTATTATATTTTAATAATACATTAAAATGATTTTTTAAAAATATGTATGTCCAACTCTATAGATTTAAGAATGAGGAAAATGTCATCCATTAAAGCAAATTAGATAGTACCAGATCCCATCTGATCTTAGAAGATAAGCTTTGGGATTACAATCTATTTTTGATGCTCTTAACAAATATGAATGGAACATTGTAAGACATGGATTGTAATCCACGGATGCTTATGCTAAAATAAATTAATTGTTTTTGAAATAGGGTGAAGTATGGGATCAAAACAGCTGGCAAGTCATGTTGAATCTTGCCTATTTGCAGGTATGCTTTTTACATATCCTCATTTAATGGATTGAATCAATATATAAATCTGTCATCCTAGTCTGTATTGTTAATTAGAGTATCACAATTATACATAAGGTTGAGTAATAATAATGACAGGAGTAAAATTGATGAAGCTATTAAAATGTGATTGTCATGAAGATAATGGCAAAAGGAGACACAATATTGCTAAATTGATTGAGGAACAGGAATAAAGACTTATCAGTGGAATGCAAATAGAACTACATGTTTTCCTAATACATGATTCTATCAAGCACAATCATGAGACCAAAGGAGATAGGTTTACATAATGCAAACAGTTGCTATCAAATTAGCACAAATCTTTCAGCCTTTCCTTTCAACCTATGAGACATGAGGAATTAATGAAATGGAGAAACAAGATAGCATGAGTTTTAGTAACTTTTATCTACAAAGATAAGGAAAAGGAATGTTAACTATCAAAACTTGAGAAATAAGAAATAAACTTATCTGGGGTGTTTTTTCTAACATTATTAATGAGAAAAGCCATAAGTCAACCAAGAAAAATTACAAGACTGCATTATTTTAGAGCAAAACATTTAAAGGCATTTCTAACACTATAGTCTGTCTGTTCTATATTAAATTAGTACCAATATATTTATTTCTTATATTGGTTTTGAAAATAAGAAGGATGGCACCCTTGACAACAGGTGCTTTCTCTTACTTTTCCTGTATTCAGGGCTCAAAGATGTGTCTCCATTTTCTCCTTATCTCTGATGGTTGGCACTGAAAATTGTGTTTTATTTTTCCCAGAACTGCCAAATAGTGTTAAAAAGGCAACTGAGATGCAATATCAAGTTTACAGTAGGAAATTCATAAGGGCTGTTAGGGAATTTCCCTAGCATGTTGCACGATAAAATATGCCTTGCATTGTGCTCTGGGGTTTTCCCACCCCAGGTGGGCGTTTGGTTCTCCTGGTTGTCCTTACACCATGCAAAGAGCCTTTTGATTATTTCATCTCCTTCAAAGTATAAAATGGAAAAAAATGAATTTAGTTGAAGCTTTTGCTCCATCCCTCTCCTAAACAAAAGTGTCAGTTTGAATTAACCTATATCTCTCTCCCTTTTTAGAAGTGTAGGTGGCTCACAACAATAAATCTAAAATAACAAGAAATAATGCACTACAAACTTGATAAAGAAATTAATGAAACAACCAGCACAGCGACTGCCTCATCACACCAGAAAATGGGATCCACTTTAAATCTGATTTCTGTCTCCTACAGAATACTGAGGTTTGTAGTTTAGTGAGGCCCAGGACTTGCCTGGCAGAGCAATTTAAAGGCTCCTCCCTAAACTACAAGCCCCAGAATTCTGCAGGATGCAGAAACCAGATTTAAAGTGGATCCATGCTCTAGTGTGATGAGGTCCAATTAAAAGTGTTGGACTGGGACACTGGAAGACGAAGGTTTGACCATAGAAACCCTTCATTGATCTCAATGGGAGGCTAGGACAAACCCCTCTGAACAAATTATGTTAATAAATCACCATCAAAGGTTCTCCTTAGGATCACCATAAGCAAGAAAACACTTGATGGCACACAACAACAACAACAACAACAACTTCAAACACCCACCATGTTCTAGTTTAAGAACAACTTTCTGGAGTTGTCTCTCCAGAAATTATCAGAGTCCCTGTAGGACTCTGTGAATTAGAGAGTTAGAGAGAAATAAAGACATCTTGTTCAATTATTTGACAACTGTGGCAAGACATTGGAGGACAAATGAAATGGAATGACAAGGGTGATAGAAATAATGAGCATGGACAGACTGACATACAAATTAGCTATAGGTCAAAATAAACTGAAAAAGGAAACTGACTGGACTTTATTGATGAACTTTATGAAACAGGAAGAATTCAGAATATTACTTTAAAGCAGACCGAAAAATAAAAAGATATTAACCCTAGGGAATTCACAACAATCTCGAGGAAGATTAGATATATGAAATTAAGTTTTAAAGGACTATACTCCACAATAAAGAGGATTGGAAGTCACCATATAACTTTCTTTTTCTCTCTCTTTTTTGTTTTTTCCGCTTTTTTTCTTTTTCTTTTCTTTTTCTCTTTTCTTATGTTTTTTTATTTTATATTTTTTTGGAAATCTTTAATAAAAATTATATATATATATAAAATTACTGATAGAATCATAGAATCATAGAATCATAGAATAGTAGAGTTGGAAGAGACCACATGGGCCATCTAGTCCAACCCCCTGCTAAGAAGCAGGAAATCGCATTCAAAGCACCCCCGACAGATGGCCATCCAGCCTCTGCTTAAAAGCCTCCAAGGAAGGAGCCTCCACCACGGCCCCGGGGAGAGAGTTCCACTGTCGAACAGCTCTCACAGTGAGGAAGTTCTTCCTGATGTTCAGGTGGAATCTCCTTTCCTGTAGTTTGAAGCCATTGTTCTGTGTCCTAGTCTGCAGGGCAGCAGAAAACAAGCTTGCTCCCTCCTCCCTATGACTTCCCTTCACATATTTGTACATGGCTATCATGTCTCCTCTCAGCCTTCTCTTCTGCAGGCTAAACATGCCCAGCTCTTTAAGCCGCTCCTCATAGGGCTTGTTCTCCAGACCCTTAATCATTTTAGTCGCCCTCCTCTGGACGCTTTCCAGCTTGTCAACATCTCCCTTCAACTGTGGTGCCCAGAATTGGACACAGTATTCCAGGTGTGGTCTGACCAAGGCAGAATAGAGGGGGAGCATAACTTCCCTGGATCTAGACGCTATTCCCCTATTGATGCAGGCCAGAATCCCATTAATAGGTCCAGGACAGCCAGCCCCATTGCACAGATATATTTCAGAGTCACCAATATTATTTCTCTTAAAATGATTCTTTGTGCAGAATTTGGAGGAAGAAATTTTATTGGCAAACTGCAGAAATCCATGGTAGCGTAGGCTCCCATTAAACTGATAGTGAGCAATACCATAAGAACACATTTTAAAAACTGCAGTTAGCTGGCAATTAATGGATAATCACTTTTACAGAGACCCTCAGGTATCATTTTATTATATGCTATTCTTTCTCTCCCCCCCCCCCCCCAATTGCATTTTTTGTTTCTTGAATAATGCAAATCACCTAACATGTATTTCTTTCAAAAGATCTGGATTCAACTTGCTAAAGGATTGGGGTGGGTGGGATGGAAAATAGTATAGGCACATTCTCCCAGCCCTCTGTAACTGCCAACTCTGTCCCTGGGTATCTCAATAAGTACAAAGCTTGTCATATATTGAAAGCAGAGTCATGATATTCCTGTTTCAGTTTTATTTACAGACTCCAGTTCTCCTATTCACCTTAGGTGGTTACGGGAGATTATTTCAATGGCAGATAAGCTTTCTACAAGCATGCCTTAGTCATCAAAACTTTTTATTACATTCAAGATATGATATAAGGGTCACAATTTTAAAAAGAATGCTACAACACCATGTTTGCCGAGGGTAAAGTTAAATTTTGATAAATCCACTGTGTGAAAAGTTATATTATGTAATAGGTGATAATGCCTATTTACTCTTTGCTTTGAGCAAGATTGTGCTTGAACCTAGTGCTGAAGGAGGGAGAAGTATGGAGGAGACAAGAAAGACATTCCCTTCCTTCATGAAACCACAGATCTCTGGTATAGTGGTAAAGGCTTAAGTGATCAATACAGTATGTTGACCAGCAAAGGAATCTGCAAAGGAAGGAGGACAGACAGGAACAGTACAGGATGACTTTCTGAACCCATGGGATCCATACTCATGGTGTCACTTACTCATATTCAGCAAAATGTGTCTTCCTTAGGAAAAATTTTAGGTCCTTTAACCAATTCTAATATTGCTTCTGCTGCAAGTTACAATAGAATTGCCCTAGAGAACTTAACAAATTCTGAGAAAGGACACCTGTCTAGGAATTTTTTAGGTCTTCCAGGGCAACTCTGTGTTAATTTTTGGTGGAAGTTGTTTATTTTAGTAGAGTTTTCCACATTTTCCTGTTTCTACTGTAAGTTCAGGAACATACTCCTTGATGTTATTGCGGTTGTACAATAATGTCCTTTTTATGACTTTATTTGTAAATTTTCTAAATATTACAATAAAAGTGGGAGAACATGGGGGTTTTTATAGGAAAGTATGAAATATATAAAAATAATGTCCTGGAGGGCAGAATGAGATATGATTAGCACATGTTAGTCGGCTGATGATTCACCTCTTTTGTAGAATAACGAAGCAAAAACTTGTTAGGAAGGTACAGAAATAGAATTCCAATAAGGTGATAAGGTTTCTCTCAAAGATATGGGGAGCAACAATTATACTAATGGGTGTGTTTGGGTTTACTTGGGCAAAGAGCTGTTGTTGGCAATGATACATGGCTTGTGCCCTGTTGAGAAAGAAATCATATGATGCAGACTAGTTGGTACTGGAATCCACATCTTGGCAGAAATGCCATGCAGACCAGTATTTCCTTTGTTTGTTGGGTAATAAGGCTGGATTAATGCACAAAAAAGTGCTCCCCCTTTCTTTTACATCACTGCACGCTAGGAAGAGATGGAAACTCTTCCATGATCATTTGGGAAGGTTGAGTCACTTATCCAAGTTGTTTTTGAATATGTTATTGCAATTTGTTATTGCACTCTGTGCTCAGAGGCTTTGTGTTCCTTATAATTGCTGTAAGTTTGTCTCATTTCTATAATGGCTTCATGATAACTCTGCCAGGAAGAGCAGAACCTCTTTAGGGACAAGCCTATGCTGACTACTAAAGCTGGGGCAAGTCCTGAATATTTATGCTCTGAACTGGGCCTGGAGGCAGCCATAAACTTTCAACTGAATCTACTGTGGTACTGCATTGATGTCCAGCTAGTCTTGCATTAGCATCCAGCCGGACCAGCCAGCCCTGTTGGACCATTGCTTTCTCGTCATGTCACTATTGTTGCTCTCAACCTAGTCACAGAGCTCAATCAGGCAGCCCCCAACTTAGGAACAAGATAGGTTCTGCAGGTTTGTTCTGAAGTTGAATTTGTATGCAAATCAGAACAAGTACATTTTCTCTCTCTCTCTCTATATATATATATATACACACACACAGAGAGACAGACATGCTTTGGATCACATAGGGATAATAATAATAATAATAATAATAATAATAATAATAATAATAATAATAATAAAAATAAGTCCTAGACACTTGGAAAGTGTCCGACGTGTGATCCAATACAACAGCCAGCAGAGTGTCTGCTGTGGACTCATCTTGTTGTGTTTCAAATAACAACAACAACAACAACTCCATTTTTATAACCCACCTCCATCTCCCTAAGGGGACTTGGGGTGACTTACATGGGGAACCAAGCTCAACATCCCTATGGTGTTTGTTTTGCTGTGTGTGCCCCTGTTCAGAAGATTTCACCTCACTTTCTGTCCCTGTGAGAATTGGATTAAAAAAAATTGGCTGAAACAAAGATTGGTAATAAGGTTCTAGGCTGACAACTCTTCCCCATGATCACTCTTTCAGTGTGAATTTCCCTTCATAGTATTAGATTTTTCTCACTTCCTATTTTCTCAATCCCATTCTTAACTCTGAGTCATTTGTAAATTGGATGTTGTAACTCAGGAACTGCCTGTACTTGTCATCATGGGTGCCCCTGATGATGTCAGAATGGGATCCCTGCATGACTAGCAATAAGGAGAATAGAGGAGCACAGGGAAAGGATGATAATACGGTGTCCATCTAGACAGAGGATTGGACCAAACTGGACCTGACCCAGCTGTTCAGACTGCTCTGGAGTTCTGGGATACTCCAGAGTTTTCAGCAAGCTCTAAGGTATCAGCAGACTTTGCCAATAGTGGAACAAAGTTGGAAAATGTCATCGAGACAATCAGCAGTTGATTTGACATGAGTCATTCTTATCTATGTAGATTTGCCTTAGGGAAGAGAAATGTCTGGTTGCTTCTTGGAAATTTGCAGCTGAAATAGATGTGTATTTATGACAAGTGAGTTTTGAAATCTCTTCCCCAGACACATCCAGATTTGTTTGGAGACTGAACCATCAATCCAACTGCTAGATTCCCTGAGAGTAGACACATTTTAAACAATATGATTTGTGTAAGTGTTAACTTCATTGTTTTTGTGTGCCTTCAAGTCATTTTCAATTTATGGCAATCCGAAGGAGAACCTATCATGAGGTTTTCTGTGGCAGAAAGTGTATGACTCACCCAGGGTCACTCAGTGAGTTTTCATGGCCAGGTAAGGATTCAAACCCTGTTGTAGTCAAACGACAATAGTTGGTTGCCTTGTTGGCTCTTACCACTCAACAATGGAATTAGTGGAGCTACGCTGAACAAACAACTGGATTAAGGCTTCTTTTGTGGTGGTGGTGGTGGTGGGGTTATGAGGAAGTGAGAATTTGAAAGGCTAGCTCTGCACATAAGTGGAGTGAGGCAGGTGGAAGTGGTTGATGGAGAGAGCTGTGTGTGCCACATAGTCTACCCTGCTAGATCAGTCTGCTGCTGCCCTCACTGTAAAGGAATCTGTTGCACTAAGATTCAGCTACCAGACCAGGCAGCTTCTTTACTTGGAATAGAACAAACAAATTTTTTTTTGTCACATGGAGAAAAATGCCTTGTGCCATCAGCCTAAATATTAAAGTCATTTGGAAGAGTTGGAGGTACCATGGGATGACTTTTAGAAGATGGGTGCAACAACAGAAGGGAAATGATCGACAGAAAGAGGATCAGCTGAGTGGGGATATGTTTAGTAGATAGCTAGTCCTAATCACATGCCTCAACATTTAATGCATACCAAGTTTCATTTAATTGTAAGAACCACCCATGACCTGTCAATCACATGTATTCATAATTCCCAAAACTCTTTGATTCCCCTACCCCATATTAGTAAAATTGCATTCTCCAAACAGCTTTCTTGTTTTTAATTCAAAGCATACACGTTATTTATTATGAATGTCAATGTAATTTTGCATTCATGGCTTTTACTGAAACATGGATATTTTTCAGGGGATTGAGTTTGGGGGGACTGAAAGTCTTAAGGTAACTTTCATTTCAATAGGTTTTGCTATTACACAATATGTAACACGAATTGGAAAAAAATTCTGCTCCTGGTTTGAAACTGTTACTTCCTGTTTAATTGTGCAGAACTGACTTTGAAAGTACAGTAGAGTCTCACTTATCCAACACTCACTTATCCAATGTTCTGGATTATCCAACGCATTTTTGTAGTCAATGTTTTCAATACATCGTGATATTTTGGTGCTAAATTTGTAAATACAGTAATTACAACACAACATTACTGCGTATTGAACTACTTTTTCTGTCAAATTTGTTGTATAACATGATGTTTTGGTGCTTAATTTGTAAAATCATAACCTTATTTGATGTTTAATAGGCTTTTCCTTAATCCCTCCTTATTATCCAACATATTCGCTTATCAAACGTTCTGCCGGCCCGTTTATGTTGGATAAGTGAGACTCTACTGTAGTAGTTATACTCCAGAAACTTCATTTTTGAATTGGTTGAGACTCTATGAGGTATTCATTGAAAACCTATAGGAAATGTGCTGCAGTATGTCCCACAAAAACAAAGTTTTTGCAGCTTAATAAACTTTTTCCATGTTTTTTTAATGATAGAACCACAATTAGGAAATGACATTTATAACCCCAAAATCGTGTTACATAGTGTTATCTGTCTTTCCCTGTTTCCATGCTAAGTTCGGGAACCTATTTTCAGTGAGTACAGGGTCAAACTGTATAATCACTCCAAATCTCTTTTCTTGTGTGAGTCAAAAAGCTAATGCATTGTTCCTTTGACATATAGAGATAAGAGAAGTTCAAACCAAATACCATAGATAGGCTGAAGAGATCGTTCCCTTCTCTGATAGAGAGCCACAGTGATTTCTTAAAGGATTAAGAATAATCGGTGAAAACAAGGATGGGGGAGAGGGATGTCAGCACCCAAGTCAAAGGAACTCATCACATTGATGAGGGGCAGTAGGGTGATTTGCCAACCTCTGTGGCGAATCCGTAGGGCAGCTGGGCAATCCCGGGGCCCCACCTCGCCTACCTTGCCGCTCACTTCATCCCATTGGGGGGGGACGTTACCGCTCAGCTTCCACCCCCCCCCCCAATTGTTTTCTATGCAACACGGGAAGCCTTTTCTGTTGCCAGCACTGCCTCCTGCAATGCTTGTACCTCTCTTCAGGCATGGAACACCATCGGAAGTAGATCAGTGTCATGTGATAAGATCCAGTGGGCTCCATGCCTAAAGAGAGATACAGGTGTCATAGGACGGGCAATTTTGCCCATCCGATGAAGTACTTGGCTGGAGGGAAGGTCAGCATATATTGATTAGACAAAGGACAAATTAAGAGTATGAGGTCTATTTCTTCATCTACTGTTTCTTATGCAAACACCTCCATCTTGAGCAGTGTTTCTCAACCTGGGGGTTGGGACCCCTGGGAGGGATCACAAGGAGGGTTTCAGGGGGGTTGCCAATGACCATCAGAAAACACATATTTTTGATAGTCTTAGGAACTCAAATCCATCCAATATTTTCTGTTAGTCATGGGGGTTCTATGTGGGAAATTTGGCCCAATTTTATTGTTGGTGGGATTCAAGGGGCTCTTTGATTGTAGGCGAACTATAAATCCCAGCAACTACAACTCCCAAATATCAAGGTCCATTTTCCCCAAACTCCACCAGTGTTCACATTTGGTCATATTGAGTATTCGTGCCAAGTTTGGTGCAGATTCATCATTATTTGGAGTCTACAGTGGTCTCTGGATGTAGGTGAACTACAGCTACAAAACTCAACGTCAATGCCCACCAAACCCTTCCAGTATTTTCTGTTGATCATGAGAGTTCTGTGTGCCAAGCTTGGTTCAATTCCATCATTGGCAGAGTTCAGAATGCTCTTTGGTTTTAGGTTAACTATAAATCCCAGCAACTATAACTCCCAAATGACAAAATCAACCCCCTCAACCCCACCAGTATTCAAATTTGGGCATATCGGGTATTTGAGCCAAATTTGTTCCAGTGAATGAAAATACATCCTGCATGTCAGATATTTACATTATGATTCACAACAGTAGCAAAATTACAGTTATGAAGTAGCAATGAAAAGAATTTTATGGTTGGGGGATCACCACAAATGAGAAACTGTATTAAGGGGTCATGGCATTAGGAAGGTCGAGAACTACTGATCTTGAAGAACCTGAGGTCTGTCCTTCCCTATCCAAATACACGAGACTTGAGTGTGAACTGAGCCACTGTCATGTCCAGCTATGCATATTCTCATATAGTAAAATAGGTCACTGAATAAAGTGATAAATTCACAGTACAGATGTTTCGGTGACATTGGCAACCATCTGATACAGACATGCACCGATTTCAAGCCCATAAATAGTGGCACATAAAGAGACCTCAGGGCGAAGGTCTAGGACACCACAGCCCAAGTATCCAAATTACTACTCAGAGAATGGCACAGACAGGCCCACCTTCAGCATCTGGCATGGAGATGCCAGGGTACATAATGGCTGATATTTCTACCACTAGAATCCTCTTTTATTTTAAAGGACATCCAACAAGGTATGCACATGGTTACAGATCTTCATTTTATCATAGCTCCTTTTAAAATGTTTCCCCATTAAATTGTGCTTAGTAACACTACAGCAGAAGAATCCTCATTTTATTAGTGGTGCTGAAATTATGACAGTGCTTTTATTTATAATGCAGAATTGCAAATGCTCAGAGTAATTTCCCATGCTTTTAAAAAACAGGATTGACAAATGCTTTTTGGTTTTTTCAACTAACGTAATAGGTATGGTAGATGCAGATGTAAAGCATGGAATGGAAATACATTGGTAGAGAAGACTACACAAAGTCATCTAAAGACTATTGAGTCCCAAGTGTGAAATTACTAGCTGTATGATGATTACCCATTCAGGTCATTACTTTCCCACATTGTCTATCATGCACCTGTACCTGAGGTTCTGAAATGCAGTAAAAGGAGTCATTTCCACTAGAGAAGATAGTAAAAATGGCCAAGGTACTTCAGTATGAGAGAACTCACCCTGCAGCAGTTTATTTGCCTGTAAGGGCTCCCTGTGAGGTTTGAATGATAAGATGGACGTCAAATACAATGATCAGTTCATACAAAATTCAGCTGAATACTAACTATGCTATTATGTATCTTCATGAAGGAGTTTTGGACAAATATTTGCCACTCACCTATTTTGTTATATAGTCTGATATGAAATGCTTGGAAGTAACGTGTTAACAGCAATTACACTTTTTATGACATCTTATTTATGGAATAACAAGAGGGTAATAGCCATTTTTTTCTTCATGGTTTAATATCATCATACTATTTGGTAGATTTAACAAATAACATTTATACATTGTTTTTAAAATGTTGTAAGGGATTGGCTATGGGATGGGGCAGACTGACCTTTTTCTTATTTGTAAGGATTTAGAAATAAGGTAAAATAATACCTTAGTAACATAGTGTTTATAAAAGAAAACATGAATGCTAATGATTACATAAAAGGTAAAGGCTTCCCCTGACGTTAAGTCCAGTCATGTCCAACTCTGGGGGTTGGTGCTTATCTCCATTACTAAGCCAAAGAGCCGGAGTTGTCCATAGAAACCTCCAAGGTGATGTTGCTGGCATGACTGCATGGAGCGCTGTTACCTTCCCGCCGGAGCGGTACCTATCGATATACTCACATTTGCATGTTTTCGAACTGCTAGGTTAGCAGAAGCTGGAGCTAACAGCGGGTGCTCAATCCGCTCCCCAGATTCGAACCTGCGACCCTTCGGTTTGCAAGTTCAGCAGCTCAGCGCTTTAACACACTGCGACACCAGGGGCTCCTGTGCATTACATATACATACTAAAATTAAAAATTAATAATTGAAAATTCTTCTGATACAAACTTTAATTATATCACTAAAACTTCTTGTTCATGACTGCAATTTTGTTCAACAGTGTTTCCTTACTGTGACATTTTAAATTATTGATACACAACTATTTTTAGCCTTGAAAACCAAATGCACCTAATTTTTAATGAGGCATACAAAATAAAAACCAGTTTTCATTCCACAAATAGTCTTCCATCTTGTAACGTACTGTCTGCTTAGAGCTGTGAATATTATCACATGATTTTCAACTGTCATTTTGTGTCTTTGTTTATGGATCAAATTTTTAATAACTGTGGGACATGAACAACTGTGGAAGACTGTAATCAAAACTGATGTGTGATGGATTTTAGTTACAGTCCAAAGATGCCTTTTTGATGTGCTTTCATCTTCTACCATTTACATTACATTTCCATGGACTCTTTCCACATCTGAGGCATGGCAGCCTCCATTTTTTTCAGTTTAACATGAAGACCATGAAGTTATTTTGCTGCACATTGTTAACAGCAGCCTTTCCATGAGATCATCATTACTGAAAGTGACTTTGTATTATTGTTTCTGTAGCTGCAAACGACAAAATATAACAATTTACCAACAGGAATAAAGGATAGATGTCTACAATACAGTACAACCCTTATGTCCATGGGACTGGTATCCTCAATCTCATTTATCCATATCCAAAAAAATATGCCTTTCTAGGCATTTTCTAGATCCTCCAACACAATTCAATGGTATTATTGGGCTTGAAGTCCTTCATTTCAGTAAGGTTTGATTTTCTATGTTTTTATGTATCCACATGATGTCCTGGAATGGATCCTCCATGGATATGGGAGCCATACTGCACAGAGGCTTGACATGCAGTGGCTGTGTTAATCTCTGTGTCTGAAGTCCAGTTGAAATTAGAGAAATTCAGGTAGAAATTGGTTCATTTAATCAATTTTTGGGATACGGATATGCGAACTTCAGCTAATGCTGACACTGTTGTATAATTACTTCTGCTCCCATGCGGAATAAAATGTGGTGGTTATCGAAGAGACAGAATTAGGTGGTAAATCATGAAGCAACTCAATGGTAATTAGTTACTTTATAGTAAGAAGCTAGAAATAGCTTTTCTGCTATAATACGCATAGTTATAGTTTGTTGTTTTTCAGTATAATGTAAGCAGTTCTGCTTCTTATCTATTAACTGGAAGTGTTCTAACTCAGTAAAATGGAGAGGAGTAAAGAGCACATGGGTGCTGCCTCCTTGGAGAACTTCATCACCAGAAAGAGAGCCAATGTGAGTATATAGTAGGTGAAAGGACTTCCTTGGCAGGCTGGCTGCACAAAATAGTAGCACAGGGTGTGCACATGTCCTGCCTTCATTGGTGTAAGCTGTGAGATCCATTGAGATGGCCACATGGGAGTTCCTTCTCTACATACGGAGCCTGGGGTTCCTTCTCTACAAAAGGAGATTGGGGTTTGCTTCTCTGTTGCCTTTGCAAAGCATCCGTATCTGATTCATGTGACATTTTTGTCAATTCAGGTGAGATGCAAGAAATGGAGGGAGAATGCAAGCAGGATAAACCATGTAGGACCATGATGCTGATGATGAGAGATGGAGAGTAAGTGTTCCCATAGTGAAAGGACTGCTCAAATTCCAATCAAACCCTCCCCCCCATCTATTTCTAAAGACAATATGACAACAGGGCATACTTCTACCAACATCTGTTCTCACAGAGCAGCATGGTATGTTTTCACAGCCTGTCCCAAATATGTTGCCCTCGAGATGTTTTCGAGAAGTTTTCAGAAATGTTGACAATTGGTCATGCTGTCAGGAGAAGGATGAGAGGAAAAGTACTGTGGTGGAAGAATAGATCCTCATGTACTAACAAAATGGTATTTGGCTGCTGCTATAACAAAATGTGTATGTATCAGCCCTCAAATCACTTGTCAACTTATGGTGACCCCCATTAATTTCATAGGATTTTCTTAGACAAAGAATAATCATATATGGTTTTGCCAGTTCCTTCCTCTGAAATGTAGCTTATATCACCTGGTATTCATTGGTGGTCTCCCATCCCTGCTTAATTTCCAAGATCAGATGCCTTGTGGTGCAATGATAGTATTTAAACCCATAACAATAATATGCCAGCATTAAGAAACCCATTTTAGGATTTCCATTTTTAAAAAATCAATTGACAATTTTGAAATGACAGAACAAATAATTACAAACAATGATATGCATTGTGGCGTGGGCTGTGGTGCAGGCTGTTGAGCAGCTGCAATAAATCACTCTGACTATGAGGTCATGAGTTCGAGACCAGCCCGTGGTGGGGTGAGTACCCGTCAATTAAAAATTAAAAATAGCCCCTGTTCGTTGCTGACCTAGCAACCCGAAAGATAGTTGCATCTATCAAGTAGGAAATAAGGTACAACTTATAAAAAAGTGGGGAGGCAAGTTTAACTAATTTACGACCTGGAATGAGGAAGTGCCGTCAGAGTGGATGATGAAGCAGCTGCTCCCCCCTGTGGCCAGAATCGAACATCCCCTCAGGAGGTTAAATTGCCTCTGCGTCTGTCTGTCTCGGTCTCTGTTTGATGTGTTTATGGGCATTGAATGTTTGCCCTATGTGTGTGTATAATGTGGTCCACCCTGAGTCCCCTTCGGGGTGAGAAGGGCGGAATATAAATACTGTAAATAAATAAATAAATACTCACACATAGACTTTTTTTGCTATGGCACTATTGTTACAAACTACAAAATTGTTACAAATTACAAAATTGTTACAAATTACAAAATGATTTAGATTTTTGCAGATTTCATTATTCATTAGTTTGATTTAAAATGTTCTCTTCAGGATTCTCTAGGTCTTCCAATGTGACTCTGTGATCAACTTCCCCCAGACCTGCTGAGAAGTAAGGCATTCCTAAGGAGAATACCTCTCTAGGAATCTCTAGGTCCAATACAATTCTATGTTAACTTTCCAGCCGCTGACCATAGAATCATGCTGGAAGACCTAGAAATTCCTAGAGAGATGTAATATAGCAATTACATAATTAATAATCTTTCGCTTTCAGGGTTCCTGAACCCCGATCCCTAGTAAATATGGAGGGCTGGCTGAAACTGGGAATATTTGCATCAGGCCTAATGTAATGGCAAGGAACTTACATGAATGTTGATTTAATATATCTGTTGGATTCATTAGGTTTAAATTAGTACACCAGATTTAGGCCAGTATTCTAATATTTATCAACAACAGTAGAAGAGTCTGAAAAACTGCTGGTCCTGAAGATGCAAGCAATGTGTTACAAGCATTGCTAGATTGTTTTGAAAAGCATAAGAAGATTTAATGCCCAAGATGGGATTTCTCCTGCCTATTCTGCATGCATACCCCAGAGATCTGATGGATTCGTGCCTGATGAGACCCGACTTTTTGTAATACAGTGAAACTCTTCATGGAGAATGTATCGGGCAGGATGCCCAGGAAGTGTCCTTCTGGAGCAGACCCAAAAATGAATAGTAAGCATTCAAGGTTTAGATGCTGTGGTGCTTCTCTCTCAACTGAGCTGAGCTTCAACATACAAAAATGGGGGGAAGGGGGGAAGTGGGGGCAGGGAAATGAAAGAGAGGGAATGATGTCATGTCAATAAATATAAAGGTAGTAATTTTTTTTAAAAGGGAAGCAAGTTTTCCTCTTTAATCTATTCTTCATTTGTTAGGTTTGAATGACCTTAAATGGCCTTTCATGAATTGACTTAAAGCCCAGTGGAGAGATCTTTCAGCAGTGCTTACCCATAAGGTTTGAAGAATGGCCAGCACATGCGTTGGAGTGTGTGCCTCTGTGGGAAGAATTTAAGTTTTACTTTCAGACTGGTGTAGATACAATCTTATTTACTCCACATCCCATCATTCCCATTCCTTCCTGTATTGCCTCTACTGTGTTGTCATAAAAAAGGTCCGACCCCCTGATACAGACAATATACATGGTTTAGCTTACCCACTCTTAAGAAAACATTCTCCCAGAAGTGTTTATGGGCCTCTACAAATCTTTCAGTACCATTCAGTTGTATGCTTCCAGTCAGTATAGTCAAAATTTAGGGTGTGTTGTCTGCAGTTTCAAATATCCACAGAGCGTATTGAAGTGTATCTTCTGTGGATATGAGAACCGTACTATACCTTGCTTGTTTCGGGATCACTGTTCTTTCTGTGTCTTAGTACTGCGAGGGGAAATGGATCAATGTGGTGTAGAGCAGTCATTGAGTGACTTTGTGCTGATCAATTTCTCTTAGTCTGACTTTCCTGACAGGACTGTTGTGAAGACAACATAAAAAGGAAGAGATCTATCTAATCTTTGAATATATCAGAGAAAAGACTTACTGTAAATGCACCAAACAAGAAAGAGCAATGTGTTTCTGGTTAGATGTCTCCAGAAAATTTCTATTAAAACATTCCCTTACATAATGAAAGTCACTGCCTGGCAATATAAACAGTTAGTATATTTCACTGAGAGTGCTTCCAGAAAAACAGGTCCAAGTGATGGGACTTGTTTATCTGTGAAGTTCTTCTCCTCGGATACTGGATCAGTGTCTGGCCGCTGTGTTGGCCTGGATGAGGGCGAACAAGCTGAGACTTAATCCTAATAAGACAGAGGTCCTCCAGGTCAGTCGAAAGTCCGATCGGGGTATTGGGTGGCAACCTGTGCTTGACGGGGTCGCACTCCCCCAGAAGGCGCAGGTCCGCAGCTTGGGGGTCCTCCTGGATTCGGGGCTGACGCTTGAAGCTCAGGTGTCGACCGTGGCCGGGAGGGCCTTTGCACAATTAAAACTTGTGCGCCAGCTGCGACCATACCTCGAGAAGTCTGATCTGACCATGGTGGTCCACACCTTAGTTACCTCTAGACTGGATTATTGCAATGCGCTCTACGTGGGGCTGCCTTTGAAGACGGTCCGGAAACTGCAATTAGTTCAATGCACGGCAGCCAGGTTTCTAACTGGTGCAAATTACAGGGCACGTTCAACGCCTCTGTTTAAGGAGCTCCACTGGCTGCCGCTTACTTTCCGAGCCCAATTCAAGGTGCAGGTTCTTACCTACAAAGCCCTAAACGGTTAGAGACCACATTTCCCGCTATGAACCCGTACGATCTCTTCACTCGTCGGGGGAGGCCCTCCTCTCGCTCCCACCACCCTCGCAGGCGCGGTTGGTGGAGACGAGAGAGAGGGCCTTCTCTGTCGTGGCCCCCCAGCTTTGGAACCTGCTCCCTAGGGAGATTAGGCTGGCCCCCACCCTCCTCTCCTTCCGGAAGAATCTGAAAACCTGGCTTTTCCGGAAAGCCTTTGATGAGTGACTTTTGTTGGTTTAGGATGCCTGCCTGTGTAATAATAGACCCACTGATCTGCCCTTTTATTGTCACTATTGTCATTTATAGTACTTCATTGACTATGTCAATTATGTAACTATCTCCTCCCGATTTGACACATTCACCTTTCGGCCCAGACTTGTGTTTGATATACCTGTTTTAACATTTTATCTTGTAAGATTGTCCTTTTCGATTGTTTTACCGATATTGTTGATTTATTGTTGTAAATTTGTGTTTTTGTTTTGATTTTATATTGTGATGTTGGGCAAGGCCCCATGTGAGCCGCCCCGAGTCCCTTCGGGGAGATGGGGTGGGTTATTATTGTTCATAGGTTAATTGAATAATTCATTGATGGTATTCCAGGGGTGTGTGTGTTTTAAGATGACACTGGTTGGGAACATTTCTCACACTGGAAGAATGAAGAATTTACTGGCTCTCTCACAGGGATCCTAATCATCATCATCATCATCATCATCATTATTTTTACCCCTCTTTATCTATCCCAAAGGAGACTCAAGGCAACTTATAAAGGCATCAGCAGACAATTTAAAATATACACATATGGAAACATTAAAACAGGATTAAATATAAACAGTATTAAAAATTTCCCAGTTAAAAGCCATTAAAACATATGTGTTGTCGAAGGCTTTCATCGTCGGGATCACAGGGTTGTTGTATGTTTTCCGGGCTGTATGGCCATGTTCCAGAAGTATTCTCTCCTGACATTTCGCCCACATCTATGGCAGGCATCCTCAGAGGTTGCCTGCCATAGATGTGGGTGAAACGTCAGGAGAGAATACTTCTAGAACATGGCCATACAGCCCGGAAAACATACAACAACCCATTAAAACATATTAAGTTAAAAACCACAGCACCCTCTGAACTGTTCTTTAAAACTTTCTTCTTTAAAAGCCTGTCTGAATAAAAAGGTTTTAGCATCTGTTGATGGAAGCAGCCATGACCCAGTCATATGTAGAGTCACCAGAAGTAAAGACAACAGGTTCATATGCGTCAGAATAGAGGTAGGACCCATTCTGTCCCCTAAACTGTCTTTTTTTTAAAGCAGGATTTTCAAATCCTTGCACTTGAGTTGTAGTGTAGAAGGGAGGTTGGGCCTTACCAGCTGCACTGAGCAAGCCAAACATTCAAGAAAGTAGTTAATCAGGTCCTATAACTTCAAGTTAGATTTGCCAACCACGGAGGTCTACTTGAAGCGACAGTGGGACACAAATCTTTGTTTTCTTCTGTCAATGCCACAATAGAAACTTTTGACATCTGTTTATTTCAGGAGCATGGTGTTTGAATTAAGAGTGGGAACTTGCAGTTTTCCAGGTGTGATATTTCCATGGTGGTAGAATCAGACATAAAGCTCACCTTGCATTTTGAGCTGTGTTTTTTAATATACCCTACAAGACAAAAAGGTCAGGAAGAATGCCTTTGGCTCCTTGGAAGAAAGAATAATGAATGCATGCTTGCCTGGCTCCTCTTTGGTTGCAAAGATAACTCAAGCACATTCCATCTTGAGAAAGGAATGTTCTTTCTATTAAAAATAAAGTCCAGTTAGTGTGTGCAGGGAGGGGGACTTTCAACCTACCGCTTCATCTGCAAGAGTGATCTTTGAATATTTGGAGGAACTGTGGTTGCAAGAGAAAGAACTGAACAGCAGTGTGGAGGCAGGAGAGACTCTGTGGTTTTTCTTTACCACATCACGTTCACTTGCCAGATGAGGAAATGATTGTCTTGCTCTTTTCTTCCAAGCAGAGCATCAGACTTCATAGTTATCTTGACACTTCCTGGCACAGCTTGGAAAAATAACATTTGGGACCACAAGTCCCAGAATTCCACAGCCACCGTGGTGAGACTGAGCCAAAGATTTATCTCTTCTGATGACTGAGTTGTTAAAGGCCCACCTATCCAGTTAGTTTTGGAATTATATACAGATATTCCCTTATATTAATCAATGCCAAAAACAGAAGTAACCATATGTCTGCTCATTGCTCTGGAACTTTTAGCCAAGAGGGATTGATTTTTCTACCATACTTTTCTGGACAGGAGCCCCCGGTGGCACAGTGGATTAAACCACTGAACTTGCTGACCAGCAGTTCAAATCCGGGGAGTGGAGTGAGCTCCTGCTGTTAGCCCTAGCTTCTGCCTCCTAGCAGTTCAAATACATGCAAATGTGAGTAGATTAATAGGTACCGCTCTGGTAGGAAGGTAACATCACTCCATGCAGTCATGCCGACCACATGACCTTGGAGGTGTCTATGGTTAACGCCGGCTCTTCAGCTTAGAAATGGAGATGAGCACCAACCACCAGAGTCCGAAATGCCTGGATTTAATGTCAAAGGAAAATCTTTATTTTTTTAACCCTTTCTGGATGTTCTGTAATTGTGCCTGTTGAAACCTTTGTCCTATCCTGTTTCTCAGTGGGATTGTGCAGCAGTGAAAAAAATATGAACACTTTTGCCTTTGGTATTGGGGAGTAGCCTATATATATCACCAGTATAAGCTTACTAATGGATAATTGTTGAATGAAATCATTGTATGCTTTAAAGAGGGAAAAAATGTCTGAGTCCACTATGCTTTTGATTGTGACATTAAATTGTTTTCTCAATCTGTATATCAGAGCAATTAGTCAATGTAAGGCAGGATATCACAGAGGTCAATGCATTTGATCCCATTAAAGTTACAAAGAGCTCAGGAAAGCCTGGCAAGATTAGCATCTCATTCCGGTGTCGCTCAGGATTTGAGAACACAAGCCTCCTAGAATACTTTGTCACTGACTAATGGATCTATTTTAAGGCTTTGCTCCTTTACCAACTTACCTGAGCGAAAGCCCTGTTCAACTTACTTTCAAGAACATGGGAATTAATTCAATTTCAGAATCTTCTCAAAAACCGCTTTCTAGTAGCGGATGAGGCTAAAAAGAGAACTCAGGGACAAAAACTACTAGAATATTTTAGCTTAGAGGTTGTTTGTTATAGTTGTGGATTGCTGTCAAATTGACTTTGACTTATGGTGACTCTGTGGATGAGAGAGAAGTCTTGAGACAGTGGTTGTCAACCTGGAGTCCTCAGATGTTTTTAGCCTACAACTCCCAGAAATACCAGTCAGTGTACAACCTGTTCGGATTTCTGGGAGTTAAAGACCAAAAACATCTGGGGACCCCAGGTTGACAACCACTGTTCTAAGACATTATTTTATTAGCAGACCTGTTATGAGTTTGCAAACTCAGCCATGGCTTCCTTGTTGAGTCTATTCAACTGAAATACATTCTTCTTTTCCTAGTACTATGGACTGTATCACACTAAGCTGCTATTCCACAGCAGTTGCACTATGACAGATGACAGATGGGCACCTTTGATACCGAACTTCTCTTCGTTCATGCAATTGCATCAGTTTGAAAGTTCATGATCCCATGAAGGTAGTTCTGCATATCTTCATCACCTTACCTTCCCACACATCTGCTGCCTGTAATTATTTTATTTTTTCCTTTTGAGCAATTTTGCAGTTCCAAGCTCCATTACCATTAGGGAATCCAAGGATCTCTCCCATCCAGTGGACTGACCAAGTTCATTCCTCTCTTTTCCCCAGCCTGTCGTGTAATCCACTACAGGCTCTCTCCTAACAGGAAAAAGAGGAAGGAAAGGCCCCAGTCTATCTCGAGCCTGCAGGCACCCAAGCATGGAGAATATGACATCAGTTTTTTGATAAGTTGACTTCTCCACATGATAAAGAGTCTTTTGAACTACATAATCGGTTCCATATGGCCTTCCTTTAATGTACAAGTACTGCAATTTGCCTTGGAAAGACCAGAATAATTTCAGACTTTATATACACTCATTTCTTTATATATCAGTTCATTATTTTCTTGGACATTGTGGGGTTTTTTTAATCAACAAACAACTTGTTTACCCTTGCTGTGTGAGTGCCAATGGTTCCCTTGACAACATTTTCGTAATATTTTCCCATCTAATGCTCATAGGACTCATCACTTCAATTACTCTCCTTATGTCAGTACAGAGGTGATGTCTGCCTCCTTTCTTCAAATGATTTCTATGTGAAATGTTTTATGTTTAACTTCAGAGACAAAATAAAAATAAAAAGCCCAGTACAACAAATAGTCCAAGAAATCTGTTGTTAATGGATTGTTTGTTTTTTATATTGACCTAAGGGCTTTTTTCACATTACACCATTATAACATTGTGTTTCTATTTTAACTGCCATGGCTCCATTGTATGGAAGCCTGTGATTTGTTTTGAAATTTAGCGATTACAACTTTAATCCATATGCATAAAGTTATTCACCAAACTACAATTCCCTGGATATCATAGGATGTAACCATGACAGTTAAAATGGGATCATAATGCTATAACTGTATAATTAGAAAAGGCTGCCAATGCATTGTATGTTGTATGTCCGTGTTAAATGTTTTGATATGGCCGATGTGCTAATCAATAAAATTTATAGTACATAGAACATAGTGCATCAGATGGTGGTATCCTATGTGGTTTTATGAACTAAAATATCCAAAGAATCAGCCCTAACAGCCCCTTTATAACTCTTATACTACCACTCCCAAGTTTTGATTCCAGTCATTTTTATTTATAATAATAACAACAACAATAAACAACAACAACTTTATTTTTATAATCCATCTCCATCTCCCCGAAGGGATTCAGGGCGACTTACATTGGGACGAAGCCCAGAAAACAACTATACAAGATATAAAATATCACAGAACAAAACACATAACAACAATATAATAAAAGCAATTAAACCACAGAATAAAAACATCAAAGTACATCAAAGTAATGTTCTGCTTGTGGATTTCCAGTAGGTAGCTAGTTGACTATTGTGAAAAAGGAATGTCAGACTTGATAGTGCTTTTCTTACATTATTGTACATTGGGATATACTGAGATTGATTTGAGATATTGAACTTAGTGGAAATTGTGAATAGACATCGGATTACACTGTCAGTGACCTGGGCATGATCCTTCTCAATGATTAGGCCTTTGGTGATGAATATGTTACCAAGGCTAAACATAACAAAACATAACATAACAAAGCAAAAACAAGAAAAGCAATAACAAGGTAGGGTGGGTTGCCATTACACTGCCATATTGCAACATTCCATATTGCAAAATAATTGTAATGCAATGACATTAATTTTCTTAACGTAGATTACCGTAATCTATTTACACTGCAAGGAACTTTGGACAACGTTTCCTTTCTCCCTCCCCACCTTATCTCATCGGCTCTACCTGTGCTTTAATTAGCAAGCATTCAGGGTTGGAATTGTTTAGCCATTAAATTCATGTTCATAAATGGAGTATTGATGTTCTGTCTCAGGGACTAGCTAGACATGATGGAGACAGACAGCTATGTTACAAAGCGTCCTTGCCCTAAATTTATACACGTTAATGTATATATGGATTCTTCCCATTCTAGTCCCCCATTCCATCTATACGGGCAGTCCTTTCTACCCTGCCACCCAAGTGGGCATTCAAAACTAGAAGTATTCTACTGGGCGAGAAAAATAAGTCATGTTTTAAGGGCATAACATAAGATCGCGATATTTCTGTTTTTTTACCTATGAAAACCAGTGCAATTTAGGACAGGTTATTTCGAAGACCATCTGCTGTATTCTTGTTTGTTCATGAAGAACTTGCTTGTTTATTAAGATCATCAATGCAGGCCTTCCAGATGCTTCACATTCTGAGATCATGTGGATAACCGGAAATTGGATGTTTTTACCAGGGCATTTGTTTGAGACCCCTTTGGTCAGCTTTTAGGAAGCAAATGAAGATTATTTGTATCTACTAACCATTAAATCAAGGTGTAAAAAAAGGAGAGGGAAAAGAATTGGCCTGCGTTCAGGCCACCTAGCAGCTACTGTGTTCAGCAGAGAAGCCTCATAATATAAAAAGTCATACTCATATTTTCTTGTGCCAGAGTGATGGAGTTTAATTTACCAGTTGAATATTTTTTCACACCTATATAAAATACTGCTTTTTGTCAAACTTTTTTCTCCTGCAGCTAACAGAATATAAGAAGTATTTAATTATAAGTGATTCAGAATGGCTCTTTGAAGTTTTGGATTATAATTTTGAATCCCAGCAGAAGTCCCAGCAGATTGGAGGAGGGCGAATGTGGTCCCTATCTTCAAGAAGGGAAAAAAGAACGACCCAAACAATTACCGTCCGGTCAGCCTCACATCAATACCAGGCAAGATTCTGGAAAAGATCATTAAGGAAGTGGTCTGCAAACACTTAGAAACAAATGCGGTCATTGCTAATAGTCAACACGGATTTACCAAAAACAAGTCATGCCAGACTAATCTGATCTCTTTTTTCGATAGAGTTACGAGTTGGGTCGATACAGGGAATGCCGTGGATGTAGCATATCTAGATTTCAGTAAGGCCTTCGACAAAGTCCCCCACGACCTTCTGGCAAACAAACTAGTAAAATGTGGGCTAGACAAAACTACGGTTAGGTGGATCTGTAATTGGCTAAGCGAACGAACCCAAAGGGTGCTCACCAATGCGTCGTCTTCATCATGGAAAGAAGTGACAAGTGGAGTGCCGCAGGGCTCCGTCCTGGGCCCGGTTCTGTTCAACATCTTTATTAACGACTTAGACGAAGGGTTAGAAGGCACGATCATCAAGTTTGCAGATGACACCAAACTCGGAGGGATAGCTAACACTCCAGAAGACAGGAGCAGAATTCAAAACGATCTTGACAGACTAGAGAGATGGGCCGAAACTAACAAAATGAAGTTCAACAGGGACAAATGCAAGATACTTCACTTCGGCAGAAAAAATGGAAATCAAAGATACAGAATGGGGGACGCCTGGCTTGACAGCAGTGTGTGCGAAAAAGATCTTGGAGTCCTCGTGGACAACAAGTTAAACATGAGCCTACAATGTGATGCGGCAGCTAAAAAAGCCAATGGGATTTTGGCCTGCATCAATAGGGGAATAACGTCTAGATCCAGGGAAGTCATGCTCCCCCTCTATTCTGCCTTGGTCAGACCACACCTGGAATACTGTGTCCAGTTTTGGGCACCGCAGATGAAGGGAGATGCTGACAAGCTGGAAAGCGTCCAGAGGAGGGCAACTAAAATGATTAAGGGTCTGGAGAACAAGCCCTATGAGGAGAGGCTTAAAGAGCTGGGCATGTTTAGCCTGCAGAAGAGAAGGCTGAGAGGAGACATGATAGCCATGTACAAATATGTGAGGGGAAGTCATAGGGAGGAGGGAGCAAGCTTATTTTCTGCTGCCCTGCAGACTAGGACACGGAACAATGGCTTCAAACTACAGGAAAGGAGATTCCACCTGAACATCAGGAAGAACTTCCTCACTGTGAGGGCTGTTCGGCAGTGGAACTCTCTCCCCCGGGCCGTGGTGGAGGCTCCTTCTTTGGAGGCTTTTAAGCAGAGGCTGGATGGCCATCTGTCGGGGGTGCTTTGAATGCGATTTCCTGCTTCTTAGCGGGGGGTTGGACTAGATGGCCCTTGAGGTCTCTTCCAACTCTACTATTCTATGATCTATGATCTATGATCTATGATCTATGAATGCATTGCTGAGTGCAAAGATGCATCCTCTTTTTCTAGCCATCAGAGTATCCTGACTATTACATTGTCAGGAGAGCTCAACGAAGTAGGAACATATTTTTGGCCATAAAGCAGAATATAAAGCTTTCAATGGTTTTGTTTCTTGTTGAAACAAAAGTTTTTGTCCCCTAAAGTGTAACTTTGTATGGTTTTTCTACTGTAAACCAACTTACCATTTTAAAGAAAGCCATAAGGATCTCAAGTTCAAAAGCACTTGATATGGATAAAGAAAGCTCCAGGATATCATTTTCAAAAAGCCAAGCACTTAGATTCCATTCATAAATAAACAGTTTATAAAGTTTTAATGTACAAACATCTCTGTTGCTTTGCACTGTTTGAAATTTGGGTGTGAGTCGGGGGTTGGGGGGAGCAAGCCTACAAAAGTTTCCAGTATGGTTGATCCTCAGGTCATTTTCTTCAGAAGAAATATGAAGATGTTTCTCCTCTTGGAGAAAGAGACAAAAAATGCCTTCTCATAGTCCAAACTTTGCTAGGATCCTCTGATGAGAGCCTCAGTTTGGGCTTCAATTCAATTTGAACAGGTTCAGATCCTATCCAAATTTAAGTTTTGGATTGCCCATTAATTTTCATTGGGAAACAAAAATATTTAAATGTTTATTTACAGAAATAGTATATGAAATATAGGTCCGTTCTATACAGACAAGAAAAATGCTGCTTCCAGACTACCTTACAGCTGAACGGTGTCCTGAACTGCCAGGTTGGTTCCTCAAGTGGTCTGCTATGGCTGACTTCTCTGGTTGGATTAGTCTGCAGTGCTTTTCATGTTCCTTGATTCGTGTTTGGGCAATACTGCGTTTGGTCGTCCCAATGTAGACTTGTCCACAGCTGCATGGTATACGGTAGACTCATGCAGAGGTGAGAGGATCCCTCTTGTCCTTTGAGTCATTTGTACATCATGTGTTTGTAACTTGGGGGTTGCCTGTACTACTATCTCTGTTCAAACCTCTCTTCTGACATAGTCACTTAGTATAGCACTAGTTAACAGTCCAGCCTCATGGGGCCCCTCTTGGCTAGCACACATCAATACTCCCTTCAGCAATCATAAGGTTATCTACTCATCTTGGCTTGCTTATTTGCAATTTTTGCATTTCTATGGCTATTCACACATATAGTCTGCTTAAAAGGTCTGTTCTTAAGCACTTCACTCCATGCATCTGAGGAAGTAGATTAAGGCCCCACCTACACTGACCATTTCATGCAGTTCAAAGCCAGCTTCAAATGGCAGCATCCAGATAACAAACTCCCACAAAAGCATGGGAAAGAAAAGTCCACAGCATGCAAGTGTGGAGAAGAGCAAACCACAGCCCACCTATTACAATGCAGTCTGAGCCCTGCCACATGCACAATGGAGGACCTTCTTACAACAACACCAGAGGCACTCCAAGTGGCCAACTACTGGTCAAAGCAAATTTAGTATATTGCCAGGTTTTTTAAAAAAAACTTTGTGTTTTCAAATACATTACAACTTGTATCCTTGGTTAGTTTCTTGGTTAGTATATATATGTGTGTGTGTGTGTGTGTGTGTGTTTCCCCAAAAATAAGACAGTGTCCTATATTAATTTTTGCTCCCATTCAGGGGATGTCTTATTTTTCCATCAAGAAGAATTCACATTTATTGTTGAACCAAAAAAAAAGAGCATTTATTATATACTATTCTGTAGTTGTCATCACAAACCAGCATGACCAGTCAAACTGTGAATCCTATCAAGAATTTCTTATTACTACCACTATTTCCATGTACAACAATCTATGGTACGTACATTTACCAATCCTGCATGCTCTGGTATTGTGTTCGGCGGGCATGCTTCCAAACAAAAACTTTGCCAGGTCTTACTTTCAAGGGAAGCCTTATATTTAGCAATTCAGCAAAAACTAGGTCTTATTTTCAGGGGAAATGGGGTAGAAGGATCTGGGAATCTGTCCTGAGCCTGGGAGAGGGAAATGCCTCCGCATTGGATCTGATTTGTGGAAATGTGGGCTAATGTAATAATATTATTAATAACAATAGTATTCTGGGGAAGATCCAAACACTTTAAAAGTTGGTGGGCTAAAAAAGATAGAAATGCCCTCCGTGAGTGGCGATTTTCACCCCTCTAAGCCCAAAAACTGAGGCAGTGGGATGAGATGACACGAATGAAACTACACAAAACAAACAGCAATTCCACATGAATGTACAACTTTAATATTAACCATATATTTAGTTGTGCAAATTTCAAGATTTTTCCTTTTGATATTGGACAATATTTAAAATAGTTTGTTATTAGTCCAATAAAATAGTATTTTCCTGAGTAAAAATGGCATAGTGAAATCAGAAATTGATAGTTAATTGTAGTGCATATATGTGTATTTCGACTACCATATTTACTCAAATCTAATGCTCAACTTTTTTGGCTAAATTACCTCTCCAAATTTAGGGTGCACATTATACAGTAATCTAAGCGCAGCCAAAGCCAAAGGAGAAGCTGTTTCAAGAGCCTAGAGTTCCTCTTTAAGTGACCTCATCTCTAATTTAATTGTCACGGCTCAATGCTATGCCATCCTGGGATTTATAGTTTGGTGAGGCATCCACATTTTTGGCAGAGAAGGCTCAAGACTTTATCAAACTACATCCCCCATAGCACTGAACCAAGGCAGTTAAAGCAGATTTATTCCGTAGCATAGATACATCCCAAGGTTTTCCTTTTCATTCCTGGAAGTTTTAGTGCTCTAACACTTTTGTTTTTACAAAAGGAATTTTAAGTAGACAGCAAATGTAATGCATGGCTTTTTTGACCAAATTACAAATTACTTTTTACGACTTCGTATCACATTCGCCAGGAAATACTTTTTTTTTAATTTCAGGGATTTAGAAATTGAGGTACACATTAGATTTGATAGTGCATTAGACTCGAGTAAATATGGCTACAGTAGAGTCTCACTTATCCAACACTTGCTTATCCAACGTTCTGGATTATCCAACGCATTTTTGTAGTCAATGTTTTCAATAAATCGTGATATTTTGGTGCTAAATTCGTAAATACAGTAATTACTACATAGCATTACTGAGTATTGAACTACTTTTTCTGTCAAATTTGTTGTATAACATGATGTTTTGGTGCTTAATTTGTAAAATCATAACCTAATTTGATGTTTAATAGGTTTTTCCTTAATCCCTCCTTATTATCCAACATATTCACTTATCCAACGTTCTGCCGGCCCGTTTATGTTGGATAAGTGAGACTCTACTGTACTTAGAAGAAATATCTTACACTAATGGAGACAGAATGGATATACAGGATAAAGCATATATGGTAATCTATAATAGAGAAAAAGAAGTTAGAAAACAATGCAACTTTTTATAGAAAAGTGAGTGAGTATTCATACAGATTTCCCAAGGGAAGCCATGATAATCCATATCGTGAAAACAACAAAGGTGTGACACCTTAAAGAATTTTAGAAACTGTATTTATTTTTGCATTATTGGAATGACAAGGCTCTACAAAAATGATCAATGTATGTTTTGCATATACTTTAGTATGAAAGATTTGGAAATAATAGTTAATGTTCTGTTTGTGTAGATATGTAACAATTGAAAAGTAATTTGTACAAGGGAATGATATGGAAAATCTGATTCCACAGAATGACATTTTCCATTTCTCATGAATGTGTATTAAATTAGCACTCTTAACTAACACTTGCAAGTCAATGACTTCGTTTCTTTCTGTTAGTCACGTAGAGGGCAACAATTACCACCACACCTTTCCACTTTCACAAACAAGGCTACTTTCCCTCTGTGTGATTGAATGCCTTGTTTTCCTCTTTCCCATGATATCTTTCTATTTTCTACTTCCGGCTTTTTAAAATGAAAATCTTTCCTCCCTTTCCTCTTTCTTTTCTGTATCCTCATTAAGCTGGAGCACAAAACGATTTCCTCCAATTGAGTAGAAATATTTTAAGTGGTTTTCTATAAGCTTAGGCTTGGGGAATGGGTTGATGTAGGGAGGGGTGGCCAGGCCATTAAAAGAACAGATTGTTGCAATGATTTAACAGCAGTAACCGAGGTTAGAAAATGACAGGGTAATTTTAGATGTGATATAGAAACACCAGATTATAAGGGATCATTGTTTTATAACTTTTCATACAACCGTTTTTTTGTACTTTGAGTGGGTAGAGAGATGAGTAGTTAGGAGTGGGTGAGAATTTAGTCTTCAATATATTTTAGCTAAGATATAGCAGAATTCTTTAAAGATCGCTCAAATATTGAATGTGGAAGAGGCTAAAATTGTCAACTTTGTGCATCCCAGTTCTTTCAAAACTTAAATAATGTTCAGGTTTAAACATATATGAATGCTAAATTAAGGTTGTTGTTTTTTTAAAGAGATGCCTCATCTTGAACATCTATATGGCAAAGCAGGCATAACATTGCCTTCATCAGGCTAGAAATAGTTGTACATACAGTAGATTCTCACTTATTCAACACTCGCTTATCCAACGTTCTGGATTATCCAACGCATTTTTGTAGTCAATGTTTTCAATATAACGTGATATTTTGGTGCTAATTTTGTAAATACAGTAATTACAACATAACATTACTGCACATTAAACTACTTTTTCTTTCAAATTTGTTGTATAGCATGATGTTTTGGTGCTTAATTTGTAAAATCATAACCTATTTTGATGTTTAATAGACTTTTTTTAATCTCTCCTTATTATCCAACATATTCGCTTATCCAATGTTCTGCCGGCCCGTTTATGTTGGATAAGTGAGACTCTACTGTATTACATATTAATGAAAGCTTTGAAACACTGCTACTACCAATTCGATTGTAATAAAATATGTTAAATTTTAAATATAAAAAAGACTAACCCCCTCAGACTGCTCTCCAGAGTAACCAATTAAAATATAATAGTCTCACTTATCCAGTGTTCTGTATTATCCAATGCAGTCTGCCTTTTTGTAGTCAATGTTTTTGATACATTGTTGTGTTTTGATGCTAAATTTGTAAATACAGTAATTACTACACAACATTACCATGTATTGAACTGCTTTTTCTGTCAATTTGTTGTAAAACATGATGTTTTGGTGCTCAATTTGTAAAATCATAACGTAATTTGATGTTTAATAGGCTTTTCCTTAATCCCTCCTTATTATCCAACATTTTTGCTTATCCAGCATTCTGCTGACCCATTTATGTTGGATAAGCAAGACTCCACTGTAATACGAAAAGTTATCAATTGCCCAAAAATAAATATTATCTGCATCTAAGAATGAAAATGATATATTGTAATGTCACTCTTGAGCATTTAAATGAATTGGGACAACAAGTTAATGAAGTATTAATTAATCTCTGTTGAGATTGTCCACATACTTGTCGATTCAACGACTTCTCTGTGTAGTCTGACAAGATGGTTGTGAGAGTAGTACAGCATTTCTGTGTTCTCAAATAATATGCTGTGTCCAGGTTGGTTCATCAAGTGCTCTGCCATGGCTGACTTAGTCTGCAGTGCTTTTCAACAGAAAGGAGGAAACCATGAAAATCAACAAAATCTGGCTACCAGTATTTAAAAAACTCTAAAACTCTAAAAGCTACCTAAGCTAAGTAAGAAAAGAACATGAAAAATACCCAGTTGGATGAGACCAGGAGGCTAGATGTTTCCAAGAAGCCAACTAGAAGGACTTGAAAGAAGCAACAGATCTCTCCTGCTATTGTTCTTTAGCAAGTTGTTTCTGTTGACATATTGCCTCTGTATATGAAGGTTCTACATTGTCATTGAGAAGAGTGGCTGTCATAAGAGCTCTTCAGTGTTTCAGTTAAACATTCAGAGCATGGAGGCAGGACAGTATTTAGTCAAGTAGTAACCAGGACCATTCCTGCCTTTAGATGGGAGAAGACTTGGGATGTCACAAAAGGGCAATATGTTATTTTGTTTGCTGTAATTGTACAGGTTGAAATTCCTCTATCCAGAATTCCGAAGTCCAAAATACTGGTGATTCTATGAATGAGAGACCTCTAATTCATGCTAGCATCAAGATCTTTGCCCAGGTTTTGCAGACTCAGGGCCATGCCTTCTTTTTAAGTCTACCCATCTGGAATGGGATCTTCCTCTTTTCCTACTGCCTTCTACGCTCCCAAGCATTACTGTCTTTTCCAGTGAGCTTTATCTTCCCACAATATGTCCAAAGTATGGAAGTTTCAGTTTAGAAATCTTGGCTTCTAGGAAGGTTTGTGGCTTGATTTGCTCAATACATAGGTTGAAATAAGTGAAAGACTATACATTACCTTATAGCAGAGGTTCTCAACCTATGGGTCCCCAGATGTTCAAGTCCCAGAAATCCTAACAGCTGGTAAACTGGCTGGGATTTCTGGAAGTTGTAGGCCAAAACATCTGGGGACCCACAGGCTGAGAACCATTGCCTTATATTACTTTTCCATATACAGAGTCTAAAATGACTTGATCATACTGTTCCTTCATACACATAGAAAATGAACAGTGTGTGTGTGTGTGTGTGTGTGTGTGAATCCAATTTGAAAGCTAAGATATAATCTTTCCATATTAACATTCATTTTCCTCTCTGTAAATTGATTTTATTATTACTATTATTATTTATTTTACACAGGAGCAATCATGTGAGCCACTTTTTGCTGTCTGAAAAATGCATTCTATGATGGCTTGATAAAAACGTGCACCTTCTAGCTGCTCGTACGTGGGAGCCAGAACATCTGACATGAGAAATACAAGACAGGACTCTTTTGAGAATTCTTTCACATCAGATATAAACACCCCAGTGTATAAAGAGAACTTCAGGAATTCTTATTACCCCGTTTGAAGTTGATCTGTATCTGGACACTGTTGCATTTTTTCCTACTGTAGATACTTCACAAATCTTCTGTCTGAAGCAACTCTTATAACTCTGTTCTTTCAATATTTCCAAATGATCATTTGTGGCCTAAGAATTGATAAATTACAGTGTGTACAATAACACTCCCCCTACATCCTGTGATGCACCCAAAAGGGCCTCTATTTTCATTTAATATCTGTTATTCGAAGACTACAGCTGGAACCACTGGTGTCATGCCTCAAGCTAACAGTATTACACAAAATGTTTAATTCCAATATCCATATTAGAGAACAAAAAGCATTAAAGATTTCCAGGTCCTTTCATCAAACAGGAAATTATAAAAGCAAAGGGAATCTGTTTCCGGAGTTGTAGTTCACAAAATCATTTTGTAGGGGTTGCCTTTGAAGACAGCTCGGAAGCTACAACTAGTACAACGGGCTGCAGCCAGATTAATAACAGGAGTGGCTTACAGGGAGTGTACTACTCCCATGTTGAGTCAGCTCCATTGGCTGCCGATATGCTACCGAGCCCAATTCAAAGTGCTGGTTCTGACCTACAAAGCCCTAAATGGTTCTGGCCCATCTTACCTGTCCGAAAGTATCTCCCCCTATGAGCCTTCTAGAACTCTTAGATCATCGGGGGAGGCCCTGCTCTCGATCCCACCAGCCTCACAGGTAAGGCTGGTGGGAATGAGGGACAGGGCCTTCTCGGTGGTGGCTCCTCGGCTATGGAACACCCTCTCCAGCAACATACGGCAGATACCAACTCTCCTAGGCTTCAGGAAAGCCTTAAAGACATGGTTGTGCACGCAAGCTTTTAATGAATGAGAAAATGGACTTCACATGACCTGTACGAAGACTTATTGAGGATTCTGGATGAATGGATTCTAATCTTGGACATGCTTAAAATTTTATATGATGTGATTTTATTTTGTAATGGTATCTGTTTTATATGAATTGTTGTTTTTACATTGTTTTTAGGCATTGAATTTTTGCCTATATATTGTAATGTATTTATTGTAAGAATACAGCAGGGCTGCATACTTTCACCCTCCCTATTCAACTTGTACGCAGAACATATCATGCGACATGCGAGGCTTGAGGAATCCAAGGCCGGAGTTAAAATTGCTGGAAGAAACATTAACAACTTTAGGTATGCAGATGATACCACTCTGATGGCCGAAAGTGAGGAAGAGCTGAGGAGCCTTATCACCAAGGTGAAAGAAGAAAGTGCAAAAACTGGGTTGCAGTTAAATGTCAAGAAAACCAAGATCATGGCAACTACACCTATTGATAACTGGCAAATAGAGGGAGAAAACATGGAGGCAGTGACAGACTTTATATTTGTAGGCGCGAATATCACTGCAGATGCAGACTGCAGCCAGGAAATCAGAAGACATTTACTTCTTGGGAGGAGAGCAATGGCCAACCTTGACAAAATAGTAAAGAGTAGAGACATCCCACTGACAATGAAGGTCCGCATAGTCAAAGCAATGGTATTCCCCATAGTAACCTATGGATGCGAGAGCTGGACCATAAGGAAGGCTGAGCGAAGGAAGATAGACGCTTTTGAACTCTGGTGCTGGAGGAAAATCCTGAGAGTGCCTTGGACCGCAAGAAGATCCAACCAGTCCATCCTCCAGGAAATAATGCCCGGCTGCTCACTGGAGGGAAGGATATTAGAAGCAAAGCTGAAGTATTTTGGCCACATCATGAGGAGACAGGAAAGCTTGGAAAAGATAACGATGCTGGGGGGAAAGGAAGGAAAAAGGAAGAGAGGCCGACCAAGGGCAAGATGGATGGACGGTATCCTTGGAGTGACTGGCTTGACCTTGAAGGAACTGGGGGCGGTGACGGCCGACAGGGAACTCTGGTGTGGACTGGTCCATGAGGTCACGAAGAGTCGGAGACGACTGAACGAGTGAGCAGCAGCAGCATTGTAAGCCGCTTTGAGTCCCCTCGGGGAGAAAGGCAGGGTAAAAGTGATGTAAATAAATAATAAATAAATAAATATTTTTCCAAACCCTGCCTGTAGATGAGGCAAGACATTGTAGGCAAGCATACAGATGCGGAGTTGTCTGTTCTGCTCCACGGTTGCACAAGGTGGAAGATTCTTTTAGGTAGTGCCATCTTGCCAGGTTGTCTTTTGATCTGCCCACTTCACTTCTGAGTCTCTTCAGGGACTTCCAAGTTGCCTATTCTTGGTTAGCCCCTGAAGGCAGACCCTCATGGGGGGCCAGCCAACTGGCATTTCCTGGCTTAGCTGTCCAGAGGGACACCCTTGCTGTTGCTGAGGGAATGTCAATAGGAGTGGTGGTTCTCATGAAGCTTTTGCTTGATTTAAGTGTGCTGGGAGGAGGCTGATAGCTATGCAGTGAATGGCTTTCACACAGTGTTCAACCTTATTTCTCTCACAGTTAGCAACTTCCTGTCGCACATTGGGGGGGGGGCAATGCCAGCTAGCTTGTTTTGCTTATCAACAGGTGTTGATTTGAGACATCCTGTGATTATTCTGCATGTTTCGTTCAATGCTATGTTCACCTGCTTCACATGGGCAGACTTGTGCCAAACAGGACTGGCATACTCAGCAGTTGGGTAAGACAAGGCCAGAGCTGATGTTCTTATTAATTTTGCGAAATGCTGTGAGCCAAATAATTGTACTGACTTAATTTGATATCAGTCATCCCCTTAAAGCCAAAGCTTCACACATTTAGTTGCTCACTTGCATTAAGGAGTAGATGGGCGGTTGCATGGAAACATCTTCCTCAACTAGAAAAGCACTGTGAAAGAGGTAACTTTCTCCATGAACTTCTGCAATCCTGTTTTCTTTAAATCCACAACTTTTCTTTGCAATATATCTCCGTATTTCACAAGGAGCCAGACATTACCACATAGGATATAACACATAGCAGTGTTAACCAGTGAAGTGTGGGCATTCATGACACTCCCCATAGGGAAATGCCATTGTTGATTCCCATATCCAGAAGGAAAGATGTAGAAGTTTTCAGACATGGCTTCCTTGTAAAACTAATGAATTCCCAACCCATTTGAAACAACTACTAAATATTTGAGATGAGAAGTCTTGGAAATGCAACAGTGCTTAGCACTGAAGAGTGAAGAATGCCCACACTGGGCAGAAGTCGCAAGGGTAGAAGTTTATGTGACTAAAGTGTCTTCACTCTATGTCTATTTACAGCTTTGTGATATAAGCTGATACCCTTTTGGGGTGTTTTTCTACCTCTTTGGAGTCCTCAGTACCATATCTTAGATGAAGTTCTTATAGTAAAGCTTAGCTTCTTTCCCCATGGCATTGGTATGTTTGTTTCTTAAATCACAATCTCTAACTGCTGCATGTATTCTAACAAGAAGAATTCAAAATACGCGATTGATGGGAAAACCCACATCCCATTGTTTTTACTCTTATCCCAACTGCTATGAGAAATTCAAATAGGGAATCCCAAATGGTGCAGTAGTTGTGCCATTATCCCTGCTAAGATTTGTGATGAGTGTTCTGACTCTGGTAGCTTCAGTTCCATTACATCTTTATGCGTATAAAATCCTCTACATCTTTGAATGATTTTGCCTTTGAAACTGGAAGGCTGCAATCTGATGCTCATTGATATATTGAAAACACCCCCCACTGAATCCAAATAATGTTACCTTTGAGTAAACACATCTAACATTATGTTAGAAGTAACTTCTGTGTTCCTCTTGACAAGCTCAGATGTGCCATGAAGTGACAGCAAGACATCCTTTGTCTGTGACTCAAATAGATTCAAACAAGGGCTGCATTTCGCTATGTAAATCTATTCCTAGATGCATTAACATATGGATTTGGATTTGATATTCACAATTAGGTTGTTTTTGCTGTATCATATTATAGTTGCAAAGGTAGGAGTATCCCAGGCTCTGGGATGTCAAAATCAAAATCTGAGACCTCAGGACAGCCCCTGGTAATGTCAAATGGAGTGGATGCGGGTGATGAGGAAGCTCACTGTTTTCCTATTCTGACTACTTCCTCCTGCTGAGCCATAGTGCAAATTACAATTTAAGACATTTTTGTAGGGAGGAGATGAAGTATACAGTCAGACCATCTAGATCAGTGGTTCTCAACCTGTGGTCCACCTGATGTTGTGACCTACAACTCCCAGAAATCCCAGACAGTTTACCAGCTGTTAGGATTTCTGCGAGTTGAAGGCCAAAACATCTGGGGACCCACAGGTTGAGAACCACTGATCTAGATGGTTTATAGTAGCCATTTCAAAGTAGTTTTAGCAATAGAACCCAGTCAGTTGTTTGTGTATGGATGCAACTTCATGTCACCAGTGTGGTTATGGTGAACCCATGACTTGAATAGAACTTTCTTAGGCAACGAATCCTCAGGAATGGTTTTGCTAGTTCCTTCCTTTGAAATATATCCTACAGTATCTGATGTTCATTAGGGATTTTCCATTCAAATCCTAGTCACTACTGACCTTGTTTAGTTTTCTGGTATCTTTAGGGTATTTAGGTTCTACTCAGAAGCATGCTGGTTTTTTTTAAAAAAAGAAAATTCATCTACTATGCTCTCTGCATGCTGCTCTCTCCTTCCAGTCAGGAGTAAGATATACAATCAGTAGCTCTCAGCAATTGCAACATCAGTTGAAAGTGCTTTGTTTCTCCCACACTGGGGAAAGAATACATAGAATCATAAAGACCTCACGGGCCATCTAGTCCAACCCCCTGTCAAGAAGCAGGAAATCGCATTCAAAGCACTCCCAACAGATGGCCATTCAGCCTCTGATTAAAAGCCTCCAAAGAAGGAGCTTCCACCACACTCCGGGGCAGAGAGCTCCACTGCTGAACAGCTCTTACAGTTAGGAATTTCTTCCTAATGTTCAGGTGGAATCTTTATTCCTGTAGTTTGAAGCCATTGTTCCACATCCTAGTCTCCAGGGCAGCAGAAACAAGCTTGCTCCCTCCTCCCTATGATTTCCCCTCACATAATTTTACATAGCCATCATGTCTTCTCTCAGCCTTCTCTTCTGCAGGCTAAACATGCCCAGCTCTTTAAGCTACTTCTCATAGGGCTTGTTCTCCAGACTCTTGATCATTTTAGTTGCCCTCCTCTGGACACTTTCCAGCTTGTCAACATCTCTCTTCAATCGTGGTGCCCAGAATTGGACACAGTATTCCAGGTGTGGTTTGACCAAAGCGGAATAGAGGGGAAGCATGACTTCCCTGGATCTATACTTCTATTTATGTAAGCTAAAGTCCCATTGGCTTCTTTTTTTTTGCCGCCATATGACATTGTTGGCTCATGTTTAACTTGTTGTCCACAAGGAAGCCAAGATCTATTTCAGGTTTTCTGCATTTTTTATTCCAAGTGCTGGCTGAGATCTTCAGCCCCTTTCCAGCATGGAGCAGAGACAGGACAAGTTGACTCCTTTCTACTATTCTTACTAGCAGGTTCTAGCCTTGTAAATTCATCTGACTAAACCAGGGATCCCCAAACTAAGGCCCAGGGGCCGGATGCGGCCCATCGAAGCCATTTATCCGGCCCCCACGGCACAAGGGCAGAAGGGAGTTGGGCTAAATGACCCAAAGGGTCTCTTCTTCTCTTCCAACCCTCTTTATTATTATTATTATTATTATTATTATTATTATTATTATTATTATTATTATTATTATTATCATCATCATTAAGGCTGGGTGGCCATCTGTCAGGGGTGCTTTGCTTGTGCTTTCGGTGCACAAAGGCACAAAGGGGATTGGACTCAATGGCCCAAAGGGTCTCTTCCAACACTCTTTTTTATTGTTGTTGTTGTTGTTGTTGCTCGGTGGCCAACTATAGTCCGGCCCTCCAATGGTCCGAAGGATCATGAACTGGCCCCCTGTTTAAAAAGTTTGGGGACCCCTGGACTAAACTCTGCTCTTCCTGTCCCTTTCCTCTAGAAGTGCATGAAGAGGGGCCCCACATGGCATTTCACCAGAGTCTTCCTGATGAAACAGTATCTTAAGTCATGTGGTACATGGTTCCTTGAGTTAACTGAGCAGAATGAATGTGAATGTAGTGTGATCACATCGTACCTGCACATTCCTTTGTTTATCTATGAAATTCAAGCTCAGGAATTTTTCTGGTTTTGCTTGGTTTGAAAGGATATAATTTCTGCCTTTTCAGTTCCTGTTTCTCTGTAAAGATATCCCTTCACATTAGTTTGCCCCCGCTCTTACCCTTCATCTGTGTCCCCTTCTACACTGCCAGATTATCTGCTTTGAACTGAATTATTTGGCAGTGTAGACAGTTCAAAGCAGATAATGTGGATTATTTGCTTTGATAATCTGAACTATATCACTGCGCAGAAGGGGCCTGAATGTTGGAACTAATTTTGTTAAGATGGCAAAGCACTGAAAAGTTACTCCCAGAACCCTCCAGCCTACATGGTCTCTGGCACATAGGTACTGGTACATAGATGATAGAAGTGCTAAATTAAGTTCCAAAGCACCCAGGAGTAATTAATCAATAACAACAACAACAACAATAACAACAACTTTATTTTTATACCCCGCCACCATCTCCCCGAAGGGACTCGGGGTGGCTCACATGGGGTCATGCCCAGATAAAAACAATAACAAAGTAAAACACATCAAATGAAAAAAGACAAGTGCAGTTACAAAATTTTAAATACAGTAGAGTCTCACTTATCCAACATAAACGCGCCAGCAGAATGATGGATAAGCAAATATGTTGGATAATAAGGAGAGATTATGGAAAAGCCTATTAAACATCAAATTAGGTTATGATTTTACAAATTAAGCACCAAAACATCATGTTATACAACAAATTTGACAGAAAAAGTAGTTCAATACACAGTAATGCTATGTAGTAATTACTGTATTTATGAATTTAGCACCAAAATATCACGATGTATTGAAAACATTGACTACAAAAATGTGTTGGATAATCCAGAACGTTGGATAAGCGAATGTTGGATAAGTGAGACTCTACTGTATTAACATATAAAGATAAAATAGCAGACTTAATAAAACATGATTGAAACACAGTAAAGTTATACAAACGTACTGGGTAAAGTAAAAAGTAAAGGTAAAGGTTTTTCCTGGCATTAAGTCCAGTCGTGTCCGACTCTGTGGGTTGGTGCTCATCTCCATTTCTAAGCTGAAGAGCCGGCGTTGTCCATAGACACCTCCAAGGTCATGTGGCCGGCATGACTGCATGGAACGCTGTTACCTTCCCGCCGGAACTGGGTAAAGTGCACCATATAAATTTGTAGACATGAGGTAGCTGATAAAGTGCTGCAGATTCATGAGAGAGCAACCACCATATTAAAATTAGACTATTATATATCCAACTGCTTTCCATCTATCCATAGATAGATTCTATGTGTTGTGAAATCAGTATGAAAATGGGGAATAGGAATCATACTAAAATCCTGTAAATACTATTGAATAACAGTACCACTCTAACTTTGTTGAAAAGTACAGTAGAATGATTAACAGTACATTGAACAGTTGAAAATTGTACTTGCAATTGTATTTAAATCAGTTAGGCCAAGCTGTTCAAGTAAAATTATTTCAAGTGATACAGTTACAGCTTAATTAAAGCTCTTTACCTTATCTATTTTTGAGAATCACTTCTGTTATCCACTAGCACAAAGGAATCTCAAACTACTTGGAAACTGACACTGCTGTGCTCAGAACTCAGTAGATTTTTATTTTGGTCAGTGACCAGCATTAAAAAAGCTAACAGAACTTGATTAAAACATACATTTAGGCATGTATGTTTTAGGCATTAAAATACAACTTTTAAAAGGTGAGTTTAAGAAAACAGTGATAAGTATGAGACTTAAAACAGCATTAAAACTTGTATTTGCTTTACTCAAGTAACTCAACATAAATTCAAGTCTAAATTGTCTAAATTGCAAACATTGTAAAAGGCTTACAAAGCTGTCCTTGCTATAATCATAAGATCATTTGATTTCAATATCATTTGATTCTAGATGCTGAAAATAATTCTCCCATTTTTACACAAGAAACGCAATATACAGCATTTACCATTACTGGGCTAAAGGCTCAGGGCATAACAGCAGTGCCATAACTAAATTTTGTCTTCAGCATCCAAACACTATCCTAAAACTTTACTCATACAACTGACAAATTCTTTGGTGTATATGTGGCAAGGGGAAGCTAATGAAAACAAACTCTTATTTTCTTCTCCTTTTGGATTCATCCATCTACTTTTCCCTTAACTTTATCAGTAGCTTGCCATCACTTTGTGGCAGGCATGTGAGGGGGGGGGGCTTGAGGGGCTTCAGCCCCCCCGCCCGAAATTCTCAGAGTGGTCCACGAGAAGGCCTTGCATTTATTATTTAAACTGTTATGTTTATTCATATCATGATCTGATCACCATGCTCAATATATCCCATATGCATGGGGGTATTGGGATAACAATACAAAAGGTTTGCTAGGGTAGGTCCTCTCTCACTCAGACTCAGCCCCCCCCCCCGAACCAAAATCCCAGCCCCCCCAAATCAAAATCCTGGCTACGGGCCTGCTTTGTGGTTTAAAATATCTTGGTTTGATTACTTATAGACCATACAATCAGCAGTGGTGTCCTTTGGAGACCAGAGAATGGAATGCTACTATTAAAAGGATGCAGGTAATTTAATCATGAAGGATTAATATTTTTACTGTTATGGTATCATACAAAGGTCATTAATTCATTGGGTTACTTATTAACAAGATACCACTTCACTTAGTCACTTAGTCATTTAGACGATCCGTTCCTCAGCTTTCATGTGGATCGCAACATTTTCTCTAATCGCCTCCATTTGTATCTATTTCAAGCATGAGTTGACCAGTGTACGACTACATTCATCTCTCACATTATATGCCATACGGAATGCATCAGACCATTGGGTGGGAGGATGACCAAGAGGTCTTGTCCGTCCCCGTGCATACCATCTTGCCCTAACATTGTTCCAGCATCTATTTGTTTTGTGCATCATGTGGCCTGCTAGGTGAGGTTTGAGTCGGGCAACGTGGCCTAGAGCATCTTTCACTTTTGATATTTTTTGAACACCCTTGTTGTGCAGTCTGTGTTCTCTCGGCATTCAGAGACATCCCAATGAGCCATCTTTCAAGGGAAGCACACGCGAACCATAGTTGTTCCGAGAGAGCCTTCCTCATTGTCCATGTCTCTATACCATTACATAGGGCAGGTAGCATAGTCAAATATGAACTTGTAGAAATGTACTTCTGGTTGAGTCTGCAGAGGCTTTAATAAAATTGTAAGCAGCTCATCCTGCTTTCCTATGTCTGTTCAACTCTGGCTTCAGTTCATTCCTTGATGTTAACAGTCTTCCGAGGTAGACACATTCTTCTACATTTTCAAAGTCAATGCCATCTACTGTCACTGCAGCACCATCTGCGAAGTTGTTTTGGAATACCTTCATCTTTCGTGTTTTCATCTTTAATCCATTTGACAGACTTCTGCTATAAAGTTTGCTAAGCAGGAGGCTTCTGAGGCTGTATGTGTGATTAAAACGACGTTGTCAGCGAAGCACAGGTGATTATGCCTGCTCCTATCAATAAGTATACTTTTGTCCAACCAATTACAGCCTGCTATTACATTTTCCAGAGCAGTAGATATTACAACTTCTCATTCTAATGGTATTACTGTACATCTGTTATAGCATTCTTGGATGATATTGATGTACTCTGTCTGTACTCATTGCTCCTTCAGACTGTTCCATACACATTCTGGTTCCATGCTGCCAAATGCCTTCTCGTAGGTGACAAAGGTGAGGATGAGTGGCATATAGTATTCATGGGGGGGGGGGGGGGCTTCCAATATTCTATTAACAGTCAGGATGTGATAAGTGGTAGAGAATGTGCGATGGAATCCAGCTTGTTCAACTGTCTGTGCCTCTTCCAATATTCTCCTGATGTGGGCTAGAATATACCTAGTGAAATCTATAGATAACTGGAAAGAGAGTTATTGGGCGGTAGTTCCTCAGAGGCATGGGTTGTGGTCATTTGGTTGATTCTGGCAAGCGTTCCAATAAGTTGTTTGTAGCCCTCTTAGATGTCAGGCAAACAGTGAAAAACTGTCAAGGCTGCATCAGTGTCTAGTAGTCGTCGTGGGGGTTTTCTGTTCAACAGTTGGTCCAACTTGACGCTATTCTGGCAGAGATGAACTTTCGATCAAAGCATCCTGAGATCGCTTCCAGTCATGAAAGATGGTACTACTGCTATATCCGTTATGCAACAATGGTTCCAGAGAATGTGATCAAGTTCATGTTTGTGAATTCCATCTGGGCTCACATGAGTCCATCTTCAAGATGACGTGTAATTTCATGTACTGTACATCAGTCATAGCCTTCTTTTACAAACAGGTTTTTCATTCTGCTCTCATTAGTAATGCTTCAAATCTCCTCTTTATGAACTGGCCTTAGGCTAAGGAGTAGCCCTCCAAGTTTGTTAGCACACTGTGAGGCATTTTCTTTTTCTTGTCTAAGTTTTACGTTTCAATATTTCCTTGACAGAGTCAACTATACGTGGAATAAACTACTGAAATACAAATTGCATATAATGTCTGAGGAGGATTGATGCAAAAGGGATGTTTTTAAAATTCGTTTTGGTTCTTATTTTAATAATTTTATATTTAGATTTAAATCTGATTTTAAAGGCATTTCAGTAATTTTAGCTGCAATCCTATACCCAGCTACAGAAAACTAAACTGAAATACCATTGAAGTTATCTTGCTTAGTATCTTGTGTGTGTAGAAATATTTTATTTCATTACTTTGCTTCTAAGCAGACGTACCACCTCGACAAACCTCTGGTGGGGTGTGGGGAAACCGGTGCTCAATGCCCCGCATTGCCCGGATGGCAATGACATGGGGGGAAGCATGAGCACACGGTTTCCCCTGTAGACTGTATGGCAACACGGGAGCTCTTCCGTGTTGCTCTACCGGCAGCATGCGCTGGCTCCACCCTGCTTCATCCACGGAGCTGGCACGATGCCATGTGATGGGAGACAGACGGTTCTGTGGCTGGTCTAAAACCGGTGCATGTCACTGATTTTAGCCCAATGTGATGAGGTAGACTCTATGGTGCAATACATACTTGGTCTTCATGGCCTAAAGATTTCAAAAAATGTATTAAAGCAAGCAGTTGATATGCATACATGACCAAAAAATGTATGAATCTAGATGGCAGGACATTGCCTTACAGCAGATCAGAGTATTCAGCAAAGTTTTCCAGAATTTTGATAATACAGGACTCTTCTTCAGGCCTACTTGGAGATGCTAGGAATTTGATACTAGACTTTTCAATAGCACAGAGTAAACAGACAGTCGAAAACCTAAAACTATCCCTTTCCTTAGTTATTTAAATTAGTTATTAGGATCTAAAGGAGCCCCTGGTGGCGTAGTGGGTTAAACTGCTGAGCTGAACTTGCTGACCAAAAGGTCGGCGGTTCGAATCCGGAGAGTGGGGTGAGCTCCCACTGTTAGTCCCAGCTTCTGCCAACCTAGCAGTTTGAAAACATGCAAATGTGAGTAGATCAACAGGTACCGCTCTGGCGGGAAGGTAATGGTGCTCTATGCAGCCATGTCGGCCACATGACCTTGGAGGCGTTTACAGACAACACTGACTCTTCGGCTTAGAAATGGAGATGAGCACCAACCCCGAGAGTCGGAAACATGGCTTCAAACTACAGGAAAGGAGATTCCACCTGAACATCAGGAAGAACTTCCTCACTGTGAGAGCTGTTCGGCAGTGGAACTCTCTCCCCCGGACTGTGGTGGAGGCTCCTTCTTTGGAGGCTTTTAAGCAGAGGCTGGACGACCATCTGTCGGGGGTGCCTTGAATGCGATTTCCTGCTTCTTGGCAGGGGGTTGGACTGGATGGCCCATGAGGTCTCTTCCAACTCTACTATTCTATGATTCTAGACTTAATATCAGAAGATGAGGTAGACTCTTTTATTAGGATCTAAACTCACGTCCCATTTATTAAACCAAAAATATTTTTAAATGTTGTTGTGTGCCTTCCAATTGTTCCTGACTTATAGTGAGCCTATCATGGAGTTGTCTTGGTAAGATTTGTTCAGAGGGTTTTGCCATTGTTTTCTTCTGAGGCAGTATTATTTTCCCTATGTTATCCAGTGGGCTTCAATTGCAAAGCAGAAATTCAAACCCTGCCTCCCAGAGTTCTCCTCTCCTCCATGCTGGCTCAAAGAAAACCACACCGCTGCATATAGATCTTGCTTGCTCCAGTTGTTGATACAGATGTACTTTTTCTCAACAATTTGCAAATTCTGTCAAATGGAAGCCCTTCGGATTATTTGGAAACTATCCTTGAAAGCTTTGCTCCCTCATTCTGAATGCAAAATCTGGCTATGATTATTTTATGGAGTAGAATCAGAAAAGGCCGACCATACCATGAATCACAGCAAATACATGTAGAGAACAAGAATTTGAAATTATGCAAGGTCTCAGAAGCTTTAAAAAGCAGATTTCAGAACCTAGCATGGGTGGATTCTACGTAAAATTAAGCACTGATATTTCTTCATCTCTTTTTGTTCTATTAAAAGACCAAACACGACCAACACAATTGATAATCTTTGTGAGAGTCATATCTTCCAAGAATTCAAGAAGTAGTACAAGATTTCCTGGTGGCCTCCAAATTGTCAGTAGTCATGCTTAGACCTTCTTTGTGCTGGTGTTAAACTACATTAGACACTTCTTGAATGTGAAGCGTTGACTGTTTATCAGTGTACTTTATCATTTGATTGTATCAGATTTGATAGGTTTACTTATTAATGACTTGAAAATTGCATTAAATATAAGAAAAAATGAGTTTGGCAACCTCAAACTATTAACTGCAACGGGCTTAAGGATTTTTTTTTAAAAAAAAATCTCACCAGTTGAAAATGATTGTGTAGGATGTATAAGGTACTTTCTAATTCTCTTTCACTATACCCAGGAATATGACTTAATTCTCACGTTAACAGTATAATCCTATGCAAATTTAGGCAGAAGTCTGGGTTCATTGAAGCCTACTAGCAAATGTATTTAGGATTGTAGGCTAATTGTTAGTGAAGAAAAGATATTATATTGTAAAGAAAAAAACAACATGCAAAAATGAGACCCAAAAGGTACATTATTGAACTTTTATTTAATTGAATTCAGGTCACAACTGAGCCTAAGAGAGTCTTGAAAAGAATTAAGGAATAGGAAATTAGGGAATCTGAATTTGGTTAGCAAGCGGGTGAGTATATTGGTATGCTGGAGGTTCTCAAGGCATACATTTGGTCCTCTGAGACACTACATTTGTCCACACATCTTTAGTTATTTCAAGTACAAGCAGTCCCCAAGTTACAATCATGCAACTTACAAGATTCACAGTTACAAATGGGGGTGAGACAACAGGAAGTGAGAGAAATCTCCCACTAGGAAGGGAAATTCACACCTGAAAAAGTTATCATGGGGAATAGGTCTCCACTGTTTGTCTCTACTGAAGCTTTATCACCAATCCTTTTCCACAACAAGCCAAATTTTTCAAAATCCAATTATCACAGGGACAGAAAGTGAAGTGAAATCTTCTAAACAGGGGCACAGATACAAAACAAACACCACAAGAGTGTTTGTTTTGTATCTTCCCTATGCTATCCAAAGCTTGTGTGTGTGTGTGTGTGTGTGTGTCTGGAGTTATACTTAAAAATGTACCTGTTCCAAATTACAGTTTAAAAACAAACTTACAGAACTGACCTTGTTTGTAACATCGGGACCGCATGTAAACCACAGCGCAAACTCATCTTGACCTTCCCATTCTGGGCAATTTTAATAAAGTTAATAATAATAATAATAATAATAATAATAAATCTTTATATGCCGCTTTTCTCCCTCATAGGACCCAAAGCGGCTTACAATATATTAATGTCAACAATCTAAATAAAGAAATCCAAACCAATAAGACAATAAATAAAAACAAAAACTTCTTAAAATGAGCAATTTTTAAAAAAGACAAGATACATTCACATGGCACCATGTCGAGTTATATTACGCTTTGCTCGAGTCAATAACTTTATGGCATTTTTTTTGGCACTTCAGACTAATTTTCTTTGCTGAAGTCTTGTCTAAACAAAACGTTTTTAACTGTTCTTAAAGGATGAAAGGGCTGGAGCTGTTTTGATTTCTTTGAGGAGGGCATTTCACAGGCTCGGGGCAGCCACCGAGAAGGCCCTCTCCCTCATCGCCACCAACCATATTTGAGATGGCAGAAGCAAGAGCAGGGCCTCCCTTGAAGATCTTAAGGAGCGGGCAGGTTGGTGTGAGTGGTTAATGGAAGAATTAATGGTTAATTATTATGGACAGAAACCAAAAACTTCTTGTCTTGCATGAAATGTTTATTGTAGTTGTTTATTGGTTTACTAACAAAATCTTTACAATATAGTAATAGGCAATGGAATTTCTCTTGTAAACTGTTTCACATATGTATATAAATAATACAGCACATCAAATGTGTATAATAAAACAGAACTCTATTTTCTGCACAGACCAATATTAAAAGAAATAGTCTTTTAAAGAATCAAAGAGCCCAAACACTCTCTACCATATTTATTTGAACATATGGACAAAATTTAGGCCTAAACCCAACTGGCAGTCCCACTAAAGTGCACCCATTGAATACAAATGTTAGGGTAGTAATAGTCCAAAACATCTCAAGGGCACCAGCAATGTTCACATCTGTATACTTTGTGAAATGGATCCCAGTGTGTCATCTACAGTCTTACCATTATTCTCCTTCACTTCTAAGGCTATGATCCTACATGCACTATTTTTAGATATAAATGCCAGCCATTTAACCTAGTGGCACTTATATCTGATCCTGCAGTCTGTGAGGGCCTCATGCATACACCACTCATTCCAACTTCAAAGGCAGCAGAGCTATCAAAAAATTATATAACCCAAATTACCATATTCTCATCAAACTGTGGAGAGTGCTTCACAAACAAAGGGTGCTTCCAGGTGAGTCTTTTTATTCTTCAATCATCCTGCCTCAAAGACAGGATTTTATAGATGTCCAAACATAATTCCCCCATAGTTTCTCACAGCATCTTTTATCTTTTTTGTACCAGAGAAATTAAGGAGAAATATCGACAGAATGCCTTTTGATTGACACTGCTATGAGTTCACTGTCTGGAAGTACCCATATTTTCCCTAAGAGCATTGTTAGGTCGGTCAGTTTTATTTCAGTCTCAACAGAAAGTTGAGACATGTTTCCCACAAGGCCATCAACTCACCTTATTTGTTTAGGTGTCATTATCTCACTCCTCTGCCTTTTAAAAAGCCTTTTTCATGTGTCGCAGTGGGTTAAACCCTTGTGCTGGCAGGACAGATGACTTGAAGGTTGGGTTGTTGACCTGAAGATTGCCGGTTCGAATCCAATCGGGAGAGAGCACGGATGAGCTCCCTCTATCACAGTGGTTCCCAACCTTTTTTTGAACAGGGCCCACTTGAACAGGGACAACTTTAACCAGGGACCACTTGACTGGGGACCACTTTGACCAGGGGGATTGCTCTCCAACATTAGTACCAAAAGGGTTACAAATCAGTTTTGGTCAACTTTAGATTTGGTTTGGTTATTTGGGGGTGCTGATTCAGAATATTGCATTGGACAGACCACATCAGCTCTAGTTTCTAATACAGGACATATGCCATTCAGTAGTTGCCATCTATTCACCCACAGAAAACCATATTTAATAATCTAGAGCTGATGTGGTCTATCCAATGCAATCATCAACTCTGCAGAAAGGAACGGGAGTAAAATTAATAAAATAAAATAAATAAATAAAGAGGAAGGAGGTTTGTGGACCAGATTTTCATTCTCGCAGCCCACTGCTGGGCCGTCTCCTGGCCAATGTCCTTGCAGTTGGCCAATTCTCTCACACCAGAAACAACTTGCAGTTTTTCAAGTCGCTTCTGACACGAAAAAATGTGTCTTTTTGCCTTACTGCTTCTGCTAAGGAGGAGAAAATAGATAGAATAGTTGCATAGTGCTAGTCTGAGGAGCCCTCCACCTGGAAATATTTTTGACCTGATACATTTCTTACTGTGAATGATTCAGGCTCTCAAGATATCTTCAGATGGTGGTCTTTTCTCACTATCAATCAGAAAGGAAGTTGTTTTGCTTTTTTTTTTTTTTACTTAATACATTTTTCTTAGTTAAAAAGGTAGTGGAAAACAGGACAGGATTAGTACTGGAACAGGATGTCCTCTAAAATTCAGTAAACGAGGTGACACAGTGATGATGTTAATTGAATTAACTTATTCAGTTAACTTGACTGCAGTTGACAACATCCTTAGCATCTCATTTCTTTTTAGCCAACAAACAATAAACTCAACCAAAAATCTAGTATTGTGTTATATAAGTACAGTAGACTCTCAGTTAACTTGAACTCAAGTAACTGAAATTCTTACGCAAGCAGAAAAACAAAAACAGTATTTTAAATTAAAAACGCCTGTTTTTATAACGCAGCAAAACAGTTTGTTTTTAATGTATTTCAATATTAATATCAAGTAAACACAAAATTTATGGGGTACAGTATTAATAAAACTTACTTTAATACTAACTCTCAACCAATAGGAAATTACAAAAACTGGCATCTATCAATCCCCATAGTGCTGGTTAACTGAGAGTCTACTGTAGCTATAAATTTTTAAAGTTATAGGCCCTCAGCAGGACAATCCTCATAGCAACACCCTCGTAGCCAGTCAAAAGGTGGATGTACTGATTTTAAAAAAATCTAGTACTCTCAATCTCTCTCAGGCTGGTTTTAAAGCAAAAAAAAATGGTTTTGCCACCTCAATATCCAACTAAGCATTTTGGAGCACAGCAGGCATAATTCATCACATTTTGGTTACTGTGAGTTCTTCAGTAAAACTCAAAAGGAACTAATAGGTGGCAGAGAATGACATTGCTCCAGGAATTTGACCCCATGGGCATCATTACATGACAGTGGAGATATCTTTTCATAATTACACTTCTTCACTGATCCTAAATGGGCCCTTGATATCTGCTGGGATTTGGTTACAGGACCCCTATGGATACTGAAATCCTTGGATACTCAAGTCCCATTATATACAAAAAATTATTGGTGTCCCTTATAGTAAAGTTAAAGGTTTTCCCCTGACATTAAGTTTAGTCGTGTCCGACTCTGGGGGTTGGTGCTCATCTCCATTTCTAAGCCACTTCCAGACCCTGATTGAGAACTACACTTTATCTGTTAGTCTATGTCAGCCCATTTACAACTGTAGACCACATAATCCAACTCACACAACTGTTAAACTTCAGTTGGCTTTTAAAATTACTGTGAAATTTTATTTAGATTTTATGTCACTACGTAATTCTTGTCTGATTCTGTCTGACTATGCTGATTTGTGTTATTGATTTTATACTCAATTCACTGATATTAGGTTTAATTTGATGTTAGGATTTTAAAACTGTATTCATATGTGGGGTCTTGTTGGGGATTTCATGCCAATATTTATGTTTTATGAAGGCATTGAATGTATGCCATCATTTGTTGGAATCCGCCCCGAGTTCCTTTGGGGAGACAGGGTGGAATAGAAATAAAGTTTATTATGGTTATTGACACAACGACATTGTAAGACACAGCAAACAAAATAGATATGCTGGATTTCGTATCATAAAATCACAAGTCGAACACTTCCCAAGTGTTTAGGACTGTGTGATGTATTTTTGGATGATGCGCGCAGATCCCAGTAGGGTGGCCTTTTGCAGTTGGCAGATAATAATAATAATAATAAATATAATAATAATGATAACTTTCTGTTGAGACTGAAATAAAACTGACCGACCTAACAATGCTCTTAGGGAAAATATGGGTACTTCCAGACAGTGAAATCATAGCAGTGTCAATCAAAAGGCATTCTGTCGATATTTCTCCTTAATTTATCTGGTACAAAAAAGATTAAAAAAAAGGTAATGGTGTCTACAGACAATGCCGGCTCTTCTGCTTAATAATAATAATAATAATAATGCAAAGATACTGTGGGACTTCCGAATCCAGACTGGCAAAGTTCTGGAACACAACACACCAGACATCATAGTTGTGGAAAAGAAAAAGGTTTGGATCATTGATGTTGCATTGACGAAAAACAACAGGAAAAACTCAGCCGCTATCAGGACCTCAAGATTGAACTTCAAAGACTCTGGCAGAAACCAGTGCAGGTGGTCCCGGTGGTGATGGGCACACTGGGTGCCGTGCCAAAAGATCTCAGCTGGCATTTGGAAACAATAGACATTGACAAAATTACGATCTGCCAACTGCAAAAGGCCACCCTACTGGGATCTGCGTGCATCATCCGAAAATACATCACACAGTCCTAGACACTTGAGAAGTGTCCGACTTGTGATTTTGTGATATGAAATCCAGCATATCTATCTTGTTTGCTGTGTCATAATAAAATAATAATAATTATTATTAAGCAGAAGAACCGGCATTGTCTGTAGACACCGTTACCTTTTCCCCGGAGCAGTACCTATTGATCTACTCATATTTGTATGAATCCCAGACATGAAACAATCGGGGCCAGCTAACACTTCCCAACAAAGGATGCCCCCAGGCAGGAAACAGCCAGACCTTGAAACTGAAAGGATATTCAACGCTAATCAAGGTGGCCATTTGCAACATTCACACTTGCCTCCCGCAGACAAGAGTTCTTTCTCCTGTCCTGAACATTCCACAGATATATAAACCCCGCTTGACTAGTTTCCAACAGACCTCACAACCTCTGAGGATGCCTGCCATAGATCCAGGCGAAACGTCAGGAGAGAATGCTTCTGGAATATGGCCATACAAACTCACAGAAACCTAGTGATTCCGGCCAGGAAATGCTTCGACAACACATTTCCTGGAAGTTACTATAAAAAAAGGCCTCGACAGGAAACAGTTTTAATTAACTTTCTTCCTGCCGCGCGTGGGGCTGGTTCAATATTTGGCGCCCGCAGTGAGGCGGAAAACCTCGTTACAATGAAGCGGGGCACGCGGGCAGCCCTTGTCCTTATTGTGGACTCGGAGGGGAAAGAAAGGAGGCGCGTGGTTAAGTCCTTTCCAACCCCTTCAAAAGACCCTTACTTGCTTCCTTCCTTCCTCCCGCCCCACCCACTTGGAAAAAAAAGAGAGAGAGAAACACACACACACAAAAATCAGTCCCGCCTCTCAGGAGCCTTAGAGGAGGAGTCGTATTCTCACTCCGATTGGTCCGAGCCGCTGCCCATCGGGGGAGGCGAGGTGGGCGTGGCCACGCGCGCGAGCCGGGTCCGCTCTTTCGAAGGGAAGCGAGAGAGAGCCAAAACCAGCCCTCAGCCGGAGCCGCTTCCCTTTCTCAGTCTCTCTCTCTCTCAGCGTGTCTCTTCAAACCCCTTTCTCGGCCGTGGAGCGTACCATGGAGGAGGAGCGGGCGGGGGAGCAGATGAGACCGCTTCTCACGACGGTAAATGGAGAAGTTGTGTGGGGACGAGGAGAGAAGGGAGTCTCCCCCTCTCCCTCCCTTCATATTGGAGCCGTTCTCCTGAGAGGCTTGTAAAACGTTGGAGGTGGGGGGGGGGGTGCAGAGTGCTCTTCTTTGTGTGGGCGGGGCGAGGCGGGTCTCGCGCTGAGTAAGGAGGCGACACAAAGGGAGAAGGAGGAGGAGGCGCCCCTTCTCTCGGCCCTGCTCCTCACAGGTGTCAGTGCTGGGAGTGGGCGCTGAGGTCAGTGAAGGGCTCTCCTCTTCCTCCTCGGTGGGCCCTTTTATTTACTTCCTTCCAGTGCTGGGAGTGGGCTCTGAGGTTCAAGAAGGGCTCTCTCCTTCCTCCTCAGTGGCCCCTTTTATTTACTTCCCTTCCTTCCAGTGCTGAGAGTAGGCTCTGAGGTTCAAGAAGGACTTTCCCTTTCCTCCTCAGTGGCCTTTTTTATTTACTCCTTTCTAGTGCTGGGAGTGGGCTCTGAGGTCGGTGAAGGGCTCTCCCCTTTCTCCTCAGTGGTCCCTTTTACAGTAGAGTCTCACTTATCTAAGCCTCGCTTATCCAAGCTTCTGGATTATCCAAGCCATTTTTGTAGTCAGTGTTTTCAATATATCGTGATATTTTGGTGCTAAATTGGTAAATACAGTAATTACAACATAACATGACTGTGCATTGAACTACTTTTTCTGTCAAATTTGTTGTATAACATGATGTTTTGGTGCTTAATTTGTAAAATCATAACCTAATTTGATGTTTAATAGGCGTTTCCTTAATCCCTCCTTATTATCCAAGATATTCGCTTATCCAAGCTTCTGCCAGCCTGTTTAGCTTGGATAAGTAAGACTCTATTGTATTTACTTCCTTCTTGTGCTGGGAGTGGGCTCTGAGGAAAGTCATGGCTCCCCATTTCTCCTCAGTGGCCCCTTTTATTTACTTCTCTTCCTTCCAGTGCTGAGAGTAGGCTCTGAGGTTCAAGAAGGGCTTTCCCTTTCCTCCTCAGTGGCCCCTTTTATTCCCACTCTTCCAATTCTGGGAGGTTCAAGAAGGACTTATAATCATAATAATAATAACTTTATTCTTGTATCCCGCCCCATCTCCCTGAAGGGACTTGGGGCAGCTCACATGGAGACCAAGCCCAAATATACCACAAAATACACCAACAAGGTACATTTAAAACATAGATAAAGGTAAAGGTTTTCCCCTGATGTTAAGTTCAGTCCTGTCTGACTCTGGGGGTTTGTGTTCATCCCCATTTCTAAGCCGAAGAGCTGGCGTTGTCCATAGACACCTCCAAGGTCATGTGGCCGGCATGACTGCATGGAGCACCGTTACCTTCCCACCAGAGCGGTACCTATTGATCTACTCACATTTGCATGTTTTCGAACTGCTAGGTTGGCAGGAGCTGGAGCTATCAGCGGCCGCTCCCGTCGCTCCCGGGGTTTGAACCAGGGACCTTTCGGTCTCCAGCTCAGTGCTTTAACGCACTTCGCCACTGGGGTTCCTACATTTAAAATATATAAACATATAACATCAAAGGCATATAAAATACAATAAAAACGTACTCACAATAACCAATAGCCTTCTAGGCGCAGTGAACATAATCAGGATTGGAGGTAAAGCAGTAAAATTAGTTATGTGCAATATCTTGAAACCTCTGAGCTGGGCCAGAATAAAGTGTAATGGCTGGGTATAGGTGGAGGTGATAGGACGATGGTCAATTTGTGCCGAATCAGTCAAACTCACATTGAAATAGCCAGGTTTTCAGCTCTTTTTGGAATGTGGCCAAGGTGAGGACTAATCTAATTTCCCTTAGGGGGAATTTCAGAGTTGGGGAGGGGAGCTACCGCCGAGAAGGCCTTCTCCCTCACTCCCACCAACTATGTTTGAGACAGTTATGGGAATGAGAGGAGCCACCCCACGCAAATCTCAGGGATTATGTAGTTTCGTAGTAGGAAATGTGATCACAATGATAAGCCGGACCCGAACCACTTAGAGCTTTATAGGTGATAACCAGCACCTTGAATTGGGATCAGAAACTTATCGGTAGTCCAGTGGAGCTGTTTTAATAGGAGGGTTGTCCACTCTCTATAATTCGCTCCTGTTAACCACTTGGCCAGCAACCATTGTACCAGTTGGAGTTTCCAGTCTGTCTTCAAGGGCACTCCCACATAGAGTACATTGCAGCAATCTAATCTCCTTTCCCTTTCTTCCTCAGTGGCCCCTTTTATTTACTTCCTACCTTTCCAATGCTGGGAGTAGGCTCTGAGGTTCAAGAATCCAGGGAGTGGGACGAGCTATCATCTGTCAACTCCAGCTTCCCATGCTGGGACATGAGAGAAGCGTCATGGTGGCGCAGTGGATTAAACCAGTGGTTCTCAACCTGTGGATCCCAAAATGTTTTGGCCTTCAACTCCCAGAAATCCTAAGAGCTGGTAAAGTGGCTGGGAGTTGTAGGCCAAAACACATGGGGACCCACGGGCTGAGAACCACTGGGTTAAACCCTTGTGTTGATAGTACTGCTGACCAAAAGGTCAGCAATTCGAATCCAATGAGCGGGGTAAGCTCCCGTCTATCAACTCAAGCTTCCCATGCAGGTACATGAGAGAAGCCTCATTGCTGACTGAAACCCTTGCTGACTGAAAGTAGTTCGAATCCGGGGAGCGGGGTGAACTCCTGTCTGTCAGCTCCAGCTCCCCATGCAGGGACATGAGAGAAGCCTCCCACGGGATGGTAAAACATACATCCCCTGGGCAATGTCTCATGCCAGAAGCGACTTGCGGTTCCTAACAGCCAGTAGGCTGTTAGGAATTGAGGGAGTTGAAGTCCAGAACACCTGGGGGCCCAAGTTTGCCCATGCCTGCTCTAGCAGCTTGTGGCTCTGTTAGGAAATCTTAAAGGAAAGGGGTAATATAGGTAGTAGTAGTGATACTTGTACAAGTTGAGCATCCCTTATTCAAAATGCTCAGCACCAGAAATGTTTGGGCTTTTTTCAGTTTTTGGAATACCTGCATATATACTGCGAGGTATCTCAGAGTGCATCTCCATTTGAAGAATTAATGCAGTTTGACTGCCATGGCTCAATGATATAGTATCATGGGATTTTAACATCCCTTGAGTGCTTTGGATGCATTTGTGGAATTAATGCAGTTTACAGGTAGTAATCATAATAATCATCCATTATCCAAAATGGTTAGGACCAGAAGTTAGATCCCCTCCCCTTATTTTGGATACCCTCATATAAGCTATGAGGTATCTTAGAGTCCATCTACATCACTCATTTCCAGACTCTAGTCCTCCGGGTGTTTTGGATTTCAACTCCCAGAAACCTTTGCTGCTTTGACCAATGATCAGGCAACCTGGGAGCTAAAGTCCAAAACACCTGGAAGACCAGAGTTTGGGAAACAGATATACACTGTAAAAGTAATAGTTTCACAACACTTTAACTACCACGACTCAGTAATATAGAATAGTGGGATTTGTATTTTGGTAAGGCACCAGCACTTTTTGACAGAGAAGATTTAATGTAACCGAATACAACTATAATTCTTATTCTTTGATAGTATTGACCTATGGCTGTTCAAGTGTTGTCAAAACAATATTAACTGTACAATGTAGATGCACTCTTAGAGCTGGGGCCCAAGTCTAAACACTAGATCCATTTATATTTCATGTATGTCTTCTACACACATTCTGAAAAGTTTGTAGAAATACATGAAACATACATGGATATATAATTTCAGTTATTTTGTGCCCAAAGAAAAGTTTGTGTACTCTAAATGATCAGAAAGCAAAGGTATCACAGTTTCAGCCACCCATGTGGATAGTTGTAGATTTTGAGTATTTTGGGATTCTGGATAAGTCTAAAAATATTGAACCCACCTTGATTGCATATACATACATCTCACCCTCATATAGCTTGAAGGTAATTTTATACTCAACATTATAGATATTTTGTTCATGAAACAAAGTTTGTGCACTCTGAACAATCAGAAAGCAAATGTTTCACTGTTTCAGTCATCCATGTGGATAGTTTTTGATTTTGGAATTCATACATCTTATGCACACATCCCGAAGGTAAATTTATACAAATGCTTTTACTTATTTTATATGTTTAACAGAGTTTGTGTATTCTGAACCACCAGAAAGCAAAGCTGTCACTTTCAGCTGCACATGTGGACAGTTTGGGATTTTGAAGTATTTCAGATAAGGGATGCTCAATGTGTACCAGCAAAATTGAGGTCCATATTGTTTTTTTAAAGTATGCTTGTTTATAGGAATTTGGCTCCATCAAATACAGCCCACACCCGGCAACTTGCTTTGTTGTTTCTATGTTGTAAGATGTGACTGAATAAAATTAGTATTGAAATTAGTGCAGAAATTTGTGAAAGACCTGTGTGAGACTCAACATTTTTGTGTTTTTTGAATTCAGCACTTCAAAATACATGACAATATGGAAAAAAGTATTTTCATCACAGGCTTGTGAAACAGATGTCACCCGTTGAGGGAAAGGCCAGAGAGGAAGGTGTTCTTTCCTTTGATTCTTTACCCTCCCTGTTCTGAATTTTTCTTCTTGTCAGCACCTTCTATAATCCTCCAGTTGCTCACTGTGTCTGTATCTGTCTGTCTACTTTCCTGCCTGCTTCCAAAAAGGGCTCCTGCTGTAGTAGCTCATGGCTTTTGTTCCTCCTGATAAGGTGAGGGCAGGCCAGACGGGGAGCTTGAGCTCTTTTGTTCCGAGTCTGGCTGCTGCTTGCTTCCCCCTTCCCTTCTTGTTGTGGATTCTCCCCACCTCTTGACTCTCACCCTGGCCCTTACATGCTCTCTTCATGCACTCCAGCACACACTCTGAAATGTCAAAGAGGGTAAAAGGCATAAATACACAACATGTAAGATCAACATATACTTCTCCCTTTTTGCACAAAGCATAACAGAGGAGTCAAATCATTGGAGGTATCTGCTTTTGCCTCTCCTTTCCTTATTACTACTGTGAGTGCAAATACATGCGACAGGCTCTTTTGTCCTCTGATTTTGCAGTCCTAAGAGTTCAAGGAAGTGGTAGGCTATTTCTAGGCTCTTTTCATTACCGGTGTTTATGGAGGTGGACAGAGAAGGATAACACTACAGTGATTCACTTTACTTCCTTTCAAGGCAGGGATGGAATGAAGCAGACATGGCCCTTTTTAGCACCTCTCTCGCTCGCTCTGACACACACAATGATATTTCCTTTTTCTTTCTTTTATGTTTAAATGTGGATATTTTTTGAGCATTTCTTTGATTTACCCTGATGGGAACCTTGTGTGAATTCTGATGGGTCTTTAGGGCAGTGCTATGGTAGTTAATCCAATTCAAATGTGTCATGTAGGCAGCTGCAAGGTAGCGAAAAGCTTTTTTCTTAGCAGAGGAAGTTAAGTGAGCAAACAGTCCAGTATATACTTTGTTCTCCCCCCATCCCCACAGAGTATTAGTACTGTGGAGGAAGCTACATATTCGGCTTCATAAAAAGCCTTTTGGTCATCTATACTTTAAAAGGTAGTGTATTGACATATTTTTTCTTATGAAAAACTAGAAAAGTTCTCATTCTGATATACACCTGTATTCTGGTTTGTAGAATACAGATTAATGGATAGATGGAAAAGTAGTATAGTAATTATGTTCATGTCAACGTGAGTGTTTCATATTTAGAAACCCCTGACCAAATGCCAGAATATGAACTTTGAATCTGATTTAGAAAAATGCATTTCAGTGATTCTTTTTCACAAAACATAGTAACACCCAGTGTGCAAAAACCTCATCATTTAAACAGTTCCTTATTTAAAGTACTAAACACTATGATATACTTGGGGGGGGGGGGTATATCTGAACCTAAGCAAAAGGAAGGCATCCTAGAATTTGTGGCACCTAGTCAAGGATTCATTTAGAATCTTGGTCACAGTAGTCAGGGCCGGTCGGAGATAAATTTAAATATTAAGCGGGGGCGCTGAAAAGCGCCCCCGCCGGCCCCGCCTCCTGAGCCCTGGCCCCGCCTCCCACCCAGCGTGCCCTGGCCCCGCCTCCCACGCAGCGTGGGAGGCACGGCCAGGGTTGGAAAGAGAGAGGCTTCGCCGCCCGGGGAGAGGAGGAGGGGATCCCTCCTCCCCTCCCCGGGCGGCGAAAGAGAGATGCTTCGCTGCCCGGGGAGGGGAGGATGGGATCCCTCCTCCCCTTCCCGGGCGGTGAAAGAGGGAGCCACAAGGCCAGGGCGCACTGGTCGGGCGGCGGGGCACTGTCAGAGCGGTGCCCCGCCTCCCGCCCAGCCTGACGGCGCCCCCCGGGACCTGCGCCCGAGGCGGCGGCGTCACGTGGCCTCAATGGTGGGGCTGGCCCTGACAGTAGTGTCAACAGAAAGGCCATGGCAGAGATCACCTCAGCTCCATATACACCTGAGATTTACAAGAGCGTATGCAAAGTGGAATAAGCAGTATTTTTGCAGTGCAGGTCACTGTTATGAATCTGGCTCAGTGGTGTTATAGTGCTGAACATCATAAAGTGAGTTGTGTACTTCTGGTCGTCTTGAGTTTTTGTGTTTGGCTTATAACCTACCAATAAATAAATAAATAAATACATACATACATACATACATACATAAATAAATAAATGCTTTTCCCCATGCAACAGATAGCCTTATGGAAAGAAGACTCATTCATTTCAAGTTCACTTTATTACAGTCAATGACCAGCTCATAAGACTCATTCATTTAACCTTTTAAAGCCCAATTTGTGTTTTTGTGTATATATGTTATAAGCATCCAAATGGACATATAATGTTTTCCTTAGGGACTTTGTTAGGAGATAATATAGAGTCAGGTTGCTGAATGTGTAGTGGTTTCTGAAGATTCTTGTGATGGCGTGGATCTTTCTTGTCTTCATACTGCTTGAGTAGTGTAGAGCTATATATATATTCTATTTGAAGGTATCATTTTATATCCTGGTCAGAATTCTTTAAAGTGAATGATTTGTACTTTTTGAATTGCAGGCAGGGAACCATGTGGCCTTCTTGAGGTTGTTGGACTACTATTTGCAGCAACTGTAGTCAGCATAGGCAGTGCTAGGAGTTGTAGCCTAACAGAATCTGGAGGGCCATATAATCCCCATCTCTATTTTGGAAATGAGCGAGTAAGATCCTGGATCCAGATGGAGATGGAGGTCCATTTATTATTGTTGTTGTTATTTATACTCTCTCTCTCCCAATAAGAGACTCAAACTGACTTACAATAAAACCAGTGCAATACAATTTTAAATCTAAAAATATACAAACATTAAAATAATGTTAAAATTAATGGTATTAAAAAATAAACAGTTAAAATATTTAAAAACTGATTAAATACATATTGAAAGCTAAAACCACAGCACCACTGACTTTATCTTTAACCACCCCCCCCCCCTTCTCTAAATGTCTGTTTTAGCCTGCCTCCAGAAGGATAGCAGGGATGGGGGCATTCTGGCTTCCCTTGGCAGGGAGTTCTATAGTTGAGGGACATCCACTGAGATAAAAGGCCCACTCTCTCATTCCCATCAACAGAGCTTGCGATCGAAGTGGAACAAAAAGAAGGGCCTCTTTTGAAGATCTCAGGGCCCAGGCAGGCTTTTAAAAGGAGATGTTGTCAGCCAAATAGCCTGGGCCTGAGCTGCCTAGGTTTTTACAGGTTATAATCAGCATTTTAAATTGTGCCCGGAAATAAACTGGCTGTCAGTGGAGCTGCTGCAACAGGGAGGTTGTCCATTCCCTGTCGCCATTCCCAGTTAGCAACCTGGCTACAGCTCTTTGGACACTCTTTGATGGCAGCCCCACGTTGAGTGCATTACAGTAATCCAAATGGGATGTAACTTGAGACATATACAACCGTGGTCAGATCTGGCATCTCTAGGAACAGGCACAGTTAGCACATAAGTTTTAATTGTTCAAAGTCACTCCTGGCCACTGCAGAAGCCAGGTCCTCTAGGTTCAATGCTGAGTCCAGGAATACCCCCAAAGTGCGGACCTGTATCTTCAGGGGGAGTGTAATTCCATTTAGCTCAGCCTTGATTCCTATTTCCTGCTCTGACTTCCAATTGACCATGAGCACCTCTCTATCTTGTCTAGCTTTTCAGTTTGTTTCCCCGCATCCAGTTCATCACTGATGACAGAACTGCTTCCTTGGATTTAGGTAGAATAAATCATAGCATTGGCTGTAATCTGCATATAGATGTCACCACACTCCAAAGCAACTGCATGGAAGACCAAATGGAACTCGGAGGAACCCCACAGGTCAATGTCCAGGGATTTGAACAGGATTCCCACAACACCACCTTCTGGGTGCACCCCTCTAGAAAGGAACTGAGGCACTGTAAAACAGTTCCTCCAAGTCCCATCCCTGCGAGATGGCACAGAAGGATACTATGGTTGATGATATTGAAAGCTGCCATGACGTCCAGGAGAACCAACAGCGACACACTCCCCTGTCCAGTTCTCTGAGTAGATCAGCCACTAAGGCAACCAAAGCTGTCTTTGTTCCATAACTAGGCCTGAATCCAGATTGAAATGGAGCTAGATAATCCATTAATCTTTTGAGAAGAAGAGAAGAAAGTCTAAAGAACTTAAATTTTATATGTTATTTCTGCAGAATATGCAACATTTCTTTAGCATAAGTTATGTTTTTATAATAATGGAAAAGGTTAATTGTCACCATTCTTTTATAAGAATCTGGATTGCTCTACCTAGTTTTGTTTTTCTGTCTTTACATAAAATAGTTCACATTTATTTCAGTGTGAAAATGTTCACATAATGAACCAGATTTAAGCCTGTATCTATTTCCTGTATCTATTTCAAGTTAAAGTCCACTTCATTTAAAAGTCAAATGTTCATTTGCACCTACTTAATTACTTTGGGAAGCTCCTTTGTGATCTATCCTTCATTTCCATTTGCATTACGAAGGCTTATATTTAGTCAATGTAGTTTGGGAGTTTCTCATGTTTTTAAAAATGAGTTTTGCAGATACCATATACTGTAGTACTATTTTCAGATGATTGGTCTATGGAAAATGTCAACACAATATAGTCAATCTTTTGGATCCACAGATTCAACCACCCATGGTTTGAACACACATATACACACACACACACATGCTTCACCCCCCCCCCCCAGCAAACCTTTGTTTTTCCATTTTACTAGACCATTATATATAATGATATTTGAGCATCCATGGGTTTTGGTTTCCAAAGATGTTTGTGGCATTGAAACCAAAAACCAATGGATACCAAGAGCCCGCCATAATAAACAAGTTTCGCTGGTGTTACTTGGATCGTTGTACAGCTTCTGTTGAAATGCCATGTTTGAACACATTGACTTTTCTCAGGCCTTCCTCTTTCATCTCAATTATGCACCTTGAAAAAAATCTCAGTTTTAAAGGGAATTTCTACATCTAAAATGCATTCTATATACTTATTACAAAATAAATTGCCCTCATTATAAGTTGTATAAACAAAGAATTTAAACTGTTAAGATATCAACTAAATGTACAACTCAACAAGTAGGAATAACAAATATATTTATTTTGCAGAGGGAATTCAGATAAATTTAGGTAGTTTGAAAATAAGCAAGAAGGTAAACAAAAAATAGATGTTTTGCAATTCCAAAAATAGCTTTAAATTGTAAAATGAGGATGATTATTTCACAAATAATTTATTTTTTATTTCTCCGAAGAGGTTACTGAAATAATGAGAAAATGTTTGATGGTCTGAACCTTCACATAGAAGGAGTGTGAGGAAATATTTTGTTATGTTTCATTCCCATTACCTTTAACAAGTCTACTCTGACTGAGACCAGGTTGAAATATAGCAACTTTTAATCTGAGAGGTAGGAAAAATGAAAAATTAAAAGTTACTCAATGAAATATCAAATGCAACATTCAGGAGAGGTGAAATAAGCTAATGCCATAGAAGTCATAAAAATAATGGGTTGTGTAAGTTTGCGTTGGACAGAATCATCACACATGCATGATACTAATGGAGTGAAAGGGTTTGTTTTTAAAGAAGGTAGAATGGTATAAGAACTTTGAAGTCAAATAGTAATTTGTCTCCTGCATTTCTTCATTTATTTGCCAGATCTTGTTAGTAGCAAATCATCATCAAAACTGTGGTAAGGTTTGGGGCCTTGTAGAATAACCTAGCTCACCTCTGTTTAACTTTCTTTTGTTATTTTGATAAATCAGCTGGTCAGGGATCTCTTTGTATATTTTAAAGTAGTAAAACTTACCCCTTCCTACACTATTTGCCCCTAGTTAATGTCAGGTGCTTGATCTGTCTTCTCAGTATAATTCATGTCCAAAAAAAAATATTCCGTCTGGTTGTCTATGTTAACCATTTTGGTCTACTAACAAGCATATTTATTTAATATTTTTTGTTATTGTTAGTTTAATTCACATTGTGAAGAAAAGCAAAACACAATTTCCATTAGATTTTACCATTAGTTAAACTTATCATATGAAGTCTTAATAATTATTATTGGACCAGTGGCTCAACTTAGTCATGAGGAATGTTTATAGAAGTCATACTTGTGTCTCTCTAGACAGAGGGAGGCAAACCAATTTGCTTTGATTTCTAAAAAACAATCATTTGGGTAATAGTAGGAGCAAATCACCTTTACTCATAATAAGACCTGTGAGGATAGTAGGATCATCAAGTCAGTTTTTCATATCATGATGGCTCCATCTGAATCTAAAGATCAAATCCATGCAGGAGGCAACAACGATGATACAATGACAGAAGCACCCATGAGATGGAAGGCAGGTAGTTTGAATCACCCCAGATATGCGGGTGCTTTGCAGAAAAAGATGAATGTACCATAAAATTACCTGTCTGGAATTTGTCTGGCTTTTTACCTTTAGATTATTTTCGATAATCTAAAGGTAAAAAGCAAAAAAAGAAAAGTTACAACTGTTTTGAGTTTGACATAAGTCAGTAGAAGAAGGAATGACATCCAGATTTTGGGTTGATCCAGACTGATTCAGGCCCAGATAAAAACAACAGAATAGGAGTCTAAGCAGAATTGAGGCTCCCATGCACATCCAAACTTTTATGTCCATGAGGCAGTCTGTGTGCAGAGAAGAGATAGCAGACACGGTTTCGCTTTTGAACATGTATGAAATATGTTTTAAAATGTTTATTAAATGAAGAGAAAATGTTGCCTTGTTCTATTTCTCCCATTTAAAAAAAATATAAATACAGTCCTAAAGTGGGCGCCTCCCACCCAAATGTGTATCTTTAAAAGTGAAGCTGGAAATGTCAATTCTGTTTTTATTGGATCTGCTTAAATATACAGTGCGCAAAGGTTTCTGTATTGATACAAAACCTTTATTGTACAATACTATGTTTCATATTGAAACATAGTTTACAAGTGCTGCTTTACTGAGATGATACATTTTTGTCTATTTAAAACGCAAGGACTACTACTTCAATGACACTAGATGGCACTCTTCTCTTGTTTAGAAAGGATTTGTGCTATGAATGTGTGCATGAAGATACAACTGAGAAGTTAATAGTGGATAACATTTAAGGAAACTGTGTTTCTTATACTGGCCAAGTAGTAGGTTCCATTGCTGATGTGATTTACTTTAAATGGTTTTGAATGAGTTATGTGGATTACACCATAAATAGAAGTTTGCTTTTCTAATTAATGTTAGAAACTATGTTGCAAGGATTTGGGAATTTAGCAACGTTTTCAATATCTGGATTTAAAAAGTTGGATCAGTTTAACATACAAACTGGAATACGATCAATATGGTATAGGCATTCGACTAATATGTTATAAACTTTTTCATATTTATTCCCAGTATATGTGAATATGGGGTTGGGCCATCTGCAGACTTTAGTATTAAGGATGGTTTCTAGTGATAGTGACTGTGAAAGGCAGGATGAGCAAGAGGATCCTGATTTTTCTTGCTTCCCTACCATGTACCTACAAAATCCATTTGAGGAAGGCTGATGTCACTTCCCCCAGCTGGTTTTTGGGTGGTCTGAGTTTCTGAAAGGTTGGAGAAGAAGTTTTATTCATTCAGTGGAACTTTGGGTTTAGGCCTGAGTTTTATTTATAGCCCCATCTAGAGTGGGCCTATTGAATTAACTGGATTTACATAATTCTGACTTGCTGTTAAACAGTTGATTCTACTCTAGTTAGAACTCCCAGTAAGTCTCAGGCCAGACCATAACCATTAAATGTTACTTATTAGATTTCTCTTGGTATTTCCAGTACAGTAACCTGAAAATCTTCATGTTTCCAGGACCCACTGGTTAAATCTTTCCTGAAGGGATATAAAAACCTACATTCACCTGTGATTTGAACTACTTCTAATGTAACTTGGAGCTACTTCTGTTTCAGCTATCTACACTGCCATATAATAGTTTGGAAGAGCATTATATGGTCATATAACTCATATAATACAGTTTAACTGCATTAAACTGCATTTTGAGTCTACACTTTCAAACTGCATTATATGGCAGGATAGATGGCCCCGCAGAGACTATTCAAGTACATGGTACCATGCTCTCTCCACTTGTTGGATGCCTGCTGGACTCTAGCCTTTTATACTGATAGTTCTTCTTTTTCCAAGAATACACAGAAAATTGGTGTTATTCATCTGTCAAGAAAGGACTTCCTGTCTTACCGCAATAAGTTGTAGCAACCATTAATCTAGCCTATGAATTTGCAGGCAAACAGCCTCCTGTGCAGATTGCGAAGACACTCAACTGGGTGATGGCAGTGTCCACTGCTTTCTTGATAGGGGTCCCTCTGCATGGCATCTGTAAAGCTGCTAACTAGTCATGGCCTCAGATTTTCATTTCTCATCGTGGACTCAGACAGAGGCTTTGTTTGGGAGGGCTGTGCTTTTTTCCTGTGAGACATGGCACTATCTCTTCCTATGGTTGGTCGCTTGCTAGTCCCCAATTTGTTTGAGTCACAGGGACCATGAAGACTATAGACAGGTTGCTCTTGCTATAGTTCTTTGGATGGTCATCTGTGAATTTTCACAATCCCTCCCATCCTTTCCCTGTATTGTTCCCTATCCTTATATTCTTGATTGCTGCATTGCTGTACAGGGAACTGATGGTTTATGCAAGATGTACATTGGTATGGTATATGGGGAGTGGAGGGGTTACCCTCATAATGCTTATGTAAGAACTCTCGGAAGTTTCGGCGCAAGTAACCCATATGAGTGAGTTTACACTCCAAAAAACTACAGTTACAAGCAAAGAACTTATGTTGCTGTGATTTTTTCAGCTGTAAAAAAAATAGCTGTGAGATACAATTTATTATTTGTTCAAATACTAACACCTTTGCTTACTGAGAAGAAATTAGTTGCTGGTTCAGTGAGGAATTGTACTTTTTCTGTGCATTGCACTAACTGATGTTTAGTACACACATTTCATATGACAAAGTATATAGAATAGAACTAGTGCTCTGAAGTTGCCCTTTGACTTTAAAGAAGAGTTCAGGATATGATACTATAGTATTGTGATCTGAGTAATGTTGATTTCCTTCAACTATCAGGTTAAAGTGGTACAATCAAATACTTAAACCCATTTCTGAAAAAAAAATGTACAGTAGTAGTTTTGTGTAGTACATGCTCCCACAATGGTGAAAAAAGGATCATGCTTGAAATGCCAAAAATATTCTTCTGCACGTGGCCTACTTCTCTTAAAAGCAAAGTATTTGTTTTACTTTGTTTTTTTGGGTTTTTTTGTGTGCATTATCTGTAAGTTACACTGCTGCTTTAAATTAATCATCTGTAATAGAAGCCACTTAAGCTCCATTTTGGAAATTGCAAGCTGCTTAGCATAGTGAAAAATAGACACTTAAAGTCAGATTATATGATATGCAAATTCTAATTACTCTTGACAATATTTAAATGCCTGAGACAAGATAGTGGCATATTTTGTGCTGAAGGACAATGATGAGCAGCTCCTTTTCACTGCCACTCAAGAGATGTTAAAATCAGTTGACAGATTCTTACAAATCCAGTTACATGCTGTTAAACAGCGAAAGTAAATACGTAGATGTTTTAGGAACTGAGGCTAGCATGGTTGATCACACATATTACTCCTTTTAGGCCAGATTAGAATAAGACACCATTATGTTAAGTACATCGGTTGCGTTTTCCACAGTAGTGGACACAGAAAGTGTAAATTATGCTTTCTCTGTCTCCTTTGTGGTCTTATAGGAGACAGGTGGTATGAATATTAACTGTAAAGAGATGCATGCTTTCCCTGTAAAAGGGGGTATCCAATGTGAGATTAAAATGCATCCACTAAGTAAGAAGAAAAGAATCCACCTTCTTTGTTCATCTGAGAACTAAAATAATGGAAGATTTACCACATATAATCGTGTACAAATTTAATTTGTAAAAATAAAAAAATAAATATTGGATCTGATTCACTATGCTATGCTTGAAATTGCTCCTAGCCTATAGATATGATGTGTTGGAAGGACAATATTTTCCAAACTGTCCTGCCCCAAGAAAGAACCCTCTTCCAGCTCCGGTAATAAGAATCCATGTGTTTATGTTCCCAAGTCAGTAACATGTTCGTAGGCTTGCCAGTGCTACTGCTATCTCTTGTGATTGTTTTCCTTACAAGTGAAGTATGTCCAGATTCAGTCATGACTCTTGAATTTACTCCACGAAGAAGGGCAAGGAGTAGCAGATATGTAGTAAGGTTATAATAGTCCTTGCTTTTCAGTAAGCCAGAGCTTTGGTGTGTGGGGGGAATATTTGGAAGCAGACTGAGGCATATTATGGCCAGTGAACCTACTTTACATTCTTATCTTGAGAAAAAGTTGACTAGTGTTCATGCATGCTGGTGACAGTCTGTGCAGGGGCACATAGGCATGCATAGTACATATACTGTACATGTGTGTGCATGATCTCTTAAGAATCAGCATACTATGCAGGGAGGCCAGAGGTAGGGGAAAAAAACAAGGTGATTCTAAATTTAGTTATTGGTTGTTGTGTGGAGATTAGTGAATGGGACTTGGGCAGAGTCCTCATTTAAAGGGTTTTTCTTTTTTAACTTGCACTCTGTAGTTATTGGGTGCCTCAGGACTTTCCCAAACCTCACCATTCCCCCTGTTCATATTTCCTTACACTCTTTGTTGCTGAAACCTCCCTCCAGTTTCCCACAATTGTCGTCTATTTATTGGCCTCAGATTGCTTTTGCTCCCTGTGCTGGGTTGCTATTAGAGCAAAAAACTTTTGATTCCAAGGACAGCTTTTGTATGCCAAACTGTGTGCCAAATTGGGAGAGGAGGATGCACACAGCAACATCTTACTCTGTTTAGTGCTCTGAACTTGCATGTTCAATCTGCATGTTTTATTAAACAAAAATACAAAGATAAAGAATATTTGTGACATAATTTCAATTATAGGAATTACTCTCCATCCCATACTTTTTATAGGTCCTTGAAGTACCATTTTGAAGATTAATGTGCATTAGGAAATCTGCTTTTAAGAATAGATAAGTACATACAGAATTTCAGGCTTCATTACAGTTTTGAATGATGTTCACTGATGATAAAATGTGTGTTTTAACAGTAAAACATAGAAGCAATTTCATTGTACACTCTTCTTTGCTACTGCTGTAGCTAACTGTTAACTCGCAAACCACATAGTTTCAGCTCCTTTTTTGGTGTTCACTCAGTGGGAATTGAAAGCATGCCATGTTCCTCAATTCTGCTGTTCTGTGACCCTGTGCTGGTTGTACTAACTGGCTTGGCGGATTAAGTATCCTTGCAAGATAATTGGCTGTAGGGGAGGGCTTTATACTAGTGTACATCTATGTTGGGTTTAATGTTTTAGAGTTGTTATGGACAGTGCAGTATCTTGAGGCTTGCTACACTGTAGTCTTGTACAAGAACGTTCTGTGTTCCACGTCAACATGGAAAGAAAAGTTCTCAACAAAGAGCTGCTACCTGTATGTAAATGTTTATTTCAAAGTAATGTTTACCTTTCAAAATTGCTTGAATAGAGTTGATGGCTATCTTTAAGTGTTTTTATGTGTGTGCTATTCTATCCTTATTTCAAAGGATATATCTGAAACATTTGCTGCCAGCTTCTGTCATGTTGGCATTCAAAAGCAATTACATTTGCATAAAAGGGGATTTCAACTATATAGTTGTAAAATGACTTAATGAGTATTTTAGTTGTAGAATGTGTGCTGTAGTTGAAGACTTTTGATCAAAAACTCCACATAGTATTTATTAACTGACACCTCTTTCCTGAAAAAACTACAGATGTCCTATTGTAACTTAAATGGACAACAAAAATGGTCTAAATATGCCATTAAGCTTTCTCTTTAAGCGTATTCAGTATTTTAATCTTTTTATTAGGATATCTGTACCAAGACCACTAAGATATCTGTTCTAAGACATTAATTACATGGTGACCTGAATGCTTTGTGAAACTACAATGTTAAGCCCTGTAGGGATATGTAATTGAAACTGAGGGTGACTGAAGACAATTGGAGACACTTCCTTATGTTTCAGTTTCTTAGAAATAGTATAATACATTCAGTAAATATCATTGGATGCTGAATATTAAATTTTTAAATATAGCTTCTTGAAAGCAGAGATACACATAATGCCAGTGGTCTGTATAACAATATCATTAGAATCTCTCCTCTTCACACATTCAATTCCTTGTTTTTGTCTTTCTAAGGAGTCGTTATCTTGCCATGGTGTATATAGTTGTTGCTACCGTGGATACTGATTTAATCTGATTTAAAGCTAATCTTCACCCTTCTTAGCATTAAAACAGACTGTGTTGATACCACACCACTGTTGGTCGTATGAGGATATTGGTCTTAAATTTCAGACTTGTGAGCATGTTAGTAGTCTGTATGAATCTGTATTTATTTAAGCAAATAGTTGTAGCATAGTAGAAAATAAAGAAACTTATTTTTCTAAAGGTCAGTCTATAATTGTAATTTTGGAAAAAATGGCACCCAAGCTTTTGAAATAAACACTAGTTTGTAATATATTCATGGTTCAAAAATAATACTTAATACCATAAGCTACACTCTAGAGAAATCCTGGTTAATAGGCACTTAAATGTGAGGTTTTGAATTAAGTGAAATGTGACTTTTCAAATGCTAGCTTTCCTTTCCCAACAAAAATATAACTGCAGTTTTGTTGATAATGAATATAGAAACTGGATGAGGGTATAATTTCCTTTTCTTTAGAGACTTGTGGCTTACCTTCTGCAGTATTGGTAGAAAGTTAGACATTGGTGTTCCAGTATTCTGTTGGTATGTTTAGGTTTGTTTTAGTTCCTTGTGTCTGTGAGTGTGTTGTCACAGTCATTTTGGTTTTTAGTGCATTCAGTTTGGTAATTGCACCCCATTATTTTATGGCAGTAGGAACCAAAAAGGTTATTAGAAACTCGATTGCTGTCACAGTAATATCTGAGAACTGTATTAGCTGATGAAATAGTCTCTCCAAATGAACTGTGCTTTGAGGAAACAACTTATAACACTCCAGTTTGGAAGGACTATATGCAGTAAAATAATTGGCAGGCAGTCCCAGAGTTACAAACATCTGACTTACATATAACTTGTAGTTGTAAACTTTTGGTTACAAACAGGGATGAGACAACTGGAAATGAGAGGAAATCTATCTCAAGGAACGGAAATTCACTCTGGTAAGTGTTATCCTGGGAAAAAAGAGGTCTCCATTGAAGTTTTGTCACCAATCCTTGTTTTCAGCACAACCCAAAATTTTCAAAATCAAGTTGTCACAGGGAAAGAAAGTCAGGTGAAATCTTGTTAACAGGGGCACAGATAGCCAAACAAACATTAGAGGAGTGTTAACTCTTTTCTATGCTATCCCAAATCTAAAATAATTGGCTGGAATTACACTTAAAATGTATTTGTTCCAATGTACATACAAGTTCAACTTAAGAACCAACCTACAAAACCTATCTTTTTCATAACTCAAGGACTGCCTATATTTTGTTGTGTGTCTTCAAGCCTGTGGTGGCTCAATGGGTTAAACCCTTGTGCTGGCAGGACTGCTGCGGGTCAGCGATTTGAATCCTTTGAGAGCAGTTGAACACCCACTGTGAGCTTCAGCTCCCCATGCGGGAGCATGAGAGAGGCCTCCCACAAGGATGGTAAAACATCAAAACACCTGGGCATCCCCTGGGCAATGTTCTTGCAGATGGCCAGTTCTCTCATACCAGAAGCGACTTGCAGTTTCCCAAGTCGCTTTTGACACAAAAAAGTCCTTTCTGACTTACGATGACCTCTCACATGGTTTCTTGGGGAAACATGCTTATCAGAACTGTGCCTTTGCCTTTCTCCGATGCTGAGAGAATATGACTTGCCCAAGGTATTTTTTTTATGTCAGGAGCAACCTGAGTTGCTTCTGGAGTGAGAGAATTGGCCGTCTGCAAGGACGTTGCCCAGGGGACGCCCGGATGTTTTGATGTTTTACCATCCTTATGGGAGGCTTCTCTCATGTCCCCGCATTGAGCTGGAGCTGATAGAGGGAGCTCATCCGCGCTCTCCCCGGGTGGGATTCGAACCTGGCAGCCTTCAGGTCAGCAACCCAACCTTCAAGTCACAAGGCTTTTATCCCCTAGGCCACTGGAGGCTTCTCTTGCCCAAGGTCACCTAGTGGGTTTTCATGGCAAAGTAGGGGTTCAAACCCTGGCCTCCAGAGTTGAAGTCCAGTGCTCAAACTGTGCCATCATGCCTGCAATTCAGTTTGGGAGGACTATATACAATATAACATAATGGAGTTACTTGAATTTATCTTCATCTCTTAAAATTGTTTTCAAATCACAGTAGCAGAGTCCTGATTTAGAACAGGCTCGGGGTATGGGGCGAATAGGCGGCATATTTAAAGAAACTTTCTTTCGTACTATTATCAGGACAAAATTCACTTCCAGATATCTTTCCTACTAAGCAGTTTTAGAAATGGTTTCCATTTGGTCTTGCAGGGACAAGGAGGAAAACTACATTCTTTCTTTCACCTCTTGTTGAGCCATGCCCTGCTCTCAAGCAGTTGAGGGGCAGTGGCGGCTTAGACAGAGGTGCATTAACCTAGCTTTCTGATAATATTCTACCCTTATTTTAAGATAGCGTTTGGGTAGCCATTTTAATAGCTGGTTGCTATTTGCATAGCTGATTAAACCCTCTGGCAGATTGATGGATCTAAACTCATCTAAGGACATAGGATTGAGGGTTTTTTAAAAAAATGGTTATCACTTGTTTACTAAAATATATTTGTATTCAGATGTTGTATTGAAGACATTCTGCAATCTCACTTTAATATGCATATTGTTTTGAGGGGGCTAAGAGAAAAAGGCAGAGATGGACAAAACCTATTTAACCCAATTCTGAATTAGGTGGATATTTTAAAAAATCATTCTTGTTATAATTCTAATCTAAATGCCTAGTCCTTTCCTGACACCTCAATAATAGCTACATATTTGCAAGTAAGATAGAAAAAAATATTTCTGGCTTTTGAAATGATGCTCAGCGATGTTCCATGCTAGTGGAGTAGAGAAAGAGTTCCTATCCAATCCAATGTTTTAAAATGATATGCTCATATATATATTCATAAGAAACTTCAGATTCAGATCTTCTATCACTTTAGTTAATTCAAGATAATTACTTGTAATTATTTAGTTCTCCCATTCAACCAACAGGATTACATCAGCTGTAATATTATGTAGTATGATCATGCTTCATGTTTCCCTTTCTTGCTACCAGGGACTTGTAAAATGGGAAGCTCTAATATTAATTATATTATATAATTATATTATATCCTATCACATGTTTGCTTGTCATGGGAAAGATACAGGTATGCTGTTCTTGATAGTTGCTATGTCTTTCTTGTAGTTTGTAACTCCCCTAAGAGACTAAGTTGCTAGGTAAGAAAGTAAATACATTTTTGTTAGTCTACATAGTATGAAATTAGTATTGAAGTGAATCTGTTTGGAATTATTTATTTGGGCCAACCTCTCTTCATTGAGTCCTTTCAGATAATTTTTTTTTTATTTAGCAATATGTCCTCACTGACAAGGTCCATAATTACCAGTATCTTTTGTTAGAGATACTTACTGTACATACTCATGTATAAGTTGAGGGCAGATTTTTAGGTTTAATCTCAAGGTTGAGGGTTCTTCTACGGAGAAAGCAAAGCACCGGTTCTTTCAAGGGAGGCATTAAAAGATCTATTGCCACTTCTGTAATTTTCCTGTCAGGGCATTCAAAAATGCCAGAAGCAGTATCATGGCATAGAACAGTGATTCTCAAAAGTGTGCTTCATGGAGCCCTTGGGGCTCCATGAAGCATACTGAGGGGCTCCGCAGTTTCCTATTATTTATTTATTTATGATATTGATACCCCACCCTTCTCCCCCCCGAAGAGGATTTAGAGCGGCTTACAGAATACACAAATACGGCAAACTTTCAATGCCAATCATGCACTTAACAAGGACAAACAAACACAAACAGAGGTAAAGTCGGTTGTTCCCATCTAATTTCTGGCATCTTGGAGGCTGTGCTTGACTCTGGCCTATGGAGGGGGTGCTGTTGCTCCATCTTCCATGCCAAGGAGCTTCCTCTGTTCGATCAATGCCCGCAGAGGCGGTCCAACCATAAGGCGAAATAGGCACTTGCCTGTGGCGCCATCGTCCCGGGGGCGCCATCGTCCTGGGAGGAGGGCACCACTCTCCACCTCCTTCTCTTTCGGGCCTTCCAGCGGCCGTGCTGGGCCTCCCGGTGCCCATGCTGGGTCTTCCGGCCGGCGCGGACCCACCTTCACACCACGCGAGCCCACCTTTGGGGCCTTCAGAGATTGTGAGGTCTGTGGGAACTTGGAAGCTAGGTATGTGGAGTTTATATATCTATAGAAGGTCCAGAGTGGGAGAAAGAACTTTTCTTTGAAGCAGGCATGAATGTTGTAATTAATCACCTTGATTAGCATTTAATGGCCCTGTGGCTTCAAGGCCTGGCTTCTTCTTGCCTGGGAGAATCTTTTTTTGGGAGGAGTTAGCTGTCCCTGATTGTTTACTGTCTGGATTTTTTTCTGTTTTCAGAGTGTTGTTCTTTATTTATTGTCCTGATTTTAGAGTTTTTTTTTATACTGAGGGCTGTCTGGGTTATCTAAGTCCACACTGCCCTATATCCCTGTTCAATGTTTAGTGCTAAATTCGCAAATATAGTAATTCCTACATAACATTACCATGTATTGAACTGCTTTTTCTATTTATTTATTGTAAAACATGATGTTTTGGTGCTTAATTTGTAAAATCATAATGTAATTTGATGTTTTATAGGCTTTTCCTTTATCCTTCCTTATTATCCAACATTTTCGCTTATCCAACGCTTTTATTTTTCAGTGATTGGTTTGGGGGGAGGGGGGGCGCCAAAATTCTGTTCGCCTACACTTGAAAAATACCTAGGGCTGGCTCTGAATGCCTGTAAGGGGACTTTTATTCCCTCCCTGCTAAAAGCGGTACCTATTTATCTACTCACATTTTTGCTTTCAACCTGCTAGGTTGGCAGGTGAGTTAGGACTAACGGCAGGTGCTCACCCCAACCCAGGATCAAACTGCTGACCTTTCAATCTGCAGGAATTTTCTGCAACACAGCAGTTTAGCCTGCTGTGCTAAACCCACCCCCTCCTCCTTCTTCCTCCAAACTTTACCTCCTCTTTAGTGCTCCTCCCCACCTCCCTCACCACCAAAAGCCTTTCCCTCATTTCCCTTGCCACCAAAAGCCTTTTTCTCTCAGCCCTATTGCACCAAAAGCCTTCTCCCTCTTTTTTTTTTAAATAATTCACATTAACACTCTCCATCCATCTGCCACTGGCCCAGGCCATTTGTCAAATTTTAAAATGCAATGCGTCAAAAAGTTTGTCCATGATTGACATTAAGTCCAGTCGTGTCCAATTCTGGGCGTTGGTGCTCATCTCCATTTCTAAGCCGAAGAGCCGGCATTGTCCGTAGACACCTTGGGGCTCCATTAGAAACCTTTGCTTCAGAAAGGGCTCCGCAGCTGAAAAAGTTTGAGAACCCCTGTCATAGATAATAGATGTGGTTGGTGCTTTTTTTTAGGACAAAGCTCTTGATTTTTGCCACTCTGCTCAGATGATTTTTTTTTTACTAAAATGTCTTCAGTGTATGAAGTAATACCTTTGTGAAAACTTGATTATATAATGTGATTATTTCTTTTATTCCTATAGGGGAGAATTGTCCTTTATGATATTACTTTGTTGTATAATGGATTGCCCTATGTTTTGGATATAGGCTGTGGTGATACAGGTCCTAGCTGTATTGCATCTGGGTTACTCCAGTGTGTTCCAAAGCTGCTTTGAAAAGTGTCTAGAAATTACAAAATGCTGTATCAAAGCTATAAGGAGGGACTACATTTTGGGAACCTGTGATGCTAACATTGAAACAGCTGTGATGGCTTCCATTATGTTTCAAATTCAACGTATTGATCTTAAACATTCGCGGCTTTAGATCAAGATATTTAAAAGACCAGCTTCTCCTTTATTACAGTAGAGTCTCACTTATCCAACATAAATCGGCCGGCAGAACGTTGGATAAGCAAATATGTTGGATAATAAGGAGGGATTAAGGAAAAGCCTATTAAACATCAAATTAGGTTATGATTTTACAAATTAAGCACCAAAACATCATGTTATACAACAAATTTGACAGAAAAAGTAGTTCAATATGAAATCATGCTATGTAGTAATTACTGTATTTACGAATTTAGCACCAGTTTATTGAAAACATTGTCTACAAAAATGGGTTGGATAAGTGAGTGTTGGATAAGTGAGACTCTACTGTACTTTGCATTCCTTCTGATTTATTTGGTAGAAGTCCTCTTTTACTATAGGTGTAGTGACGCAAATATGGGAAGGGTGGGTGGCATTGGAGGGATATGAGTTTTAAAGGCCATTTTAATGTATTTGTTGTATTTTTATTCTGTTTTTACCACACTGTTATTATTTAATTGTTTTTGACTTTTGTATTGCTCTTTTTAAATTGTTTAGTGTGGATAGTTAGCCACCTTGAGTCCCCATGGAGAGAAAGGCAAGATATAAAGATAATAATAATAATTAGGATAAGAAAAAGTGCACGCGGTAAGGTCCTACTTTTTACTTCTGTTGTCTGAAGAGATGTGCAGTTTGATTCTCATTAACAAGTTGATGCGTCATTGTCTGAAATTTCCATTTTCAGAATACATTCATGCTATGAGTGAATTCAATGAATAGTATTGTCTTGTCACAATACTGATTTTAGTACTTACTTTTTACTGTCTTGACTTTCCCTTTATCTTCAGGGATTGGTATTATGCATTAGCTACTTTGAACTCATCTGAACTAAAATGGGATATAAAACCTGCTAGCCATGTTTACCAAATATGCTTTACAGCAGATTTTTAAAAATCAGGTTTTTAATATTTAATATACTGTAGTGGATTTTATTTAGGCAGATACTGCGAGCTAAGTAGTGACTAATGTCTAAGGGTTTGAGTCTTACCACTACCATGCACTAAACAACCATAGGCAAGGCATTCTCTCACAGTCTACAGTCTAATCTACAATGTAGGAATATTGACCTATATTGCAGTGTGTTGAATGCTGCAATTCTTAAGGCAATATACATTCAATTAAAAAGCGCCAGAGTGAAAAATTAGACTCACCGTTAATATTGAAATGAGTCTATATTGTTGAGTAGTGTATTGCAATATAATTTTTTGTGTTTTTATTCAAAATAGGGTTGCATTTAAAGTTGCAAATCTGCACTAGGAGTGTTAACTCCTGTGTTAAGATAAAGCAAACCTGAAGCGGAATTTATAATCTGCCATAAAATATGTGGTCCAGCAAACACTCCCCTCCCTGAGAACTCTTCTACATATGTAAGTGGTTTGTTGTAAACATGGGGATGCACAATAATGTAATTTCTAAACAATATCTAGATTGATGCTCTGAAAGTAGAATGAAATAGAGAAACATTGCCTTGCAATTTTGACATATTTTCCTAGTATATGAGATTTTGTAACCATGTGAAATTGTACAAATGATTTTTGAATGTTCAGAGTGAGTTTGAAAAGGCAATATTTGACGTTTATGGTGAGATTCAGCATCTTTTAAAATGTGTAGTGCGTGTCAGCATTTAAAATGTATTTATTGGCCTTTTATATCTTAGTTCCAGGGTGGCATACAATAAAAATACTTTCATAAAGATGTAATTTATATCTGCTGAATATGCCATGGCTGGAAAAGACAGATTTCTGAATGCCTTCTCCTTGAGAGAATTAGGATTACAAGAGGAGGGAATAGTTCATCTGTGGTTAATCTCTTTCTTAGTATCTTCGGTTTAAGTGTTATCTAGAGCATTTGACTCCTGCAAAATGCTTTCATTTTCTAAGTATTAAAGGAGTTTATTCCATATTAATTAAAATAATATTAAAACAAATATACAAATGTTCAAAATGATATGTGAAATCTTTATAGCGTGAGATGTGGTTATCTTTTTCTTCTTCCTGTTATCCTCTTTCTTGCTTTAAATATTCCAAAACATAATTGGGAGTTGTAGTTGTGGTCAAGATTGTGTAACTCCTAGAAGAGATGCCCAGTCATTTCTCAAATCAAATTGAAGCTGTGTTGTAGATACAAATTCAAATGCAAAGGCTGGGTAAGCCATTGTAGCAGAGAGTTCTGCAAACTTGCTACTGTAGTAACGTTATCTGAATGCAGCAGAAGTTTAGAGAGAATGATTTTTGCCTGCTGTTGAAAATCAGTTCAGAGTAGCTTTCCAAAAGTGTTCTTGAAACATGGATGGAAATTAGGTTTTTCAATACCAAGACCCCAAGTTGTACAAGGTTATCAAAAAACCAGCATATCTAATTGTGGTTGGGAACACAACAACAATTAGAATAGTCCTTCAAGCACTTAAAAGTGAGCCCCATAACACACAGTAAACTACATATGAAATTAAAGGCATCTTATAATATTCCATGGGAACCTGACATGGGTTTTCCAAAGACAAAAAGTAGACTATGCTGCCAAGAGAACTTTGAAATAGATCTTTGGAGACTGACCTTTGACTTGTGGCTTAGAAAAAGAAACACAGGGTCATCATAAGTCAACAGATACATGAACTTAAAAGACTGGCTACAATATTGGAATTTGAGATGGGCAGAACTTAAAATGGAAAGAACTGAAAATGGCAACACTGTGGTTGCATCAAGTATGTCAACTGACCAGTATTAAGCAAAATTATATTAGCTTTAAGTCCAGATATTCCAAACAAAGTGGTTTTAATATAACAGATAGGTTAGTTCGTAATTTTAAAAAGATATGTGTGATTAGGGATTTATATTGCAACATTCAATCAAGTTCGCAGGGTAGCTTACAAAAAATCAGTTAGAAACAATTACAACCACCCTATAAAATAATTAAAATGTTTAGAGAAGCATAAGCACAGGTAGTTGAGATAAAACAGATGCTACTGTAGAATATTCCTAATATCTTTTAGAAAAGGTGTAAAGACTTTCCTGTTTGGAAAAGGCTTTAACTGATTTCAGCACTTTATGGTCGTAGGAGAATTTTAATTCTGTTTTAAACTTTTTATTGTTTATAATGCTATGGGTCATTCGTGGATCTTTTATTATTTGTTTTAGCTAATGATCTTATCCTACTATGTATATTTTATAATATTGTGAGCCGCTTTGGGTCTGCCTGGAGAAAGGCAGCATAAAAGTCTCCTACTGCGATTTTTAATGCTGCAGTGGTGTTGAAGGAAGGGTAAACCTCCTTTGGGAAAAGATTCTTGAGTTGTGTAACATGTATCACTAGCTATCCCCTGCATCTATAGTGTCAGAGTTACCTGAAGAAAGACCTCTGAGATAGCAGGAACATTATAAATAAGAAGTTTAGTTCCAACCTTTTAAAACCCAACCAATACTTTGAATGGAAATTGCAAATAAAGAAGGAGCTTATGCAATTGGTGGAGCAGCAGTTTAAAGCCTGATCCCAGCTAATTACAACTATTATGAAATTAAATTTCTTAAAAGTTTTCAAAGGCAGTCTTATATATAATTTAACCTGCATGTTAAAAGTTAATGGTATCACTCATAAAATTTAGCAGGTGAATGAACTTTTATAATAAAACACCAAACAGAATACAGTAGAGTCTCACTTATCCAACCCTCGCTTATCCAACGTTCTGGATCATCCAACACACTTTTGTAGTCAATGTTTTCAATACATCGTGATATTTTGGTGCTAAATTCGTAAATACAGTAATTACTACATAGCATTACTGCGTATTGAACTACTTTTTCTGTCAAATTTGTTGTCTAACATGATGTTTTGGTGCTTAATTTGTAAAATCATAACCTAATTTGATGTTTAATAGGCTTTTCCTTAGTCTCTCCTTATTATTCAACATATTCGCTTATCCAACGTTCTGCCAGCCCGTTTGCGTTGGATAAGCGAGACTCTACTGTATTAACACTCTTTTATTTTATGGGAAAGAATTATTTTAAAAGCATTACTCGGTTCTTAGAATTAATGTGTTCTACAGTCACCTAAATGACTGTATGATTTAGTTAGTCATTGATCAGGTTTCAATTATGTTAACTTCAATATTAACTTAAATGCCAAACAATACATTGAATCAGTACAGTAGAGTCTCACTTATCCAACATTCGCTTATTCAGTGCAATCTGCCTCGCACCCGAATCCACAGCTATTTCTCTAGGTGGCAAGAACTGAACTTTTTACGGATTTAATTTTCGACAGTGTTGTTACTGTAAGTTCATTTGATGGAATTCTATCTTTATTTGTAGTCAATTTATTAGTAGTCAGTATTTTTGTAGTCAATATTTTCAATACATTGTGATGTTCAATACATTGTGAAATACAGTAATTACTACATAACATTACCGTGTATTGAACTGTTTTTTCTGTCGATCTGTTGTAAAACATGATGTTTTGGTGCTTAATTTGTAAAATCATAATGTAATTTGATGTTTAATAGGCTTTTCCTTAATCCCTCCTTATTATCCAACATTTTTGCTTATCCAACATTCTGCCGGCCCGTTTATGTTGGATAAGTGAGACTCTACTGTAGATCATTTCCCCAAAATTATACATATGTATTCATATTGGATGTTTCATGATAAAAAATACCACTATCATGCCCACTCCTTCACAATTGTTGAAGAGTTCCTTTCTATGTCTTCTTGAATGTGGCATGATTGGCCAGGATGTGAGACACCTTTGTATTTTCAATAATATCTTATGTGAGAGTTGTTTAGCTTTTACTGTTTCTGCCGATGAATTAATTTTTTCCTATTCAGCTAGCATTTGTTTAGTTGGGCAGATTTGTAAACATTTCTCTATGTTTATGTTGTTCATTTTTATTTTATCTGTGTATATTGTAAGCTATAAATGACTTGGAGGGTGGGCTATATGGTTTCTTAAATAAAATTTGAAAAGGGATTTTGTCTCTACACAGGAATAACTTCTATCATTTGTTAGGTTAAGAGTCATTTAAGTCCAAACATCTTTCAAGATGAAATAGTTGACACTAGATTATAGCTAAAAATCTCTATTCTCAACCATCTGAGATGTACAGGTCAGTAGTCACAAGTGTATTTTAAATAATTCTCTTTTGCTTTAGTGAAAGCTTGTATGATATTGGTCACCACAGTTAAATGAAAGCATAATAAACCACTTGCAGAGTAATATGGTTGAGCCACAAAAAATAGCTTTTATCATTTAAACCTTGAGTATGATCTTACAAGGAAGTGCTCATGTTTGAGTGCATATTGTCAATCCTCAAAAAGTGACAGTGAAAGAACTGGTGGAGACTAGAACAGAATCAAGCTAGAAGGGAAATTAACAGAAATAAATCTTACAGTTATTTCCAGTATGCAGAGTTGCTAAATGTCAAGGATTCCATCTGAAATGTAACACAAACTAGATTACTGAAAACACTGTGTGTGTGTGAGTGTGCACGCGTGCCTTTAAGTCAGCTGTATTTATGGTGAGCACATGAACTGTACAGGGTTTTCTTAAGCAAGGAGCACTCAGGACTGCTTCTTTCAACTCCTTCCTTTCGAGCTATAACCTGTCACCTAGTATTACCTGGAGGTTTCCAATCAAAATACTGTCAGGGTTGACCCTTGTTATCCTCTAATATCAGACATGATCTGGTGCTTAGGTAACATTGAAAATATTCAATTTGTGATTATCTCACCTCAGTTGTTCTAATCCGCTTTATCATGATCATGTTATTTTTTACCATCAGCATACAGATGTTTCAACATATTTAGCAGGGCATCTTTATTGATTAATAATATTGTTTGGTTAAGGCAGTGTTTTAGTAATACATGATAGTATCTTTTAGATGGCTATTTTTCAGATATAGAAATGAGGCAGAACAACAGAAGATGAATGTCTTTATATTGTGCAAAACCAGCAACATAAGGCTTATTAATATACATATTAGTAATTATAAGCCTGGGTCTCAAAAGTTCTGTTTGTAGTAGTAGTAGAACTGTTTTATTTTATTTTAGATAATAGATTGTAGTATTAAGTTAAGATTTTTACATTTTCCAAATCTAATACATTTTACCACCTTGTTAAATTTCAGATATATAACCCCCCTCCCCAAAGGAATGAGATCCAACAATTGATACGTAAGACAGAAATATCTTTTAGTGGTTATTCTTGGAATAGTCCCTGCATATTGAATACATTGCAATGTAAGAGTAGGGTTTACAAGGGCATGCCTTTCTGTAATCTAATCTTTATAGACTTTCTCCTGCCTTACGTGTAAGCTGGCAAAGGCCCTATGTTTCATATCAGTGACTTAAAGACTGTAAATTTTAGTGACAATATAAACAACATCCTAAACTTGAGCTAATTTTATGCATAGTAGTTGTTTTACTATTTTTTCTGATAGACATCCACATCAACAGTAATCAAAACCACATCAACCGTAATCAAATCATATGTTGGATTATATACCTACCAAACTTAGAAATACACACACACATGTCAAAACTTATTGAACTATACAACTGATATATAATTAAATATTTGCATATTTGCTGGCCCCAAGTCCTCGTGTTGTACAAGTCCTGAATAGCACTTTATAGTCGGTCATTCCACTGTTGAACTCTGGGTCTCCATAACTGGCCAATCAGGGGAGTTTTGTTACCAGTTTTTACTTTTTTATTGTATGTTATGCATTTTTTGTTTTCCATTTGTATTATTTTATATTGTTGTATGGTTTTATTATGTGTATTGCATTGTATTGTATTGCTTTTATCATGTTGGGAACTGCCCTGAGTCCCTTGAGAAGATAGGGTGGTATATAAATAAAGTTTTATTATTACATTATTGTTTTTGCAGCTCCTGTCTAAAAGGAAGCTTAAATAGACATTGTTTGCCTACACACTGCATAGTTTCAGTTAATTTACCAATTTCATAATTTGCTAACATTTCTAATACTGTACCATGTAATTGAGAACCCCTGGTGCAGCAAGTTAAACCGCTGAGCTGCTGAACTTGCTGACCGAAAGGTTGGTGGTTTGAATCCGGAGAGCAGCGTGAGCTCCTGCTGTTAGCCTCAGCTTCTGCCAACCTAGCAGTTCGAAAACATTCAAATGTGAGTAGATCAATAGTTATCGCTCTGACAGGAAGATAACGGCACTCCATGCAGTCATGCCGGCCACATGACCTTGGAGGTGCCTATGGAGAATGTCGGCTCTTTGGCTTAGAAATGGTGATGATCACCAACCTCCAGAGTCAGATAAGACTAGACTTAATGTCAGGGGAAACCTTTAATTATTACCATGTAATTATCATAGGTTCTCCATCTGCCTCCGCCAAGCTTTGCTTCTTGTCCAAAATACATTATGGAAATCTTGTGTCCTCAGTGGGGAGAGAAGAGGGAAGAAAAGGCTGGTGAGAGTCCCTTTCTCCATCCCAGTTGCTAAGCTATAGCCTTTGAGGGAGTGAAGAGCAGCTCCATTGTGCCTAGACCTTGGCATGTTCCAGGTGCCATTGTGTGAAGCCTCTGAGTATGAAAGAGAGCATCTGGGAACTGCTGAACTTATTTTCCACCCATCTATTTTCTCTTTGTGTTGTGTCTTTTTAGATCATGATTGTGAAATATTTGTTGATGTGAAAAATATTTAATATTGTTTTGATATGTTTGTTTTGTTTTTGATATGTGAAATACTAATTTGTAGACCAGACTCTTATAATGTTAAGAGTTCCTAAATAAGGAAGATGCTATCTGTTTGGATGGAGTCTGCAATTATTTTCAGCATTTTCTTAGAATCATTATTCTCTGCTACTAGTGTGGGTTCATATATCCCAAAGTATATGTGGCCATTGCCACAATTTTGCTGAAACATGAGACTACATCTGGATGATCAGATCTCTGTTTATCATCTCATAAGCAAAGCGGACATATACATCTCATCTCTGGTTTGAGTGGCCAATAGCCATACATATCACTCTTTCTCTATATCATTGGGCAGTGAGTATATACACTAACACACTGAACTGTCCTGAGATCATTTGATAAGGTGTAGATTATAAATATTTTAGTTCATAAATAAAGTTACCTGTCCTCCATGACACTTGCCAGGAAGCCAGAATTAGCCATAGTGAAATGGTGAATTGTGGCTAACGTGGAAGCCAGGATATAGAGACTAAGTTCAATTCATGGCTTTATATTCAGGCTTTTTGTAAGTTATTAATATAGCAGGAATATGTGGTTAATAGTGGCTTCCTATCATGTTTGCTCCCTCAGAGAAAGGAAGGTACAATGCAGCTGTATCTAGATGTTCAATACTTGTATAATGTGTATATTTTAGCTCTGCCACTCTCAAGCTGATGCCCTTTAGATACATTGGCGCAGCATCAGACAACATGACACTGCTGACTAGGGATGATGACTGGCTTAACTTATTAAGCTGGTCTCTGATTTTTGAAAACTGAACTGATGCATGTTGTCTCCATGATAGAAGAAAGGATTGGATAGAAATGTAATAAATAAATCTTTTAATTATTTCTGAAACTTTCATATATTACATTTGAGACTGTCAGTTTATAGCAATCAATCTTAACATTGCCAAGTTGAGAGGACAACACTCTAATGTGAACCCATGTACTAGTTAAAATATTAGCATAATTAAATCTGACTTTGTCTGTGAATATGATCTTACTACAACATTTATTAACATTAAAATGGATGTCCTTGTCATTTTGTATCTTACTTTCAAACGGACTCTCATTTCGTACCACAGTATTTTGTTTATTGAAAAGAAATTCAGTTGCTTTCGAGAAAGGTTTGCAATATGTGATTCCATGACAGATCGCCTAATGGAGGAGAGCTTTATCTTTTATAGATAAGACTGCATTCCATTCTAAGGCAAAATGCAGCCTGTATCAAATAATGTAGCAATAGAAGCAGATAATGTGAACAAACAGTTCATTTAGTGCACATTTTACAAAGTACAAGGGAACAAGCCCTGCTCTGAGAAGCCTGCTGTCTAAAATATGATATGGGAAAACTCACAGTGAAAAGGGGCATTAGGACTGTGCTGAATAAGAAAAATGCACATCTATTTTCATTTTGCTTGGTTGCAGCAGTGTATGTGGATTAAAAGTGATACCTTTACTAAAAAGTTGGCATTTGAAGCAACAAAGAAACGTTCACATTTTTCCACTGTTAATTTAACCAGCTATACCTATTGGTAAATATACCTCCCCAAAAGCTTGATATTGTTGCATTGAGATCTTTGATTAAGGGGGTAATGTCAAATTGCATTCAATGCTGTTTATTTAAAGCTTTCCTTGGAAAATCCTTTTGTTTAAATTCTTACCTTCCCCCCGGAGCGGTACCTATTGATCTATTCACATTGGCATGTTTTCAAACTGCTAGGTTAGCAGGAGCTGGAGCTAACAGCGGCCGCTCCCACCGCTCCTGGGGTTTGAACCTGGGACCTTTCGGTCTCCAGCTCAGTGCTTTAACACACTTCGCCACCGGGGTTCCATGCAGTCATGCCGGCCACATGACCTTGGAGGTGTCTACGGACAACGCCGGCTCTTTGGCTTAGAAATGGAGATGAGCACCAACCCCCCAGAGTCAGACATGACTGGACTTAACGTCAGGGGAAACCTTTACCTTTACTTTTACCTTAAATTCTTATAAACATTAAATTATAACTAATTTATATTCTAGTAAAGAGAAAGGAAGGCAATGAAAATAGCACACTGATTTTAACATGATGTAACTTATCCAGTTACTGTGAACAAATCTTGCCAGTTTCCCCTTCATTAATAGCCTTAGGGTCAACATCAATAAAAAATTACTTGAAGATAACAACAAAATAATGCTTGAATTGCTGTAACTATGCATACTTTATTCTTCATGAGTCACTGTAAAAACAACTTACATTGACTGAACTAGTATTGTATTGGAGATAATAATACAGTAGAGACTCACTTATCCAACACTTGCTTATCCAACATTCTGGATTATCGAACGCATTTTTGTAGTCAATGTTTTCAATACATCGTGATATTTTGGTGCTAAATTCGTAAATACAGTAATTACTACATAGCATTACTGTGTATTGAACTACTTTTTCTGCTAAATTTGTTGTATAACATGATGTTTTTGTGCTTAATTTGTAAAATCATAGGCTAATTTGATGTTTAATAGGCTTTTCCTTAATCCCTCCTTATTATCCAACATATTTGCTTATCCAACATTCTGCCGGCCCGTTTATGTTGGATAAGTGAGAGACTACTGTATTTTGATCAGCTTTGGTGTTTTACTAGCATTATATCCAGAGTAATAAAACCACAACTTTGTTACTGCCAATGTTATTGCTTTCCCTGCCAGCTCTATAAAGTGCTGTGAGGTCAAGAGACAATCCTCTGCTCTTTTCTTTACCTCCAGGTTTGGAGTATGAAGGGAATTCTGCAGAATGTAAATACAAGTTAATCCCCCCCAAATATAGCTCTTGTCAAGCCCTGAAAAAGGTCACTAGTTCCTCCTCTGTCTCATGAGGACAAAGGCACTCAAAAACACTCCTTCTGTGGATACATAGAAACAAGCTGACACATGTCTTCCTGACCTCAAGATACAAGTCAAGGAAGGAAGAGAGAGTCTTGTTATGGTTGTATGTTTGTGTCCAGCAAGCAAGCTTGTGACTGAACAAATGAAAGAAAGCTCAACTCTACCCTCTCAGGGCTTGAAGGAAGCCTCATGTAGATTATACTCACAATGCAGTGACCCAAACAATTGTGTTAGCAGTATGGAGCAGAGTTAGCTTGTGTTATTCTGACCCCCTCTTGTGTGTTCCTTGATGATGGTAGGGATTTTAATTCTCTTCTCTCTCCAACCCCGAAAGAGAGTTGATGAGAGATTCTGTTGATGCCTTCAATCTTCCATTGAGACTATGGCTAATGCAAGGTTTAAAATAGCTATTTTTAAAAACACACTGCCCAGACTTTCTTGTGCAACTCTTCCCCATTGTACTTTTTAATTCTTTGCAATGCTATGCTTTTGTCAATTAACTTTAGTTTTTAGAAAGAGACATACCTACAGGTTAACTCTTTAAAAGGTGGAAGCTAAACAGAAAACATCAATATAAAATTAAGTTGAGTAGTCTATTCTACCAAAATATATTGATAATTAATAAGTTATAAACATTAATATTTTAATTTTTTGTTCCTCAGAAGATTATTTTTCATATTATATACACTGTAATGTCCCCTTTAGATTGAAGCCTAAATCTGTTGAAGATCTACATAGGTATTTTGTTTTGAATTGAAGTTTCAAACTTCGCTTTGAATCATACCTGTTTGCTTTTCTTCTTATACAAGAGTCCCTGTAATTCTTGGGTACTGGCCACTCAAGTCACACAAGCAATATGAAATTTTGATACTGTTCCATTTTCCAGGCAGAGGCCAAAAGGGGGCCTAGTCGCCTCGCAATTTAAAGTGTTCTTGGAAGAAATTAATTATCTACATCCATCACAGTCTGACTTCAGAACAGGTCATGGAGCCGAGACAGCCTTGGCCTCCTTAGTTTATGATCTACACAGGGAACTTGATGGGGGAGTGTGTCCCTGATGGTTCTCTTGGACCTCACAGCAGCCTTCAATACCATAAACCATGGTATCCTTCTGGAGCATCTCGCGGCAATGGGACTTGGAGGTACAGTACTATCAAACAGTACCTGGAGAGTCACTCCCAGACGGTGTTGTTGGGGAACACCTGCTTGGCCTCATGGCCTTTTTCCTGTGGGGTCTGGCAGGGTTTAGTATTGTCTCCCATGTTGTTTAATATCTACCTGAAGCCGCTGGGAAAGATCATCCAGAGTTTTGGAGTTCGATGCCATCTGTATGCAGATGATGTCCAACTCCATCACTCTTTCCCACCTACTGCTAAGGAGGCTGTCCAGATTCTGAACTGGTGCCTGGCAGCTGTGGCAATCTGGATAAGGGCAAAAAAATTGAAATTGAATTCAGACAAGACAGAGGTACTCCTGGTCAGTCAAAAGGTTGAACAGGGTATAGGGCTACAGCCTGTGCTGGATGGAGTTACACACTCCCTGAAATCACAGGTATGCATCTTGAGAGTCTTCCTGGATTCATCATTGAGCCTCAAGCCCCAGGTTTTGGCAGTGACCAGGGGAGCTTTTGCACAATTAAAACTTGTGCATCAACTGCACCCTTCGCTTGAGAAGCCAGACTTGGCCATGGTTGTCCATGCTCTTGTAACATCTCAAATAGCCTACTGCAACACACACTACATGGGGTTGCCTTTGAAGACTGTTCAGAAGCTCCAAATAGTCCAATGGGTGGCAGCCAGATTGCTCACCTGAGCGGCGTACAGGGAACATACAACCCCCCTGTTGTGTCAGTTCCACTGGCTGCCAATCTGATTTTTATGACTTGTTTTTATTGATTGATCTGTTTTATTGCTTTGTTTTTATATTGTTGATGTCCGGGCTTGGCCCCATGTAATCCACCCCGAGTCCCTTCGGGAAGATGGGGTGGGGTATAAAAATAAAATAATAATAATAATAATAATTATTATTATTATTACCGAGCAAAATTCAAAGTGATGCCTTTAGCCTATAAAGCCCTAAACGGTTCTGGCCCAACTAACCTGTCTAAACATTTCTCCCCCTATGAACCAGCCCAGATGTAAGATCTTTTGAGGGGGGACCTGCTCTCAGTTCCACCCCCTTCACAGATGCTGTTGGTGGGAACCAGAGACAAGACCTTCTTAGTGGTGGCCCCTCAGCCGTGGAACTCCCCAGTGACACTAGATTGGCTTTCTCACTCCTGTCCTTCAGAAAGCAAGTTAATACTTGGCTATGGAACCAAGTGTTTGGACAGTAGTTACAGTGCAATATACAACTATGAGGTTAATGTAATATGATTAGGTCGGCCTTGAACTATGATTTTGGGACCATGTGCTTTTTTTTACTGCTTATTTTAAATGTATTTATGTTACTATTTTGATTTTAATCCACTATGTATTTTTTATTTTGTTTTTATGTTTTAATGCTGAATTGAATTATTGCCAATTTGGAAGCTGATCTGAGTTCCCTTGGGTTGAGATAGAGTGGGGTAAAAATACAGTAAATAAATAAATAGACAGAGAAAGATAGCCCATTTTACAGGGGAAGGGAGGTTGAAGGCCTAAAACAATTCCCCCCCTGTTTTACTGTTATTTTCTTCATGTCGCTGTCATGGAAACAACCCTCGTTTATGAAATGGGAAGGGGAGGAGGGAATAAACAGTGAAAATTTGGTAAATGGTTTTCCTCCTTCAACTCCCCCCTTAAAATGAGGCCTCCTTTTGCAGTCTACCTGGATAATGGAACAGTACTGAAATTTTCACCAAAGGTGAAATCTGTGTTTTTACCTAAGTGTATAGAAGTAAACATCTTAAGTTTTGCTAGATGGTATGAATAACTAGGTTTTTATTTTGCCCTAGCCATATGTAAAGTGGAACCATATTGAGATGAGTTTTCTTTTTTTATATATAAATATTTTATTAGAAGAATTTTTAAGATAGAACAATAAAGTCATAAGCACAAAACAAGTAGTAAAAGGATGGAGTAAAACAAAGGAAAAAAAGAAATTTTTTTACTTCCATTCTTCTTCCTTCTATTTAAGTCTCTTAATGCCATCTATATAGTAAGATTGTTCTTTCCCTTTTATTGAGATGAGTTTTCTTTTAAGTGTGATTGCACCAATGGTTAAAAATGTTTTTGTTCAAGTGATGTTTTTAAAGTTTGACACACTTTTATATGTGTCTTATCTCAGTCCTTCTCCCTTTATTCCATTATCCTTTACTTTTTTTCTGAGCAGTTACTTTATAAGAAAATAATTTCTAAGAAAATATTTTATTTTTGTTTTTGTATTGTGGGTGTAGTTTCTTCCCTTCTTGCCTCTATCAGTTAACTGACTCCCTCTTGAATTACAGTAGAGTCTCACTTATCCAAGCTAAACGGGCCGGCAGAAGCTTGGATAATCGAATATCTTGGATAATAAGGAGGGATTAAGGAAAAGCCTATTAAACATCAAATTAGGTTATGATTTTACAAATTAAGCACCAAAACATCATGTTTTACAACAAATTTGACAGAAAAAGTAGTTTAATATGCAGTAATGTTATGCTGTAATTACTGTATTTACGAATTTAGCACCAAAATATCACAATATATTGAAAACATTGACTACAAAAATGGCTTGGATTATCCAGAGGCTTGGATAAGCGAGGCTTGGATAAGTGAGACTCTACTGTATTTGCATCGGATTAATAAATGAAATGTTCTGTTCCTAAAAAATGAGGTACTGTTTTTATTCTTGTGTTTTGTTTATTTACCATCAACATAATATGTTTACATGGAATCCTTTGTTAAGAATATCCATTTCAAAATCCTGTGAACTTTTTTTTTTTGCTGAAATGATATGGATTCCAGCTAACAAAAATATTTTGCTATAGAATTCTAAATTTAAATGATATGACCAAGATGTGAGTGACTTAGTTTGAAACTAAGGGAAACTCTTTTGGTTCTTCTCTAAATATGAGAAAGGTTTCTGAGAATGAATGAGATGTGAACTATAAGCCTTTGGCATATATCGTGGAAATGGTATACATTTTAGGTTTCTTTGCACATGTGATGATGACAATCACCTCCTGCTTTATTGCTCTAGTGTATTCTTATTATGCAAGTACAGTACCACATTTTGATTCAATTTGAAAACAAGAATATCTAACTTCTTGAATTAGTCTTATCTTACTATAGATTCATATGACATTGACCAGTATGTAATTTCTGTACCAGAGCATTTCAGAAAATTCATCACACTGATATTTAGAAAAATGAACATAATATAATTAAATTAAGAAAATTAAGCTGGGTTGTTGTATGTCTTTCGGGCTGTGTGGCCATGTTCCAGAAGTATTCTCTACTAACGTTTCGGCCACATCTATGGCAGGCATCCTCAAAGGTTGTGAGGTATGGATGAGGATGCCTGCCATAGACGTGGGCGAAACGTCAGGAGAGAATACTTCTGGAACATGGCCACACAGCCCGAAAGACATACAACAACCCTGTGATCCCTGCCATGAAAGCCTTCGACAACGAAAATTAAGCTCTTCGTCTTTCTTGTTCCCACTTTAGGGTCATGATGAAGAAGCTGTTGTGGATACAGGTAAAATTAGCTCTACAATCACCACAAACTTTGAGAAAGAAGAGCTTGAAAGTAAGTTTTTTCATTCCATTAGTGGTATTAATTTTTCAAGTATGTAAAAGGAACATAAATTAAAAATTCTTGCTGTGTTAAGTTGGGCTATTGTGATTACTTTTGTACCATTTACACTAATATCTGAAATTTTCACCAATGCAATTAAGAGACATTGAAAAGATTTCTGTGCGGAGGCTCTCAAACTTTTTCAGCTGCAGAGCCCCCCCTTAAAGCAAAAGTTTCTTGTGTAGCCCTAAGAAATGTTATATATTATATTATATATAATGTATATATATCAGGCATGGACACAGGGGCTGCATTGTGTTTTAAAATTAGACAGATGGGCCAGGCCAATGTAGATGTCTGGAGAATGTTTGTGTGAACTAATTGAAAGAAAATGATCAAATTCCTATGCACACTGCGTATATCTTGTTTGTAGTGCAAAAAGAAATGGAAAGAAAGTAACGAACAATACAATATTTAAAATGAAGAACAATTTTAGCCAACATAAACTTAACTGGAAGACCCCAGGGGCCATCCAGTCTAACCCCTTTTGCCATGCAGTAAAAGCACAGTCAAAGCACTCCCTGAGAGGTGGGAGGGAAATAGGGTTTTGGAAGCAAGGAAGACAAGGGGGGGGGGGGGGGGAAGGTCCGTGCCACGGGAGGACAATGTTGCCACCTTGCACTGTTGGAGCAGGAGGAGGAAAGAGGAGGGAGGGGGAAGCTTGATGTGTGTTCTTGGAGCAGGAGGAGGAGGGGAGAAGAGTAGGGAAGCAGCATGGCAATGTCACCAAGTGCCCTTGGAGAAGGAGGAGGAATGAGGAGGAGAGCCTGATACATGCTGTTGAAGCAGGAGGAAAGACGTACGGAGCCTCTCAGTATTCCTCACAGAGCCCCAAGGGCACTGCGGAACACATTGTAAGAACTGCTGCTGTCGTGAATCAAAATAAAGTTTGCCGCATATCTCCTCAAAATGCAACTTTCCACCTGGCATTGCATAAAGTCAAGACAGACCTTTCCAGCTCCAAACCCATTCTGCTTCAAAGGGAGGTTAGAGTTTCTTTGGTTAGAGGTTAGAGTTGGGCTCCAGAACAAGCAATTATGACTTGAGAATATAACAGTGAAATAAATGCAAGTATTCTGCTCTGTCTTAGAACTGGAAAGGTGGACTGGGAACATCCTTGCAGTTGTGTTGTGCATTGCTTATAGAGTTGCTAGGGTAGCTACTAATTTATTCGCTTTTCTTTAATTTGCTGAACATTTGGAAAATATTTGTCACTAATAAGCATGTGTATCCTATTAAATAAATGATATACAATTAAATTTGAACAAAGAAGGGTATTCTGCAAGGCCAGAGTTGAGATTTTGTGTGGCTATATTTCTGAAAGGCCCATAGCCCAACAGCTGCAGAATAAATAGCACAAGACTGTTATGTGCTGACACCTTTGCCAAGAGGGCCCTCCCATGAGAAAATGAAGGATCATTCTAGATATATCGGCCTCTAAGAAATCTCTGCTTTCTGGTAGGAGGAGTTTCTGGAGTAGGGATGAGCAAAGTGAAGTCTTCCAGATGTTCAGAGACGTAGCCCTATTAGTCTGGAATTTAAGTATGCCAAGAGTCTTTTGTGGCACATTTTAAAGTAACAGAAAGATGTTGGTAGCATAAGCATTCATAGACTTTGATCTTCCTCAGATGCAGTGAAATTGGTATACAGCTGCAGGTAGTACAGGCAGTGATGAGGGATATTGGAAGTTACCTCCAGTAGCACATGGAAGGCTGCATGTTGTCCATCTCTGTTCTAGATGTCTAGATCAATAACATACACATCTTTCTGTCTACTCTGGCCCCTTATAGTAAGAATTGAGCTTCATTGCTTTTGACCAGTACTTTCATGAAACTGCTGGCCAGGAGCAATGGAGCTTGACACTTATTATAGAAATATGCAGATAACACATTTTGGTACTTGCATATCTCTGTACTTCCATCTATGAAGTTAGAGATATTATAACTGCTTCCTGAGAGTTTCCTGAGTGGAAAGTTTCTGGGTGGAAAAGAGCAAAAGAAGGCTTAGCATTCAAGAAATGGATGCTTCTCCAAAATATGACAATGAGGAAATGAATAACTTTGGGAGAAGCTTTCTTTTTCTGCTGGGAGGATGGCCTGTAAGGGGCCACAATCTGCATATGAAAAAGGCTTGAAAATATTCTACTTTTTCAAGTAGCCTTAACCACCAGGAAGTGGTAGAATTTTGCTGATTGTGAAACAGTTGGGAAGTCTGCAGCTATTGTGGAACTCAGACAAACACAGATGTAAATGCTTTGGTATTGTTTTACACATTTGTACATATTTTATGCATGCCCATCTTAGAATACAATAATGAAAAGGGACCTATAGTACTGAGGAGTGTAGAAGCATGTTATTGCCTTATAACCTGCAGTTGGTCTTGTGACATGACAGCAACATAGAAATAAGTTTTAAATGTAATTTTGTCTGTATATAAACTCATCTCCTTGCCCTCTTAATTTTTTACAGATAGTTGTGGAAAAGGGAGTTAAATGATTAGAGAGAGAATTACTTAAAAGAGGGCACATCATATCCACATAAACAAGACTAATTGAAGTGGCTTATACTGTAGCATACAGATGACAAGTGAAACTTGTATTTGAAAAAGAACTTGGCACTGGCCACTTTATAATGATGAAGGTCTTAGTTTGGGAGGAAGACGGTGATGCTATTTGTTCAGTAAGTGGGCTTTTCAGCACTTGGTTATGTTATGAAACCTGTCTTGTGACCGCATCCTTGAAAAAGATGACTTGCACCATCTGGTGTAGTTTAACAGTGAAAACATTGCATTTAAACTGTTATGTGTGTTTTAGCATGGGTTCTACTCTTGACAGAATCCTCTTATACTGTTTAACATACTCCACAATTAGACTGAAGAAATAATTAGGAATTGTTTAGGAATATGTAGCTGTACGGTTGCAGTATTAAGGCTAAAATATTAACTGGAACAGGCATGATTGTTTTGTGGTAAAATGCAAACTTGTACTGCATTCATTTGCTGAAATTAATTATTTTATTTTATTAACATCTCAAAAAGTTAATAATATGCAAAAAGCAACAGACTCACACTTTCTTTTGAAGTGAACTTGATATTTTAAAACCCACTAAATCACAAGAGTGTCATGTTGTGTGATCTGAGCAACAGTATGGTAAATAGAATAAGTAGTGGGCTTCTTTTAAAGAAATTTTGAAATGACACCACTAATGACCTTACCTATTAAAAACCATTTGTGGATTTTGTCAACTAAGCTTGGATAAAGTCATGTCTCATTAAACTAAACAACTATCTTTGAAGCGGTGTGTACTAAAGTTAGTATCCTGCACTTTATTAATGCTGTTGAGGATTGGTTTAAGCTAATTCTGTAACAAGCTTTGTTTGGGATCAGCATGTGGAGCCATTCTGCAAGTGGGGTTTTTGAAGGTCATTTATTGATTTAGTTTTTTCCTTTGTAGCATAAAGATTGCAAAATGTCATATAGTTATTCAAAGTATTTTTGCACAGGCACAATGGCCTTTGTATACCTTCTTATGGGTGTACACTTGGACTACTTTTTGGGTGATCATTCCTTTGTTTAATAAACCATAGAAGCTTTTTTTGCCTATGTGTGTAGGCCTGCCTGCCTGCCTGCCTGCCTGCCTGCCTGCCTGCCTGCCTGCCTGCCTGCCTGCCTGCCTGCCTGCCTGCCTGCCTGCCTGCCTTCCTTCCTTCCTTCCTTCCTTCCTTCCTTCCTTCCTTCCTTCCTTCCTTCCTTCCTTCCTTCCTTCCTTCCTTCCTTCCTTCCTTCCTTCCTTCCTTCCTTCCTTCCTTTCTTTCTTTCTTTCTTTCTTTCTTTCTTTCTTTCTTTCTTTCTTTCTCTGTATGCTTAATTGAAATCCAGGATCTAGTTAAGCACAGTATCTCATTTCACCTGAACCTGACAGAATAACTACCAGCTTTGGAATAGATCAGAATCTTAAACTGAGTTTGGAAATGGAACAAAGACAGACATGAATATGAATTACAGGGGTTTTTTTTTTGCGGGGGGAGGGGGGGGCAATATTTCTGCCCCAGAACATCAGGGCTGCACAGAAATACAGAATGTCCTAGCTTGAAAAGCACATATTTTAATGTTTAAACAGTTCAAGGGATACCTCGGTCCTATTAAAAAGTGCATTTGTAATCCTGGAAGCTGCTAGATGAGGCAGCTCACCTTTTCCATGTCTTTTTACCAGGATAAAAGGCCTTGAAGGTCTTATTTGGAAGGAAGGTGATGATACTATTTTGTAACTCATTTGAAAGTTGGCTTTTGGTAACATCATTGAAAAAGATGACTTGTGCCATCTGTTCTTTCATGAAATAGTTGTATGGCACATTTGGTTGGTTACAAAAACAGATTTTTTAGAGTGTGGAGCCTAGAACCCTTTCCCCATCCCGATCCAGGATTCCAACTTGTTTGAAAGCTGATAGCCATAGTTTTTGGTTCCAATAGAATAGGATTCTTTTGCATTTCATTGAGTTGCACAGATAAGAATAAATAGGTGTTGTGTATGAAGAAATATGTCTTGTTGACCAGGGTATGTTCAAAATGCAACCATAATATCATTCAAGCAAGCAGACTTTCTCTGTTTGGGAAAAATACACTCGCAAAACTTCTTTTCCCCCTTTACCTTCCCTTCCAGTGATGATTATCTTTCTTGTATCTATTGGTTGTGCTTATGCTTGCATAGACAGAACATTTCTATAGCATTCCTCAACTAGTGGATTTGTGGGGATAATATAATCCCTTTCTGGAAGCATTTTTCATAGAATGCACTACTGTTCAACACTGTTAAAAGTATTAAAATATTTAAAACCAGAAATGGACTTGGTCTGTTTCTGTAGTATGTGCGCGCACAGACAGGGTTGCATTGGAGGATGCTTAGCCCATAGAAATTGTCCATTCTTCTTTACAGTTGATATGACTTTTCCAGATCAGGAAATATTGTAGTTAAATAGTAAACCAGTTATTTGTGTCTAACCAGCATCTTCTTTATCAAGGAGACTAGACTAACATGTTGCCTACCTTTTTGGGGTCAAGGTCACAGAGCTGTGTATATTGGTGTGCACGTTCCCTTTGGGAAACAAGGTCGACGACGTCATAAACATCGTGGACATAAACATCATAGAAGAAGAAGAGAAAAGGAAACTGATAGAGAAGATGGTCGAGATTCTCCCTCTTACGGTAAGAGGTTTTGTTGGTATTTTTAAATCATATTTCCTTAACTTGCTAAGTTTTTAAATCCAGTTTTTGCTTCTGACTATATTTTTATTTGAGAGACCTGAAAATTTTAATTTGAAGCAATGTGGTATTGTTTTGTATTATTGGTTTGTTTGTTGTCTTTCAGCCTGCTAGAAACATAGCATTTCTTAAGAAAATAAACTACAGGAAGTCCCCGAGTTACAAACATTCAACTTACAAATGACTCATAATTAAGAATGGGATTGAGATAGCAGGAAGTGAGAGGAATCCACCACTAGGAAGGCAAATTTACTCTTGGAATAGTTATCATGGGGAAAAGGTGGCTCCACTGAAGCTTTTTCACCAATCCTTCTTTTCAAACAAGCCACATTTTTCAAAATCCAATTTTCACAGGGACAGAAAGTGTGATGAAATCTTCTGAACACAGAAAGCAAAATAAAACACCATAGGGGTGTTAAACCCTTCTCTGTGCTATCCAAAGCTATGTATATATAGGCTGGAGTTACAATTTCAAATGTACTTGTTCTGACTTACAAACAAATGCCACTTAAGAACAAACCTATAGAACCTATCTTGTTTGTAATTTAGGGACTGCCTGTATAACAATGTCAATATAATTTTAAACCCTGTATGCAAGATAGAGAAAGCACCCTTAGTTTTATGCATATGAGCTGCTGAACTTGCTGACCAAAAGGTTGGTGGTTCGAATCCGGAGAGCGGAGTGAGCTCCCACTGTTAGCCCCAGCTTCTGCTAACTTAGCAGTTCGAAAACATGCAAATGTGACTAGATCAATAGGTATCGCTCTGACAGGAAGGTAACGGCGCTCCATGCAGTCATGCTGGCCACATGAGGCGGCTACAGGCAATGGAAACACTTCGGCTTAGAAATGGAGATGAGCACCAACCCCCAGAGTCAGACATTACTTGACTTAATGTTAGGGGGAAATTTTTACTTTACCTTAGGTGAAATGAAGTTTACATCAGTGTTTTAGTTTTTTTTTAGTTTTAATACTTTAGTTCTATGACCTGACCTGCCCTTTGCATACCTGACCCTTTATAGTTACAGATAAGTATATTATTCTGTTATAATTATCTTTGAACTACTCTATATACTCATGTTGACAAAGATATTTTTGATTAAATTTTGTGTGTGTTGAAATAAAATTTAATCTCAAAGTGTTTGACATTCCTTAATTTTGGACTTGTATCAGTGATGTATAATGGCAGAGAATAGAGGAAAAGAATAGACTTGTTAAATAGATGAAGGCAACATTAGGAAATACATTTTCTTTTTTTTGTCTTGTTTAATGGAAGTTAAATTTTATGTATTTGCAAAATGAAAAACCTCAATTGTTTTCCTCTTTGTGCATGCAAATATATTATACATATTGGCATTACATAAATTTGGTGGAGTACATTAGCCCATGTCATACAGACCAGTTGTGAAGTTCCATGATGAAATTTGTTTTCACTGTACTCTAGTGTCTATGTCATGATCCCTATCTCATGCCACCCCCGGACACAGAGCGCTGACACAGAACACATGGCCATGGGCTAAAAGGGAGAACAGGACATATGAACCAGCCATAAAACTCAATTGCCCTGAGGTGGGTGGAAAGGGACTCTGGAATGTGGGAATGGGCAACCTACAGGCGCCAGGACTCCAAGAATGATTTATAACACTGTAGCTAGGGCCTATATAGATGGGCAGTAGAGCAAACTCTTATATTCCGAACAATAAAGCCGTATGGTATCTTCACTCCTTGTGTGTCTTGGTGTATTCTTCCAAAGAAGACTAACCCACAGCAACACAGCTGGAGCTGAGAAGCCTTACAATTTGTTCGGAATACCTTTACTCTCTCTAGCTTCTGCCTACACCAACATGGAGGGAGGAGAGAGAGAGAAGCAACTCACAGATATTTCAGGGGAAGAAGCAAGCTCTGAAGGAGGAGAGATGGCAGAATCTCACACTCCCTTGAATGCAGCTATCCCCCCCCCCCCAACCATGACCAGCCGTTGGAGGGTCACACCAGCTTGGCCAGAGGTGCCACACAGAGCCAAGATGCTAACAGGCTGGTAATATAGCCCTCCCCACTAGAAGTGCAGCCAAGAATGCAGGAGATGAGGCAAGAATTGGCACAAGTGAAGGAGATGCTCCATTCCTTGATCCTGACACAACAGGGCAGCCCCAGGGGGCAGGACACTAGCTCCGGTCTTCCAGCGATCACTCCTTCTCCTCAGGTAATCTCCCCCGGCTTTTTTGCAGCAGCCCCTTTCCCCCATTGGCAGAGGAGTGAGGAAGAGGGGGGCAGGGCTCAGCACTACAGAGGGGAGAGGAAGCTGCGAGCCACCTTTTAGGGGGACCCAGAGAAATTGCCATTCTTTTTGACAAGAGTGGCTGCCTTCATGGCCAAGTGGGAAGGCTTTTTCTCAGACAGAATGGACATGGTCCAACATGTAGCTGACCAGCTAGAGGGGGCAGCCTCTGAATGGCTCCTTTCTCTGTATGACATATGTGCCCCAGAGCTCAACAACTTGGATGCCTTCATGGTGGCTGTACGATCCTGCTTTGAGGACCCGCTGCGCAAGGACAGAGCCAGGGCAAAACTGATGAGCCTGAGGCAAGGCTCCTGCTCTGTTCAGGACTTTGCCTTGGAGTTCAGAAGACTGGCCTCACAGCTCCCTGAATGGAATGAAGCCTTCAGGGTCCAAGTTTTCAAGGACGGCTTGAGGTCAGATCTGTTGGAATGGGTGCTGGCTAGGGGCAGCCCAGACACCCTGATGGGATGGGTGGACGCGGCTGGCAAGGGAGAGATGGTGAAGGAGGAAATCAAAAGATCCCGCCAAAAACAACCCTGCACTGCTGGAAGCACTAGGGGTAAGAGCAGGATCGGAGGTGGAAGCTGGGCCTTTGCCTATGGTGTGGTGGTGAGGGGCATTTGCCCGGCTCCTGCCCAGGAAGTGGGAGGAAACCTGCAGGGCGCAAAGCAGGAGAAAGCCAGCAGAAGGGGAATCTGAACCAAAGGAGGAAGACCAACACAACAGCACTGGCAGCAAAGCAGCAGAAACGGCCGGAGCCCCCCCCTTGCAGACCCCCAGGATGACACATCGCCTTACAGTCTAACAGCCATCTATTTTATCACTTGCAAGATAGTCTTTTATATACAATTACTCTTGCTAGCATGAAATTTGAATGTCTAGCCTGTGTAGTATCATAGTGGCTAGAATACTGATTAAGTCAAATGTAAAATTATGGCTGGGGAACAGAGTTAATTCTTTACTGAACCCAACATGCCCCATTAATTGGGATGATAGGTCAATGTAAGTACCATTCTACATTCACAGAGTAAGATTCTAACAGTATTGCATAGGGGACAGCAGCCTTTTTAATTACATAACTGGAAATTAAAAAACATCTTACTGCAGGTGGAGTGTGCAAGCTAAGGAAAGATGGGAAGAATGATAAAAGGATAAAGTCTTCATATTGTTGTGACCCAATCCAAGGAGTCTCAGTGGCTTAAGTATTGGTTAGAGAAAGATTAATTATGTGTTATAGAGTATATAGGAATATTGGGCTGTAAATGTGCAGGAATGAACGATGACTTTTTATGCTATCAGTATCTACATATATTGTGCATTACCATAATGAGCCAAAGACTAAACCTGTATCTGTTTGCATGAGGAAGTCCTGTTCATGGGACATGATGATGATGATGATGATGATACTCTATTTATATCCCACCTTATATTTCTGTGGGGACTCAGCTACTAATATAGAGGACAGCTCCCATAAATAAGGCATTTGTATTAAATTTCCCTTAATTGCATGCTTTAGGAAATGTTTTTATTTTTAGTTTCATGGAATATTACTATATGCACCAACTGGGATATGGTGAGCTAATCATTGCATTAAAGACTCTTAAGTGTGGTTTTTGGAAGAAAGTAGTAGTGTCATTTGTGTTTACAACCCAGCATGAGCAGTTGTATTCTTGTGATTAGTGCTATGGTGAAATTAATAAAAATTTAATTTTTTACAAATAAATCACTCTATTTTAATTTTTATGAAGACACACCATCTCAGAGGGTACAGTTTATTCTGGGTACTGAAGATGATGATGAAGAACACATTCCTCATGATTTGTTCACTGAAATGGATGAACTTTGTTTTAGAGAAGGAGAAGAATATGAATGGAAAGAAACTGCCAGGTAACTTATACATAGTTCCTTTTCCTGCTCACATATAATCTAAATTTACATTGAAATAGCATAATTGTTTTGAAAGTGCATGACTTATTCCCCTTAAACGAGGGGTCCTGAAACTTTTTAAACAAGGACCAGTCCATGGTCCCCCAGACTGTTGGGGAGCCGGATTATAGTTTGAAAAAAAAATGAAAATAATCTGTGCACACTTCACATATCTTATTTGTAGGGCAAAATACACGAAAGAACAATACAATATTTAAAATGAAGAACAATTTTAACCAACTTACCAGTAGGAAGTGTGTACCTGCTTTTGGCTGATGAAATAGTTAAGTTAATTAGGATTGATGTTGTTGTTGTGTGCCTTCAAGTCATTTCAGACTAAATCTAAAGTTTAGGGCGGTCCCAGGTAAATAAACCTGGAGGGCCGCATACTTCTCACAGCCCCTGCTTTAAGCTTTTCTTCTATCTGTATGATCAATGATGCTACATCTTATAAGTAGTATATTTTATGTAAGAGTTTTATGTATGTCTGTTGATGAGGTAATTCACAGAATAACAGTAGTAAGGTTATGATTGCGATCCTGTTTGCAAGGATATTATGCAAACCAATGTGAGAGCCTTTTTTATTTAAAAATTGGGTAAAAAAGAAAGAACAGTGCATTGCTATCCTTACGCTTGTTGAGCTTTGAGTAGACAAGTGAATCTTGAAATGTTATGTAGCATTGGAAGAAGCACTGAAGAAAGGGTTTGAGAAGTGGTGACAAAATGAAAGAGCATGTATGAAAAGGCTCCAGATTGTTAACAAATATATTAAAATGAATGTTTGTATGTGTTATTTGTGTATCTTTGTTTCAGATGGCTGAAATTTGAAGAAGACGTTGAAGATGGTGGTGAACGATGGAGTAAACCTTACGTGGCTACCCTGTCTCTCCACAGTTTGTTTGAATTGAGGAGCTGTATTTTGAATGGAACAGTCATGCTGGATATGAGAGCAAATTCACTGGATGAAATAGCAGGTTGTAGCAAATTTTAGGCTAATATAAATTTTATAAAGCTAATAAGAATTCGTTTCATTATCATGTCCAAGGTAGAAACTAAGATAAAAGGAGGCTAGGTACTCTTATTATTTATCTGCACTGATAAAAATGTGTTTCTAAATTAAGTATAGATTGTTTAAAACTAAAGACAAAGCACTTTCGTTGCTAGCTCACATTTTCCTTCTTTCTTGCTTCTATTAACTATAATGAAAAGAAGGCAACTTGTTCAATTAGCTTACATATATTGCAAACACATTGATGAAAATAAGACCCAGTCTCTCATATAAGCCTGGTTATGAAGCGAGATGGATAACATGTACTTTGCTTGCCTACATGTTAAGGTGGCAGTCTGCACATGGTTAGTTTTGGTAAGGGGAGTGAGATAGGTTGGGTAGCATCTTCTCTTTGCTATGCTGGCCACAGGGACAAGTCGCAACACTGGTTGATGTTTGAGTACCAGCATTGAATGCCCATAAATACTAGAGCAGTGGTTCTCAACCTGTGGGTCCTCAGATGTTTTGGCCTTCAACTCCCAGAAATCCTAACAGCTGGTAAACTAGCTGGGATTTCTGGGAGTTGTAGGCCAAAACACCTGGGGACCCACAAGGTGAGCTTGATGTTCCTGCTTGGAATATGAAAGAATTCCTGTTGCTGCAATGTAATTAAAATGTTAGTTTTGTGATTATGGTATACCTGATAGTCCAGAGATGGCAGATCTTGGTGTCTCATTATTTAACAAAGAGGAGGCTATTGAGAGTCTAAATGTGGAATTTATCTTAAGAATTTATCCTATATAGATTGAAGATCACAATACTTCTTAACTTAATGTTTCTTTTCCTTTGATAGATATGGTATTGGATAACATGATCACTTCTGGTCATTTGGATGAATCTATGAGAGAGAATGTCAGAGAGGCACTTTTGAAAAGGCACCATCATCAGAATGAAAAAAAATTCAGTAATCGGATTCCCCTTGTTCGATCTTTTGCAGATATAGGCAAGAAACATTCTGACCCTCTGTTGCTTGACAGAAATGGTGAGATAAGTTGTGGCATCCAGTTTATTTTAACTTTTAACATAAGGCAGAGATGTGAGAAAAGTCAGCACTTACATGAAATATGTTATAAATTGTAAAAACAGATATAATCTTAAGTAACAACAGACAAAAACTAAACATATTTCTGCCCTTTCACTTGAAGAAATACTACTTTAAATGGAAATCACATTAAAATTGTACATTAAGTTAAGTTTGTATTTATTTTAACCTAATTTAATTACTGTATTTTAATATTAAGTCAATACAGAGTTTATGGTATAGTACAGTATGAGGTATAGCAGGCATGGGCAAACCGGCTCTCCAGGTGTTTTGGACATCAACTCCCACAGTTCCTAACAACCTACTGGCTGTTAGGAATTGTGGGAGTTGAAGTCCAAAACACCTGGAGGGCCGAAGTTTGCCCATGCCTGGGGTATATTATTAGTTATGCCTATTTTAATAGACACTCTCAAGCAACCAGAAACTACATTTATCTTGCATCTACCAAGCCCCATAGGTACTGGTTAATTCAGAGTCTACTGAATATGTGCATAACAGAAGTGTTATAGGAAGCAAGATAGTAATTAAATGTTTGTCTTTTTTTATATTTCTGTCCTTTGGGTGTTGCAATTTAATGGCCACATATTTGGCTTTTCAGGTATGTATGTTGATTTCAGGACTGGACTTAATGACAGTTGTTGACCCAGAGTTGGATAACGCTAATGAACTATCATTAGAAGCTAATAATAACTACAGAGAATTAAAAAACCCCAATCCAAGCATGTCCTACTGTATCATTATCTGGTAAACTGTGTTTAGAACTTGCTTTTTCAGGGGGAGGGAGCAATAACAGTTTGGATACTGACTACTGATATCGTTTACATGATTGTATATGTTCTACATCATGGGTTACTTTTCCTCATTTTGTTGAAGTTTGCTTTAAGAAAGTCTTTTGTTATTTTTATTTCTGAGTTAAAATATACAGATTTCTTTTTGGAATCATCAGTTTTCTCTGGATTTTGAGTAGTTACCTACTTTCTACATTGCTTGGTAGATACTTGTAAACATATGCTGACTTTTTAAATATATCAATGTTCTGCTACAGTATTCAAGACTTGCTTATCTCACCTGTAACTGAGTGATGTTTCACCTTGATAAACTTCGTTGTTTTAAAAAATGTAACATAACTTTCTGCTGAATGTTTTCATCACTTTATTTGTTTTGTCTCAGGGGAGGGCCTTTCAGCCTCCCGCCACTCTTTGCGAGCAGGTCTCTCTGCTTCACATAGTTCCCTGAGAGGAGAGAATCGTTTGTCCCTTCTTCTCAATTATCTTCTTCCTGGATCTCCAGCGGCCTCAAGGAGAACAACCCCTTTACCTACCCCTCAAAGCACCCCACCCTCCAGTCCTAGATGCGATCATGAGGCAACCACAAATGTGCAGCCACCTGAGCTTCAGGGTGCCGGACTTCTAGTATCTCCTTGTAATTATGATATACCTAAAGTAATAATCCATCCACCTGAGGAGGATTTAGAAGCTCAGGAAAATGTGGAGAAGACTACAGAGGATAATAATGACATAACATCAGGCAACTATATGCACTCAAATTGTTCTTGTGTGGTGCTTTCTGCAGCTGAATCACTTCCACTGCAAAGTTTTTATCACACAGCTTTAGCACCCATGAGTTGTATTAGTCTGCTACTTGTTTGCATGCTTCATTTCTCTTGCGTGATATTTTTTTTGGAGAACTTTATTCAGTATTTTGAAATTTGATGCAAAAGTTGGCACGGAAATATTAACCCAAACATTAACACATTGAAAGCAACTAAATATTTTGAATATTCATACATACATCTTTGTTTAATAAACAAAATGAATGCATTCAGCAAGTGCCTTTTGAAAGAAAAAGAAAAAAACATGACGAGAGGGAAGCGGGTTATAAAATTTAAATATTAAAGTGAGAAGCCAAATGGTGGCCTTTTTCCTCTTTTTACATACATACATAACTCTGTAATTTCTAATAGGCTAAATATACTATTAGTACCAGAAAATGTCAGGGCATTTGACAGATCATGGTCTGGAATCTCAGCATAATTCTGCACCCCAACTTTAGGTTCCTCCTATACGATTGTAAAAAGTTGTTCTCAATTTAATTCATATAAATGTGCATCTGTTTTACAAGCCTTTTGAATTGTAACAGAAAGAGGCTTCTGCAACATAAGAGATGTTTATGTGAATTAAATGTAGACAGACTGCTTTAAGTATCCCAGGTGATTCTGGTGTATTTCATTCATTTCTGCAAGGTACTTTTTACGTGGCTATTCTGTGTTGGGGAATTGCTTTTTTTGCATAGGGTTGAGCAGCTGTTACCATCAAAGTAAGGAGACAAACTACTGTGAGTGGAAGCTTAACAACTGATCATGTATACTTTTTCTTTTGTATAGCCCTCTAATGACAGCTTATAAAGATAGTAAATAAAATAGAAGAGGAACGCAGTGAAAATGCATGTCTCTCCTTAACATGAAATATTTTGCTGAATTGTTGCCGAAACTGGTATTACTTGAATATGTATTGGAAGCTATATCTCGGAATATATCGCCTCCCTGTTAAAATTTTCTCTGGGGCTTTGAAATGACATGAGAATTTGTTCTATCCTGTTGTTTTATATCATGTTAATTCTGAGGCACTTGATAACTTTTATTTAGTTAAGCTTTCAGTTTTGGAAAGGTATAGTCGTGATAGGTCTGACATTTTCTTGATAATGTACATTTGGGTCTGCATTGAGGTGAGATTTGAAAACCCACCATAAACATCAAGTCTAGATTCTACTGAACAATAAAAATAATTCAGTAGAAAGTAGTACAATTTAAACTCTACTTTTACAGCTTGAATATGCTAAGGACATTGCAAAGTGATCTACCTGTCACATATTTCCAGTTGTTTCTGTTCCTTTCTTGAACATGTTGTATCTGTTTCTTTCCACTCCCCACTCAGACATGACCTCTTCATCTAGCAATAAAGAGTAGGAATTAGTCTTCACCTAAATTTTGTTTGTATGAAGATTCTGTAATTTTTCTCCCTGAGCATTATTCTTAGTCCTATGTGTTTGGTTCTGAAGGTTTCTGGGAAATGAATAGTATTTAGGTCAGACAATAAGGTGCTGGGGAAGACATAGTATTTAGGTCAGACAATAAAGCTTGGGAACCAATTACCGTCAGACCTCCGCATTTGCTGGGGTCAGGTGGAAAGCTGATTGCAGAATCACGCTAGAAAACCTAGAGATTCCTAGAAAAAACATTTTATCACATCTGTACATTTCAAACCCGCAAATGTGGAGGGCTGACAGTAAAATTATGCACTACAGAAAGTGAATGTTGCATGTATTTCCTTAGACTGCAATTCTGCTTGCAGTTGTGTGTCTGTTTTGTGAGAAAACTCTGTATGCCAATCCCTATGTATGGTTTGATTACTTTAAATACTAGTCTAGCAACACAAAGTTGCTCATGGGAACAGTGAGTCCATGCTTAACCTTTAAAAGCTAATGTTTTAAAGACCTTCAAAAACCTGCCTTTGTATTTCTAATTCATAGTCGACTTGCTAATAATCTAAGGATGATGAACTTTGCCTTCAATAAAATCAGTTTACACAGAGTTTTCCTCCATACTGCCGCAGGGACAAGAACAGAAGAACCCAGATTTTAACTTGATCACGTGATAGTGATATCTAATGGCATATGTGGCTAAGATGAAGACTGTTCATAATGAGCCATCATAAACTTTTGCTAGAGCAAAACTGGTCTTGAATATTCAGTTAGTCTCCTGAAAAGCAAAGAAAATTAATGGAGTTGGCAATTTCCATAGATGCATATTTGTACATATTGAATTGCTAATGTTAGGGCTGCTTTTAATTTCAGTTGGAAACTTTCCAATTTTGGAATTAGACTTTTCTTGCTAAAGCTCCTTTCCTATGTGGAGTATATAACTACCAATTCAAAATATACCATGTGGATATAAATTAGCTAAATGTACATGAAATTACATGCACAGCTATGCAGCTCACCCTCTCTGCCAAATGGCTTACCACTAAAATAATTAAAACATAATAAAGCCAATTAAAACTTATTTGGCTAGACTAAGTTAATTGAACTTGTTATGTGCCTTCAGGTGAACTCTCACTAATGGTAAACCTATCGTAGGGCTTTCTTCTAAGATGAGTCTTGTCATTGCCTTACTTTGAATATGGCTTAGAGTTCCTTCTATTCCCTGGTGGTTTTCTTTCCAGGTAGCAACCAGACTGTATCCTGTGTAACTTCCAAGATTAGACAAAATGTGCTACCTTTAGCAGCCTAGCTAAATTTAGGTCCCATAAAATAAAGGGAAGGTTTTTCTCCTTTCCAAACGTTTCAGCCATAACATGTTTCACATAAGTGTGACTGTAAGAGCCATTTGGCTCCATCTGTGACAAGGATGACAACTTAAGCCAGTTATTTTATCTCCTTTCATTGATGCTGTGCTCTTATAAAGAAGGAGGGGGACAAGTTGCTTTAAAACAGACTGTCCTGAAGAATCTTTGTTCTGAAGAATCTGAGCAATTGTTTTCCAGTATTGGTTGGGCTTCCCTTGGAAACATGTAATATACTTATGAATTCGTTGCAGAGTTTGAGTCAGTGCACATTCAGAAAACTCCTTTGCTCTTGGATCTGCCATATAGCTTATTCAGCTAAGAATTGGTTTTAACTAGTAAGTTGAGGCAGAAAAAACAAGGAGCCAGTTGATTTCTGTAGAGAAGGGTTGTCATAGTTTGTATGCTGTAAATGAGATGTTTTCTAGTCAAAGGAAGTATGCCATAAGGATATATTGCAGCACCTCCAGTTTTAAGTATTGTGGTATTCTGGGTCATAAGGATGAAGGCTGCATTTCAGATATCCCAGACTAATGCTGTTCATAAGAAATACATTCATTTTTATACATATCTGCAAGAAAAACCAATAGTAACTTTAGAGGGTGCTAGCAATTTTAATAAAGAACTTCTAATGTATTTTATAAATCATTAAAATATGTGTGCTGCCTTCCCATCGTATTCAGCAATAAAACAAATTTGTTATTTATAATTATAATTTATTATAATAAATATAAGGAGTCTTAAAGTCTGGATGCTAGTGTAGCTTACCTGCAGTTCCACTGCCAAAACTTAGGTCATTAACAGGATGCAAGGAAGGACTTTTCCTACGTGTCATAAAAATGTTAATGGGTAAAGCTAGTCCTTCACGTTTCTTAGTTCTAAATTGATTAGGGCTGGAGTGACAATAACCAATAGTTTGAAAAGTCCTGGAGTTGATCTAACCTTGGTCAAAAATAATAATTGAAAAACTTTGTACTACCAAAAAGTTTTCTCAGCAGTATGACAGTAATATAAATAAGATAAATAAGAAGTCCTCCCTCTTAAAACTCAATAGTCTTGAACTATCATTGAATACAGCAGAAGCAACAAGAACATAATGTCCCTGTCCACTTTGTGGTGTCGGCTGCTCACCAAGGCCAAAAATCAGGTTGGGAAATTTATCTGAAACAGATACTTGAAACTGTTCTGTTTTTCATATTCTCTTTTTAAAAAATATTTTCAGTACCTGAATGTTTTCTTACAAAGGGTTTTAGAGGGTCCTATTCACTTTTGTGTGCATTCTACATGAGCTATCATGACCTAGCTGCATGAAACTAAGGGGGAATGCTATGAAATAATACATTTCATATGGTAGTGCATAACGCTATGGTTCTGCTATGATAAATTTTTATGAATAATGAACAATTTTGCCTCTGGAAGTTTAAGCTACAATTAACTCTATTAATCATTTTCCTGTCCTGGGGCATATTAGACATTGAATAGACAATATAAGAATCACTGACACCTAGCTTTGTTCAGACATTCTACATATGCCTTAAATAATCCTGTGAGAATATGAATGCACTTCATTTGCCTTCTGTTTCATCACTTTGCCTACATAAAAAGCAACACAACTGAAGCAGAGAGCCTTTTATACATGTGGAGGCTCTTTTTGTGAAGTGAACTCCTGCAAAATCAGATTTTAGAATTACATGATTATGTTATAAACAATAAGTACTCCGTTTTCATACTCATTCCTTTATGTATAAGCAAAAAGTTGAAGTGTGTGGCTGGTGCACTCCTTCCCTGTGCTTAACCATTGTGTAGAATACCTAACCTAAATTGAAGCATGTGAAACACTTTTGTGAGCCAGTCTTTTGAAAAGTTTCTGTTAAAATGTGTGTGTTGTGTTAAATAAGGTAATGGCTTTAAAGTGAGAAACTCCAGTTCCAATCCTATCAAATCATGAATCTGAAGACTGCTTCATTCATGTTTGGGTACACTGAGTATTCCAAACAGTAATGATGTATTAGTATTTTTAGAGCAATTAACTGTGCTTGTAGTTTGAAGACAGTTGTGTGCATGTAATGAACTACTTTCACAGGGAGAATTGTTTTAAATAGGTAAAACATTTTAATATAGAATAGATTTTCTAGCATCATGGGAGTGTTAGGAACACCTTTAATGAAAATGTTGGCTTCATTATTCATGATTTAATACATTCTTTGGATGACATCTCAGGTTATGTTTTTTTAAAAGCAAGATACTGCATTTCCTCTGTGACTAATGGATGAGATTTTGATTTAGTATCAAACTAGGTGTTTTGCGAGACATTCTAAAGTTTGTGTTCTGTTTTGTGGTTTTTCAGAAATTAAGAAATTCCTCTGATGCACGGCCCACTCACAAAGCATTGGTGGTTAGATTTACATTCTTATGTTCTCTGAGAAACAAATAACATTTCTCTTGATGCGTTTTGCAAAAGGCCATCATTTAGGCAAAATCTAATTTTAACTTTTAACAAACATTTATTATTTTTCAGAAAAAAATAACTTGTTTGTGTGACATTTTTGCTACTAATGCATCTTTTATTTATTAACTTCCACATTTGCTTTTAGAAAGCTGCCACTATCATTATGTAATAAAAATATTTTTATGATGTCACATATATATAAATGTGTCTGTGTATTTTCTTTGTAGGGCTCCTAGCATCACCACAGTCTGCACCTGGTAATTTGGATACTGGAAAAAGTGGAGAAGTTAAAAGTAGTGGAACAGGAGGAAGTAGAGAAAACAGCACTGTTGATTTTAGCAAGGTAAAATATTTTAAAACATTAACTGAGGAGATGAGTTTCTGTTTTCATTCTGAATCCAATTATGCCTATTTTGTTAAATATACAAAAAGGAGGAAAGGAGTTAAAAGGGTAATATGATACCTTTAAGACAACTGTTTTTATTTAGCATGAGCTTTCATGGATATTGTTCTTCAGATGCAGTACAGAGTGATAAAACTTGATACTGTATCTTTAAAAAGTGGGTTTATATCTATAAAAACTCGCACTACAATATAAAACCAATTACAGTAGTCTTAAAGGTGCCTCTCAAATCCCTCTATCTTTTTATACTGCAAGAAACTAATTTGGCTACTTCATTGACAGCTACTAAAGTTTTCAAAGGTATTCTATTGAGTATACTGGTTTATTTCTTGTTGTAATCCATTGATTGTTTGAATTGTTTTGCATTCTGCCTTTTACCCAAGCTGCGATTCAAGGCGACTAATGGACCTGTAATGTTTCCTGGAAGAAATGGAAACCGGTCAAGGCATATATCAGTAATATACCAATGTACAGGATTAACATTGGATATTTCTGTACTTCCTAGAAAAAAAATGAACAAAGATATCTCCTAAAGTCCCAAAAACTGTGTGCTTAATGGGTGGCAAAACCAAAATAGTATCATTTTCTACAAAATATAAATAAAATTCTATAAACTAGTAAGATACTGACATAAATCTGTTCTCTATTTTGATGCTTAACAATCTTCAGTTACTACTTTTTTGAGAATGGGTACATGTTATCCCAGTTGTTGAAATTTGGGAAGGAAAAATAGTAGTTTTGTTTTTTTAAAAAACCCCAGTAGTTACTGCTCTCAAAAACTACAACAAAAATGGTACTTCCTCACCCGCTTTCTGCTGCAGCTCCCTATTTACCAAGAACACTATTCATCTACCTATTTATTTGATTTATCTATCTATTTCTCCCCAAATGCAACTGAAAGCTATTGCATTTGTAGGGTGCAATGGGAGAAGAGAATCCATTTAAATTAAAAATCATTCTTCCACAAGTATATAGGCCTCAAAACCAATAGTAGTACACTAAGTTTTAAAACTTTTTTTAGGCTGAATGTTTCAATACATTACAGTGAAAATATGACAACTGAAAAAATACAAGCTCCTCTATATAAACACTTCAAGTTGCTCTTGGCTACAATAGCCAATATGTTCCAGCCTTCTCTATCTGTGCTCTAATAAATTAAAGAATACAAATGGAAATGGATCAAAATACAGTAGGGCCTATTACCACCTACTTTATAGAGTGTGGTGGGCCATCCAATATGTTAGCAAACTCCTAATGGTGCTTTGGTTAGGATTCTTGCAAAAGCCCATTCAGCATATCTCTGAATTAGCACACTCTGACTTCTAAGTTTCAGTGTGGTAAGGAGCTTTTAAAATAAGAAATAGGTCAGGTGGCTAGAATGTACTCCTATGAACACTGTAAGAAGTCAGTACAGTTGCATAGTGCAACCTTGTGTATGCTACTGCTGCTAATAAAAAGGACACAACTGAGTTTTCAAATAATTGAATTCTTAGTAGAATCGTGTAATGTGCATATAGTTTTCTAAAAATGTTGTTGAAATATATATCCCAGTACCATTTAATACACTATTTCTCCTTTGTGTCAAGTGTGTCATCCTGCAAAATAATAAGGTTGTTGGGTTGTTGTATGTTTTCCAGGCTGTATGGCCATGTTCCAGAAGTATTCTCTCCTGATGTTTCACCCACATCTATGGCAGGCATCCTCAGATATTGTGAGGTATACCTCACAACCTTTGAGGATGCCTGTCATAGATGTGGGTGAAACGTCAGGAGAGAATACATCTGGAACATGGCCATACAGCCCGGAAACATACAACAACCCTGTGATCCTGGCCATGAAAGCCTTCGACAACACAATAAGGTTGTTTCCCATTGCTTTTAATCAACTGAACAAATATGACTGCTGGTTTTGAAAGTTGACTTAGGGCACCACATATGTTTGTACAGACAAAGCTATTTTGCATTATGGTTGTTTAATCATGGCCGATGCCACTATTCCTGCTCCTCTATCACAGTTTTTATGTTTTTACTTGGCCTATTCTTCTCTGCACCTGCCTTGTTTCCCGTTGGGCAGGACTCTGCCTCCTGGCACTGTAGTTGTGGCACACTTGGTGTGGGACTCAAGAGGCCAGCTGTAAGTGCTCCTTCCTAGATAGCTACATAACTGGCGTCTTAGTTTCAGTGATTTTTGTGTATCTGTCTGTATGTGAACCTAGTAGTTCATGTGCTGTATCATATGGTGATGTTCCTCTGTAATTATATACATAGTTTATTCAATAAATTTATTTGGATAATTTATCAATAAATATGACTCCAAAAAGGTAAAGCTCCATTTACAGGTTGAATTTAGAAGATGAAATAAAACCACTATGTATATAATTACTTGTTTAGTGGCATTTGTAGATTTATATAAAAACAAATATTTCACTCCCAAGAGATAACTTTAGAAAGTAGCTTTGGTTACGTATTTAAATATAAAATATTTAAATACAATATATGTATATGTGGCAACATTGAAGCATTACTAAATGTGTTTCAAAACACATTTTTACGTAGAAACACCATATGTTTTGCTTGCAGCACAGTCCCTTACCATTAATTGTCAATTTCAGAAATGCTTTGACAGCTATAAACCAAGATAATTTTAAATCATTCTTTTGTAAATAGGTAGATATGAACTTTATGCGGAAGATTCCTATAGGGGCTGAAGCATCAAATGTGTTGGTGGGAGAAGTGGATTTTTTGGAGAGACCAATTATTGCTTTTATCAGGCTGTCCCCTGCTGTACTTCTCACAGGTCTCACAGAGGTTCCTGTTCCTACACGGTGAGGGAATATTTGATAAAACAAAGCTTGAGTTATATTTTGGGGTGGGGGGAGTTGTAGTTCTATGTGACTTGGGGCAGAAAAATCTTAATTTTGTTCTGAAATAATGTATTTCTTTTGATATATTTCTTTATATTTTAAAATTAAGGCATAAATGTTTTCTCCTTCCGACTAGTGGTAAATTCTTCAAATTTAAAGCTGTGTTTTGGTTATAGCACTTAATTACTTTGTTCTATCATTTCTAAAACTGTTTGAATTGATATGTATTTTTTTAAAATAACTATTCCACATACTCTAGTTCAGGCTTCTTCAACCTGCGGCCCTCCAGGTGTTTGAGCCTCCATTTCTCATAAGCCCTGGCTATCTTGTTCAATGGTCAGGAATTCTGGGATCTAAAGGCTGCAGGTTGAAAGGGTCAGTGTCATGGAATCTTACTTTGGAGTGGTTTGATTTTAAAATTTTAAACATGTTTGTATCAACAGATGTTTGAGTCAATAATTGCATTTGGAATCTCTAATAGCTTTAGGGAGGGTGTCTATCTTTGTCACGTCATCTGCTTCATTCTTCTGCAGATTCCTTTTTTTGTTGTTGGGTCCAGCAGGCAAAGCACCTCAGTACCATGAAATTGGACGATCAATAGCAACACTTATGACTGATGATGTGAGTACTATATAAGTGATATAATGAAACAGCCACAAAAATGATTAGGCCAAATTCTGGTCCATTAGCACAGTATTTATTTTATGCCATGTTTGGAGTTAAGACTGCTACAGTCTAGTTTTCTGTTCTCTTTTCTGTAGACTAGAGTTCCTCAAATTGTGCTCCTTCAGATGTTTTGGACTTCAACTCCCATAATTCTTAACAGCTGGTAAACTGGCTGGGATTTCTGGGAGCTGAAGTCCAAAACACCTGAAGGAGAACATTTTGAGAAACACTATTACAGACTAATAGGGCAACGTCTTCTGGATTAAATTGGTTTGTTTCATGCCTTAATTTAATATGGAGAGTATGGTGGATTTCTTTATATTACATTCATTGAATAGTGTTGATTGTCTATTTGAAATTAACCGCTTCAGAAAGAAGTGATATTATTAGTACAACCCTCAAAGGCTACTCTTGTCGTCTTATAGGTCAGAACTAGCATATAATAGTAAAAAGTTGGCAGTCATGTAATGTGGCAGTATATTTACTGGTTTAAGCAACTTTGATGGGTTTGATTTTCATTGGCAATGCTGAGAGACTAAATTTTATAAAGCATTTTGATTTCTTAATTATCAAAAAAGTGTGAATTGGGTGGGCACCTACAAGTGCTGGGACAAACGTAACTCTTGCACTGATCTCTTATAACCCTTAGCATAATTTCAGAAGCCCTGAGGCATACCTGACAGATATCCCAGGTAGCCCCCAACTTAAACAGGTTTGCTGACCCATAGAATAGATGAGATAGGACAGCTGTGCACCTGAGGCTAAATTTCTGCACTAGGACCCTACTGTGTGGACTTCAAAAATGGAAAAACAAAACCTGGAAATATTCAGACTAGTGTAGTCTGTGGTGTCATAGGAATCCATTTCTGAAACCTTTCCCTTTGGGTTACAGCTATTTGGGCATCTAACTTCTGTGTTTTTAGAACTGTAGGAAGTTGGCCTTTTCCTGTAGGAACAACAGGACAGCAGGGTTGTTCTTTCTATAACTTGCATTCTTTTTTATTTAAAGTATTTTCCTCAGTACTAAAGGTCCTAATGTAGATATTGGACCTACTCATATATAAACGCATGCAGGATTGCAGCTTTAATTTATCTTCTTTCCTTCTTTTAATTCTTCATTTTGAACCTTTAAAATATGGAAATAATAATTCTGTGACCTATTTTGCTATGCAAGGAAGTCAGAGATAATCTTGCATATGTGTTTTCCGAAGGTATTCCATGATGTTGCTTATAAAGCCAAAGACCGAAATGATCTGTTATCTGGCGTAGATGAATTTTTAGATCAAGTGACTGTTCTGCCTCCAGGAGAGTGGGATCCATCTATACGAATTGAGCCACCTAAAAGTGTTCCTTCTCAGGTAAGAGGATTTGTGCTTTAGTGGTATGATACAGTGAGGGTTATATGCTTAAAAATAAAACAGGTACCATTAATTCATTGTGAAGAACAAAAACCTTAGACTGGTATGTGAATCTTACTTCTGTAATCAGGTGAAGTGATTCTTAAATTGCCAGCACTCACTAGGCCCAGAGTTTTCAGTAAGTACTTTATAATCTTGTGGATTGGTTAAGGCAAACACATTGTCATGCTGGTGTTCTCTGACTATAATTGGTCTGGTCAGTGGTGTTCTACATATTCCATGGTACTACTTATAACATGCTACATGTTGCAATGACTGTGAAGGCGGAAGAAGGCTTCAAAGATGCCACCATCACCACTGGAGCCGCTGTGGCGCTATGGATTAAACCCTTGTTTAATGCTGGCTGAACTGCTGATCCGAAGGCGGGTGGTTCGAATCCATGAGATGGGGTGAGCTCCCATCTGTCACCCACAGCTTCCCATTGCGGGGACATGAGAGAAGCCTCCCACAAGATGGGCAATGTCTCTATAGACAGCCGATTCTCTTACACCAGAAGCAGTATCTTCTCAATTTGCCTCTGACATGAAAAAAACCCCATTATCACCCTTTTCAAAAAAGGGGAAAGAACAGACTGTGGAAACTATCGAGGTATCTCCCTTCTAACCTCTGCCGGGAAAATTCTCGCAATAATCTTTGCAAACCTCCTCCTCCCTATTTTAGAAGACATCCTCCCAGAATCCCAGAGTGGCTTCCGCCCCTCCAAAGGAATGGGTATATGATCTTCACTGCACAACAACTCCAAGAAAATTACAGGGAACAAAATCTACCCCTGTCCATGGCATTCATTGACCTTGCAAAGGCATTTGACACAGTGAATCATAGCGATCTCTGGACCATCCTGCAAAAATTGGATTCCCTGACAAATTCACGAACATCCTGCAACCATGATGATGTGATTCCCAAAGTGGCCCATTCAAGATGGAATCAGGTGACAAACAGGGATGTGTTATTGCCCCAATCTTATTCTCCATCTTCATCACTATGATACTGCTCCTTGTTGGTGGGAAGCTTCCTACCAGCATGGAAATCATCTGTCGGAAAGATGGTAAACTATGTTGGACAGATGACAAGTTATTTAACCTCAGCAGACTGAAAGCAAAAACCAAGGTTACAACAGCAACATCTGTTATAGAACTCCAATATGCTAATGATAATGTAATCTGTGCTCATTCAGAAGAAGACCTACAAGCCATTCTAAACACCTTTTGCAGAAACAAGCTTGGCCTCTTGCTGAACATCAAGAAAACTAAAGTGCTCTTTCAGTTAATTATTATAATTAACCAAATGATCCACAGAACAGATTTTTGACTAGAATGAGGGGTGTGTCATTGATATTGTTTATTTCAGAGATGTACAAATTGTTGGTGTGTTATGTACTTTGGGCTGAATCCAATTGTTAGTCCAAACTACTAGATCCATTAAATCTGTGAAATGATGTTAATTACCATGATTTTACTAATACTGCTTGCAATGTTGGGAGCAGTATTAAAGGTTACATCTCATTTATCAACATGAATTTCTTATATAGGATTTTTTAAACTTGATTTTGCAGGAAAACAACATCAAATATTTTGCAGGATCCTCCCTATCCATGATAAGAGGACCTTGACATTATGCCTATCATTGTTGACTTTAATGCAAACCTCATTCATTTCATAATGCAGGAGAAAAGAAAGATTCCTAAATTTCCAAATGGAGCTCCTTCTCCTGGAGAGTCTCTTAAAGAAGAAGGTCATCATGCTGGACCTGAACTACAGAGGACTGGAAGGTTTGTACTGTTTGCTGGAATTCTAGCAGTCTGGAAGTAACAAACTAAATTATTCCTGCTTTAGAGATTTGCAGGATATTCTGTGTAAAATGTTTACATCATTATGCTTCATTCCCACTATATATGCTGATTTATTTTAGACTTTAAAAATCCTTCATTACAGTTGTAGGAAGAATTTAGTATGTGGTGGTTCCTTAACCAAACATCTGTTTATATTGAGATAAAGTTTCTAAAACAATTTCCTATGCTAATCCTTAGAGTGGCTTAAAACTAAAAGTTGGCTTTGGAGTGCTACATATTTAAAACATGCCATAAAGTATTCTGTGAAAATTGAAATTCCCAATTTGGGGAACCTCCATGTAGGACGAGTCTTCTAGGAAGTAAAGTTATCCTCAATTAAATTTCTCCCACTAAGGATATTTTGTTTAAATATCTCTAAATCCTAACTCTGGTTGAACATATAGAAGATTCCAAATTAAAAAAAAACCAGTGAAGCTTTATAATATGATATTATAAAATGGAATATTATAGGAAGTTGTTCCCCTTAGTTTGAATACCTTACTTGATTAAAACATTTTAGATATGATAAAATGATAGCCCAATGTTATGCTCACCATTCTGTTCATTTTTTTCTGCAGATCTCATGGGTTTCCTTTCCAACAATATTTTTCTGTTAATAGTGCTACGGGTTTTTGCAGCTTGTTTCTGCTTTCCTTAAATATTTGGAAATTTCCCTTGGTAGCTGCAGCAGCTGTATAATAGCAGACTCCTCAATTATAAAACACTGTATTTTTGTGATTCACTTCAATGTTTAAGTGTAGAATTTGGTACTAGGTGTAAAACTTAGCATTCAGAATTTTCTGCCCCTTATGATTTCAAAGGCAGATGGATGAATATAGGTGAATATCTGGTGAATATAGGAACCTAGAAATGGGGCTGAGTATGATTTAGGCAGTTGGATTATATGGCCCTTGTGGTCTCTTCCAACTCTTTGATTCTATTATTCTACAGGGACTAACAAAGAAGGACCTCAGTACTTCTTTCTGTGCACAACAAAGAGTCAGACGTTTTATTGCACATTTTTTGAATTGTTCAATATAAGTATCAACAGCCCTGATATTACTGTTTTCTATTTTTTTAATTTTGTAGAATTACTGTTTGATGGTTAATATTTTCTTGTGATTTTAGAAGCTCCCAAATGTCAAAAGAATGATTAAATTATAGCAAATTACAGTTGAGATATCAGTGCTACCCCCTACCCCCACGTCCATTCATAGCACATCCATTGTTTTATCTGGGCTTGGAGCACTCCTTAACTTTAAAAACTGAACCCTGTTGCCAAATTCAGTGGTAAGGCGCTATGGACAAGAAATTTAGGGAAGAAATTGCAAATAAAGAGAAAGCAAGAATTATAACAAAATCCTTTAAAAATATATGGTTGCAGAATAAATAGGAGTATAGAATAATTATTAGAGCTTCAAAGAAACAAGTTGGTTACAATTTCTTGTTACAGTACCCATAATCCTAGGGTTATTTAAAGAGTAGAACAGCTATATGTGATACAAGGGCAGGATCAAATCAAATCATGTAGTTTATCAGGCTAACTGCCTTCTCACTAACTGACAAGTCCCAGCTGGCAGAAAGTTGTGTTCTTTTTCCCCTCCCCACTTTTGGAAAATGTCAGGGTGGAAGGTCTTCTTACTAGACAGAAATGCACATCAAGCCCAGCTGCAAGGTCTGGCAGATCCCCCTTTAAAAATTGTAAGATGTCTTGAGTGTTGTCACAGCAGTAAAAATGTGAGATAGATAGATAAATAGATAAAAATAAGTAATTATGATACCTTTAAACTGAAACTAATATTTAAAGCTGGAAACATTGTAATGTGAACCAACTGATTCAGGTTGCCAGTGAGAGCTTTGTCTGTGTATAGCCTGGTTTACCATGAGTCGTGGCTTACCACAAAGGAGCTCTATGCTGGTGCACAAAACTGGTTTGCTTCTGCTTGGCGTCTCTTTAATCATATGGCTAAAGAAACAAGATAAATGAACAGGGAGTCCTGGCCAGCACTATAATCCCAAAGTAAGAAATCCTGGTTTGTTTGGAAGTAAGAGTTTCTGGAACTGGATATTCAGCTCAGATGACTTGCTGAATGAACGATTTCTAATTTGTTCAACTACTTGACCTAATGAGAGGAGCCACAAAGAAATTAAGGAAGCAACTAGTTCATAGTAAGCGATGGTTTTCAAGAATAGTGGTATACCATTTCACATGAACATGGTTGATATGATTGATTCTGGCAGTTAATGTGAAAAAGCATTTTTCTTTGTAATAAGACTTTCAGGTAATGTGTACATGACTAGAGATAAACTTCATTACTATAAGTACCAAAGTTGTAAATGCATTAAAAAAACAAATATTAGATATAAAACATTTTTCTGTTTGTTTGCATCTTGATTTAATACTACTTTGAATTATGAATGATTTTCATAGAATATTGGCTGTTTTTCCCAGTGTTCATCCAATTATAAATAAAAAAAATCAGTTTGCTCTTAAATATGTATCTGTATTTATGGAATTAAATTCTTAAATGAGTCTTATGTATTGAAAATGAATAGATTAAATTGGTATATTTGCAGAATGTTTTGTCAATAAGCTTGGAGTATATAAAATAAGGCTAATTTGTGCTAAACATTGCACTGTCAGTTTTGTGTATCCCATAGTTTTAAGCATTCTGGAGTCCTTTAGTGTACAGTTTGACGAGTTTCATCTCACCTATTTAGGCTATTTGGTGGTTTGATACTTGACATCAAAAGGAAAGCACCTTTTTTCTTGAGTGACATCAAGGATGCATTTAATCTGCAGTGCCTGGCCTCGATTCTTTTCCTATACTGTGCCTGTATGTCTCCTGTAATCACTTTTGGAGGGCTCCTTGGAGAAGCTACAGAAGGCAGAATAGTGAGTACAACGAATGGTAGTAGCCAGGCTTTTAGATTATCAGAGGCAAGTGACTGTGTTCATTTGTCTCCTTTATTTCTACCTGTATCTGAAGACCTTTAGCCACAGCTTTTGGTTAGTCCTGCCACATAGTAGATGTTCCTAAGGTAATAAGTGTTGTGGAAAATGTGGAGGACATGTATGTACAAGCAGGAGAAGATGCACAGTTAAGGTAAAAAAAAAATCCTACCCTAATGAACCTTTTCATGAACCGAGAAACAACTTGAATTGTCATTATTTTGCAAAAGTTGAAAATGGTTGGGAAGAAGAAAAAAAAGTCCAGTATCAGAACAGACTTACTTTGAATGTCTGCTTAGCATTGTTGATATGGAGGTTTTTGTTATAGTATAAAAGACTTGTGAAAATTGTTTTGAGAAGAAAGTTTAGAATTAAGTACTTGGGTCTAAGCTAAATGTTGCACATGTGGATGAAAGCAAATCCAGATGTTTTGTACCTTTGTTAGAAAAAAGCTATTTGAAGGTGGCACAGTTTGGAAAAGAGAAATGGAGGAGAAAGGATGCTTAGATCTTTCCCTGCCTGCAAATTTCCTGCTGCAATTCTACCAAAGGCACTTTTTCTCTCATCTTTCCCCTTCGCAGTCATTCTAGACATGTATTTTCCAATTAAGGTGAGAGAAACCAAACATAGGGTGGGGATGTGCATTACAGGAGTGATGTGCAGGGAAAAGGTGAATCACCCCTTCCCATCCCTTCTCCTCTCCAAGCTGCCCTTATTACAATGGCTTTTTAAAATTGGCTGAATTTAAATGCACATGTTTATATGTAATATGCCATTTGCTCTTCAGTTATTTGATGCCCTAGAAAATAGTTTTAAATTAATTCTTATACGATGAAATAAATAAGAGTCTTAACTGCTTTTTGTTACTTTTGTTGCTTTTTGATACAGCCCAACATTTTATTGTATAATGGGCATCTATCATACAATTTCAGGAAATGTTTGTTTACATCTTAATATGTCAGTGTGAGTGAAGTGCAATTGACTGTGATTCTCAAATGTTTTTTTCAAAATGTCAGCACTGTATAATAGAACAAGAATATATGCTTCCACAAAGTATTACTACTCATTTTGTCAGTTTATTTACCACACACACACACACACTTGAATACTTTTATATATTAGATTGTCCTGACTTTAAACACAAACAAAATGAAAACTTATACTTTACTTGCTTGTTGAAAAGTGTCTTTCAGTAATAGAGTACACTAAAGCAGGTATCTAAGCATATTTCAAGCAGCTGGTTAAAATGTTTACATTCGGTGTATAATTCGAAAAAAATGCCTTCTTTCTTCTAGCTGTCTGGGATTGTTTGCTGCCTTCAGTTACTTGGTGTGCATCAATGAATATGTTAAATTAGTTACTGCACACATATGTTCAAGCACAGTAACTGACTTGTAAGGTACACACTTGTGTTCACACTACTTCCCCACATCTCCAGAGTAATCCTGTCCTTTCCATCCTGCCTTGAGAACCCAAGGTTAATGCATTGATCAATGAAAAGACTACCTTGTAGCTATTGTTTAAAATATTAGTTTGATTTTAAGTGCTATGAAATTCTGCAGGTTGTGGATCATTTGTGACATAGTTCTTCTTTGGACATGTTTTCTTGAAAATTGTTGTTTCTTGGTGCTTATTATTGTCTGCCCTTTTATTGTTCTCAGATATCTTGAAATGAATTGGGGTTACTGAAAATATGTTGCCTATCTATGCATTTCTAAATTAATATTGATATTTTAAAACAAACTGCAAATCTTCCCATTTCCTGTGAATGAGTTATATCACAGGTGGTGTTTTTTCTAAATGATTATTTTAAAAAACTAGATTGACAGTTATATCACAGTGTAACTGAGAAAATGCATTACCAGGTGGGATTATGATAATCTGCTTCATTTATACCCTATGTCCTTTCATTTCCTTTGTATGTAAAATCATCATTATTCTTTTGCCCTCAGTCAGTTTCTGTTTTTTATTATAGGTTTGATTAATGAAGTTTCAATATAGTATGCCATACCCAAATGTGAAAAGTTTGTTTGCAACATCATTTCTTAATACAGGAGAAGACCCTTTGCTTTCCTTCTGCCCTCCTCTAATTAGATTTCATGCACTGCAATGGTTGACATATGCTTTTTTTCTTAGTCTGCCAATGCATAATTTCTTTTCATGGTTTTTGGATAGCTTTACTTCATTTAAGTAAAGCACTCCAAATGCTGCTGATCATGACATTGCTAAGAATATAAAATATTCAGACGTTTACTTCTGTTTATAAATCGGTATTTCTAAAAATACAACTGTTATATTAATCATATGTTCAGTGAATAAAATATTTTTCTTTATTTCCTCAGAGTGCAATAGAGTCTTTATTTGGAGCATCATTAACTGGGATTGCCTATTCTGTTTTTGCTGGGCAACCTCTAACAATATTGGGAAGCACTGGACCAGTCCTAGTATTTGAAAAAATATTATTTAAATTCTGCAAGTAAGTGTATTCATAAGAACTAAGCTTTGAATTATCTTTGTAATTTGAAAAAAAAAGTATCTTTATTGTAATGTTAATCCTTCCTATATTTAAAGTGCATGAAAGTGTATATCAGGGGTCCCCAAACTAAGGCCCGGGGGCCGGATGCGGCCCTCCAAGGTCATTTACCTGGCCCCCACCCTCAGTTTTATAATATATTTTATATCAGTTTTAATAATATAATATATTGTATAAACATATAATATTGATAAAAATATTATAATGTTATACATTATAATACTAATAATAATACTACCATATAATAATATATGGTGGTATTATTATATATAATATAATATATAATAATTATATGTTATATATTACATATAGTATTACAGTATAATGGTATAGTTCAATATAGTAATGTATAATGCTAATATTGTGCTATGCTAATAATATAATATATTGTATGTACATACAGCTGCTCTGAGTCTCCTTCGAGATAAGAAGGGTGGGATATAAATGTAGTAAATAAATTTAGTAAGTAAATAAATAATTAATTTCAGACTTAGGCTCACCCAAATTCTGAAATGACTTGAAGGCACACAACAACAACAACAACAACAACAACAACAACAACAACAATCCCAATTAACTTGACTATCTCATTGGCCAGTAGCAGGCCCACACTTCCCATTGAAATCTTGATAGGTTTATGTTGGTTAAGATTGTTTTCATTTTTAAATATTGTATTGTTCTTTCATTGTTGTTGTTGTTGTTTCGCACTACAAATAAGACATGTGCAGTGTGCATAGGGATTTGTTCGTATTTCTTTTTCAAGTGATAATTCGGCCCCTCAACCGTCTGAAGGATTGTGGACCGGCCCTTTGCTTTAAAAGTTTGAGGACCCCTGGTGTATATAGTCCCTATTAATTTTTGCTATCCTCAACCTGGGGTCTCCCAAATTGTTGGTCTATAAATTCTATAACCTCATAGCCAACAGGATTATGGCCTTTACAATTGAAGACATCTGAGATGCAGTAGGTTAGAGAAGATTAGTAATGCATATTGCCATTTACACTACCTCACAACCTCTGAGGATGCCTGCCATAGATGTGGGCGAAACGTCAGGAGAGAATACTTCTGGAACATGGCCACACAGCCCGAAAGACATACAACAACCCATTTTAAAAGAAATATATTACAATATAAACTAGGAGCAGGTGGAGTTAAAAGGCTTACATGCCTCAAAAAACATTAAAGTTACTAGTACAAAAGGTGAATTTCACCCAACTGCCTAAAAATTGCAATAAGATCGGGAGAAAGTTCCCTTTTGACAATCTTAAAAAGCCAGGCAAGCTCATGTAGTTTCTTCCAGCTTGATAAGGCAGTGTATCTTACCTTTTAAAATCACTTTCCTTGGCAATCTACTTAGAAAATGGGCTTCTGAAGATGTATTCACATAATAGAAATATGTACCAACATTTTGAATTGGAAATTCTTTAGATGCACATCCAGAGTTAGCATAGCGGACACAGTGTGCTTCTTCTACCTACCTACCTACCTACAGGGAAGTATAGAAGTATTGAATATGAGCTGTTTATATGGCCAGGCATATAACAACTTTGGGCAACTCATAGTATCTGAGCTTCACAAAGAAAGCAAAAGCAAATCCTCTCTGAACAAATTTTGTCCAAGAAACCTCGTTATAACTTTGTCTCAGGGTCACCATAAGTCTGCAATGACTTGAATGTATGCAACAACAACAGTGTGTGATACAGGCTTCCTCGGAAATGCTGATAAAGAACCATATATTTGAAAGGCTTTCTCTGTCAAAAAATATTATTGTGTTGTCACAAATGATGCTGTGATTGTTTATTTTATATTTTAAACCATTAATTGATTGGATGTTTCTTTTTTAAAAAATACAGGGATTATGGGCTTTCTTATCTCTCATTACGAACCAGCATTGGCCTGTGGACATCATTTTTATGCATATTGTTAGTAGCAACCGATGCTAGCAGCCTGGTGTGTTACATCACTCGATTTACTGAGGAGGCTTTTGCTGCTCTTATTTGCATAATATTTATATACGAAGCGCTGGAAAAGCTTTTTCACTTGGGAGAAGTATACCCTTTCAACATGCACAATGACCTCAATAAACTGACAATGTATTCGTAAGTTGGCTTTCTTAGTAAAATACGTGTGAGAGAATGGTCAATATTTCTTACAATATAGGTCTTCACAAATGTTTACAGAAACACATCAAGAACATTGTGATGTATCAAGAGCAGTCTTGCATATATTGATGATCGCTTGAAGTTTTGGACCTCAACTCCCCTCTGTTCCCTCTAGTATAGCCAGTGATTCGAAACCTTGTAACTGCTGTCTAGATCATGTGGAGTGTGGTTAGGTTAGGACTGACTTGGATTAATAATCCTGATTTTTAAACTGGTCCATTCTAGATTCTGTATTAGCCCTAGTCAGACTTGTAGGTTTTGTAACTATGTGAATGGGATATTTTTGATCAAGATGTAAAATTGCATCAAGCATCTCCACAGTTAGAAGGGGCTGTCCTCTTTTGAAAATTGCCATTTATACGTAGAAGTCAATGGGAGAATGACAAATTGAGGGGGTATACATTTACTATATTCACATTGAAGTTCTTTAGCATCCAGATAATTTTCTGATATTTTTTTTCTATTTGTCCTTGTTTTCTTTTAATTGTCAATTTAAGGGGGGAACAATGAATTCTTTTTAGAATTAATATTGTGGTACTTTAATTAAACCTATTTGTTGCTGTGTTATATTTCTTTTCACTATTTAGATAGACACATTATCTCAAAACAAAATATATGTAGCCATTACTTCTTCTGCTATCAAAATATGAGGTTAAATGTTATGGAGATTTATAGCAGTATGATAGAACATTGAATAATATTTGGACATTTTCAACTTGACAGATGTGTTTGTGCAGAGCCTCCAAATCCCAGCAATGAGACAGTGATGGAATGGAAGAAGGCTAACAAATCTATAGAGTCTATAGAATGGGCTAACCTCACAGTTAAGGTGAATTTCGTGGAAGACAACAGAAAACTGGATATTCCAAAATGCAGTAGATTACAAATGAAACAATATTGCACAGCAATATTAATCCTTTTCTTTTTTTCTCACATTGTTTGAGATTAGTATTACTAGTTTTGATTCATAACTATCTACTTTTTTGAGAAATTAACTAGTGAAGTTTCACCCTCTGCCAAGAGTGGGCACAAAGATAGTTTAAAGTAACTGTTGATATCTTGGTTCCAAAGGAGTAATCCCCATTCATTTCTCTCTTTTTCTTCCTTCTTTTGGAGAGTGATGGTTAATCTCATCAGGTGTTCTGCCTGTCTGACCTAGAGAGACTTGTAGCACACAAAACACAATGCTGCACTTACTTGACTTATTCAGCTATGGTAGTCTTTGGGCCTCAGGAATAGATGTAGTAAAGAAGCCTGGGTCTTGCTGCAAAATTCTAGGGAGCAGGAGATTATATTGTTTATTCAGATTTTGAAAGTGTTGTGCTATCATATATATATAATCTTTTTAATTTTGGGACAGAAAACAGTTATTGGAGAACAAAATGGTTTTCCTTAAATATTTTTTAATAATTGTGAAGAAAAATCTAGGAAAGTAAAAAAAAAAATGAAACAGATAAATGAAAACAATACATGTTGTAAGAAAAACAAATAACTTCATTTCCTTACTATCTTTTGAACTGGAAATTTCTTGTGTTGATAATTTGTTGAATCTAAACAGCCTTTGCAATATCGTCTACTTAAACTTTGCCTATACATTTGTAGATATAATTAATATGATTCCCTGTATATCAAATGGAAGGCACAAATCTTACTGTAAAATTGAAAATACTTAGTATAACACTGAAGTGTTTTATGTGTGACTTAATTTGCAGGGGTGTAATGATCTTCATGGAATATTTGTTGGATCAGCATGTGGTCACCATGGTCCATATTATCCAGATGTTCTTTTTTGGTCTGTCATTTTATTTTTTACAACATTTTTCCTCTCCTCTTTCCTCAAGCAATTTAAGACCAAACGCTATTTTCCAACTAAGGTAATCATAATTTCAAATTTCATGGATGTCCATATTATTTCGTTAAAGGGAAAAACATATTTTATGTCTAAACATTGGATAATTAGTGCTGAAGGTAGAAACTTTGATTTTATTGCATACCTTATATACTCACTTATAAGTCTTGAATTTTTGGTCAAAAAATCAACCCCCCAAAAAACCCTGGATAGATCTGTCCAGGAGTCAGTGTGTACCTTAATTCTTATTTTAAAAATAACTATTCTCTTCTTTGAGTGGAGGTTAGTCAATCCTGAGAGTATCTAAAAGAAGCACCGAATCCTTCTACTCTCTCTGCCATGGTGCCATTTCAGTCCTTTTTGAATGCCTGGGTGGGGAAATGATGGCAGCAGCCAGGGACATTGGGTTTTCCCCCCTCTCTGTGGATTGACCTCAACTTATTCATGAAGTTGACTTATACATGAGCATATAAAGTACATTTTGATATTTGTGATCCAGTCATAATTCTTGGGGAAAAAACAAAGGCTTGTCGAGCCCAGTCACATAAGGAGTATTTTTGTGTTATTAGTGGAAAAGAGGAAAAATGCAGCACATTGTTGCAAGTGACTCTGAAGTGAAGAGCCTGTGGTGGTTCCCTACTTCTTTCCTATTGTCATAATAATGATAGCCTAATTGCATGTTAGCAGAGTCATTTACACATAGAAGCCTGTAAATACATTTTTTGCGAAATTGTATGTCTGGAAGACATACATCTAAAAATAAAAGTAATGAAGCACTAATTTAAATTGAACATTTACAATTAAGTTACTTTCACTGTCAAAAATAGCAGATATCCCAGGGAGAAACAGATGATGTGTAAATGAAACCAGCTTGATTAGAAACAGTAATCAAATGGGCATAAATTGCTAGGAAAATGGTTGAAATCGACTTAGTAACATCTTTATATGTCACAATTTCTGAAATATTTAAGAGACCAGGTACTGCCTAATCTTGGAAGCTAAGCAGGACCAGATCTGGTTAGAATTCTGATATGAGACCCTAGCCTAAAGCATATTGGATCCTCTAGGCCAGGGCTTCTTAAACTGTGGGTCCCAAGGTTCCCTTAAATCAATGTTGGAGTCCAGAAGAGGTTTTCTGAACATCACTTAGTGACGATTTTAGACATTTACACAAATTGGTTGTGCTGTGTTTAATCTGCAGAAGATGTTTCAGCTGTACTTCATAAAAAAAGAAAATCGGTCTGTTTAGCAAGCCTTGCAAATGCTAATTTTTTAATCAGTAAATATATCTAAATGCCCAGAGTCATGTAAACATTTCTCAGGCCAAAAGAGGTCCCAAGTAGGAAAGTTTAAGAAGTCCTGCGCTAGGCTATATTTTAGAGTAAGGAACTGACAAAACCACCTCTGAGAATTCCTTGTCTAAGAAAACCTTATGCCAGTGGTTCTCAACCTGGGGTCCCCAGATGTTTTTGCCCTTCAACTCCCAGAAATCCTAATAGCTGGTAAACTGGCTGGGATTTCTGGGAGTTGTAGGCCAAAAACATCTGGGGATCCCAGGTTGAGAACCACTGCCCTATTCAATTCATGCTATTGCCATAAATTTTCAGACATAACAAAGTAGACTGATTTAGTCCGATGTTTCAACTTAACAGCTTGTGTTATGCTCCTCTTACATGAGGCAGATACACATTTGAACCAATATTAATGTTAGTTTAATAGTAGCAATTATTTAAATATCAGTCTAGATGTAATGCAACACTTTTAAAATCATATTGTCTTTTTAAATCATATTGCAAATTCAAAATTTAAAACTTGAGAGGATCTGAATGCAGTGTCAGCTGATGGCTTTCACATTAGTGGATTTGTGCATTTGTTTTGACCTTTAGTCCAACCTGGAAATGAGCTATTTAAAGTAACAAATAATTTCCCTGAAATAGATTTGGCACCTTGCATAGCTCCTTTAAAGATCGGACTAGAATTTGGTGAAAATTCACAGTCCCACTGACACTGGAACCAGTAGCTGTTACTGGTTTAATTAATTAACATTTGTCAGATTTTTTGTTCAACAATGATAATGAGAGGAGGCTACAGGTTTACATTCCTCAAACCTGCTCCCATTCCTTTAACTCTAGTTAAAGGTCAGTGTTATTTTAATTCAGATGTTCTGTGGCAATTTTATTAGATGCTGCTTAGTACAGTGCTGGATAGTAACATTGTCATCATGTGATTGTTGTTGCCTGACTAGGAGCCACCTCTTTTGTCAATAAGTTAAATGTAAAGTCTTGTCTTTAGTCGCAATATTTTAGACACAGGAATAAGATTTGTATTTTAGATCTCTCTAAAATTAATGCTAATATACACATCAGGGGCTAAATAAGTATAAATCTCACAAAATACAGTATTAATGGACAAATTCTTATCACTGTAAATATAAAAATTTAGTTTGCAAGAAATAAAATATATTACGACACACAACTCTTTTTTTTAAAGGTGCGTTCTACAATAAGTGACTTTGCTGTATTTTTAACAATCGTGATCATGGTTATCATAGATTATCTTGTAGGAGTTCCTTCTCCTAAACTTCATGTGCCTGAAAAATTTGAGGTAAGCAAATAGATTAATTCTAAGTATAACTCTTGATGTATATTCTTTGGATACATCTCTCAGTTTTCGGAATCACTTGTAGTTGTGGTCAATTGTTTGTGCAATCTATGTAAATCAATCCCATTCTACCACTGTTCACTTACATAGATTGCACAAACAATTGACAAACATTTAAACAGAATTAAATAAATGATTAAATGATATTTAAATAATTAAATATCATTGGTATTTGTACATGTGTACAAAGGATTTCACTATTCTGCTATATTATCAAATCTTCCTGAATCTAGTGCTCCATCTGCCTTAGCCTGAATGTTCAATTGTCAGGAATAATGGGAATTATCTGGAGAGCATCAGGTTGAGGAGGCTTGTGTTCCATTTCAGTGGAAGTCTTCTTCCATTCTTTACCTTCTGCTTAATTTTAAAAAGGTCTGATTATCATCCTAAAGTATTCTTAAAAAATTGGGGGGAAATTGTGGAAAATGATAGCAACTATATAAAACAGCATGCATACAGGGTTAGCAATTTAAAGTGTTTTTAATGAAAACTAAAGAACAAATAGTACTCTTTCTGATGTATGTCCATTTTTGCAGCCCACACGAAAAGACCGGGGGTGGCTTATAGATCCTCTAGGTTCTAATCCTTGGTGGACCCTTCTGATAGCTGCAGTTCCTGCTTTACTCTGTACCATTCTCATTTTTATGGACCAGCAAATTACAGCAGTTATCATAAACAGAAAAGAGCATAAACTCAAGGTGAAAATGTCTTTCCATTTTATTATTGTAAATGTGATAATTAACTTTTTGCAGTACTAACTTCCACAGTATGCTTAGTGTAGATATGAAAAGGTGAATTTGGCAGTTAATATCTTATGTTCAGCATACAGAGACTGGAATCAACTTATTCATATCAGTAATTGGTTTATAAGTTAAATCATATTCTGGATGAAATTTATGAGAAGGGACTGTCAAAGGACTGGTAAACAGGAGAAAATCTTCGTAAAAAGATAGTGCATTATAAAGGCAGTATGTAAAGGACTGGAAGTAGATAATAAACTTGGAATTACTGAAAAGTCTACTTAGATGGTTGTTTAGATTTAGAGCAAAGGTCATTTCAATAGAGTTCACTTGTATACATAGTTTCGGGTATCCATGTGAAGTGCAGGAACATATCCCTCATAGATACAGAGGTCATACTGTTCTGAAAATCCTCCGCCACTGGAATGTTTTTCAGTGTGTGTGTTTTTACATTAATGTCTGTATAGCAATTTCTAAGACCTCATTAGCAGAATATGTATTTGTTCTGATATTTCATTAGTATGTAACATGTTTCTATTTCACTTCACAGAAAGGTTGTGGTTATCATCTTGATCTGCTCATGGTTGGTGTTATGCTTGGTATATGCTCTATCATGGGCTTGCCTTGGTTTGTGGCTGCAACTGTTCTTTCGATAAGTCACGTGAACAGCTTAAAAGTCGAATCTGAGTGTTCTGCTCCAGGAGAACAGCCAAAGTTCTTGGGAATTCGTGAACAGAGAGTGACTGGATTAATGATTTTTGTTCTGATGGGTATGTCTGTTTTCATGACCTCTGTATTAAAGGTAAGTCAGAAATCCTTCATGCTGTAAAATCATGCAAATTTAATATGTTGGTTAACAGATTTAAAATTCTCATTGGTTAGGCTTGGATTAGTTGATCTTGGCTCTGTAGAAAGTTGTAGCATAGAAAAGAAAATTATACCTGTCTGACATTTCAGTTTCTTCATCTTTGAGGGTGGAATGAGAAAGAAAAATTTGGCCATGATATTTTGTTTGAACTGCTTCCAATTGAAATACAACCTAGAGTTCATCTGTAGTTACTATGTTGCTGAGTAAAAGAGGAGAAACATTCTGGAGGAAGCAAACTGGGAGATCATTTATCACAATGCTGAACACTTGCATTAGTTCTATTTTATCACAAGAATATTCAGGAATATAGAACATCATGATTCTCTTGAACGTCCTAAATTTTAGGTCATCATGACTGAAATGACAAACCTTACTTATTCAAGGGAGACTTCTTTTGTTTCCCAAATGATAATGTTAGGAGTTGATTTTTGGTCACAACATTTATGTGTATCTCAGAAACGCATTTCAGTTAAAATAGTTGAATTTATTAAGATGGACTTAGTTAATTGCACATAGGCTCCACTAAGATGTATGAAAAATTAAGACTGTTTTTTCTTCCTTAATGGTAGTGCAATGAACCTTTGGTATCCACTGGGTTTTGGTCTAGGACCTTCTGTGGATACCGCAATCCATGGATGTCCAAGTCCCATTATATGCAGTGACATAATAAAACTATACCCCTTATATAAAATGGCAACCTCAAGATTTGATTTTTGGAGTTTGAGAGGAGAATATTATTTTCAAGCTGTGAATGCAGAATCCGTGAATACAGAGGGCCAACAGTATTCTACAATAATACATTTCACATCATGTGGTTGTTTAACACATTTGAATCCTTTTGCTGAAAAGATACCAACCTTCACCTCTTTGCAGTGATGTTGTGTTCCCATGAAGATGAAGATGCCAAAAACAACTTCTAACAAAATCCCATTCTCATCTAAAAATATGAACAATTTATTCCAGTACTGACTCAGCTCCCTTTGAATGTGCCTACTTTGTTTTATGGATCTGGCTCAGTATTTGAAAAACCCAAGTACTGCAGCCTCATTAAATTTCTTTATTCTTGCATCTGTGTAGACTTCCAAACTTTGTTGAAAAAATTAGGGTACTTTATGTTTTATGGAAATAGTGGTTAGATCTTGAGACAAAGCTTGCTCATCAAAAACTAAGTATGAATTAGGAAAGTTCCTTTAAGTATGCAGAAATTGTCCAGCAGCATATAGAGATTATGAACTTGCCAGGTCCTGAAGTTGAAGTTTCTTACATTATCTTTGGAAGTCCAACAGATTCTGGCCACACATCTGTCCCTCAGTGGCAGCTGGAATGTAAAGAAAGTGTGTGAGATCACCTCCATTACCACAGGGCTGAGTCATAATGAAGCTGTGCCTGCTGCTTTTCTTTCTCTTATAGGCCAGAGCAGTGGTAGTCATAATGAAGAGAGGGCCTCTTATTTATTTGCTGAGTCATGTGTATTGGAACTGTGCCTGGTTGGTCTTTTGCCCTTTGAGGCCTTGGAAACAGAAGGGATGTCCTTACCATCCACAGGCACCAAGTGAAAATGGAGCTGTACTGGGGTGTTTGTCTCTTCCTCAGAGGCTCTAGATTGTACTCTTACTTCAGGTAGTGGCAGAAGAAGCCAAGGTGGTCTACTGCAATCTTATTAACCAAAATATGACACATGCACCTTTTTTTCAGAGAAAAAGTCCATATTTCCACACTTGCTAACTTTGTAAGGTTTTTCTCTAGACCTCTTAATGCAATAAAACTGATTTGTACTAAACTTGATAGGTGATTGTGGGCATAAGTCTTAGTCCTAAATTTGCTTCAATTCTGAAGTTTTCAAGCCAGTTTTGAGACCAATTGTTTTCAACATATTTCTCCAGGCTGTCCCAAAATGTCTTTCCTTTAATACGGAGTTTGCAGTTTCTAGAGATGTGGTACACTATCCACCAGGGCTGAGAAAATCATGTACTTCTTAGTAATCACTATAGTTGTCCAAAACTTCTGAAGGTCCCTGTTACTCTTTTGTAACAAAGGGAAACTACTGTAGTTTGGATTAAAACTATTTGTGTGAAACATTTAGTTATTCCCTTATATAAAGATAATGAAATGGTCAAGAGAGTAGGGAAGTAGTTATATTTACTTAATTTAACAATTGTTCACATTTTAATGCAAATATATATTTAAAATCTTGTGTTTAACCTATAAATATATGTTATAGTGTGCAATTATGTTCCCTCACAAGTTCAATAAAAATTCAGTTGGAATTGTATTTCCATATCTAATTGAAAGAAAGCATGTTGTGTTTCTGAATTCTGTTTCTTTTTGAATGAAAAACCCTAGCCTGAGAAAATTCTATTTTGTGTTTTGCATGTTTTATGTTTTACATTTCTTATTGGTTAATTTGTGTTTTAATTTTATGATTTCTCCACAGTTTATTCCAATGCCAGTTTTGTATGGTGTCTTTCTTTATATGGGAGCATCCTCACTAAAAGGCATCCAGGTAAGTACTGTTATCATACAGGTTCTGAAGTAATACTGAATAATATATATGATTTGGTTATCCTACTTCCTCTTAGGGTTGGAGGACCTTGGGAAATACATAGCATGTAACAATGTGTAATGAAAAATGGGTGAAAATCAGAATTTTGAGGGAAGATTAAAGATGGCGAGGAAGAGAGCACTTCTTTTCTTCCACAGAATCAGCATGGTATAATGGTGTAGTATTAGACTAGGATTCCAGGAAACCCATATTTGAATCCCTATCCCACCATAGAAAGCCAGTGGGTAACCTCAGACAAGTCTCACTCACCCTCAGGGGAAGGCAATGTCAAACTTCTGAACAAATTTGGCTAAGAAATATCTATGATAGGTTCATCTTGGGGTAAAGGTAAGTTGGAAGTGATTTGAAGTCACAACAAGAAATTTCTTCCACCTTCCAAGAGCCAAGTTAAACAGGAAAAAAATACTGGATGTAGCTTGTGAATGAGGAGAGAAGAACTGTCCCTTTCTTGAAATATTATTTTATATTTAGTCATTTTTTATGTTTAGGAATAAGGTGTTTTTTTTTTTGTAGCTGTCATGAGTTGCAATTTTTCCAAGTTTAAATCTTTGCCTATTGTTAATCTGATAAAGTATTTAAATTACTCAAATAAGCAACCTTATATACATTGTAGTTCTGTCCATTTATATTTATAATTAATCTTTATTTCCTAAATTTACCATGGGAAAAATGTTTAATTCAATTTTTTTCAGTTTTTTGACCGTATCAAATTGTTTGGAATGCCTGCCAAACATCAGCCAGACTTGATCTATCTGCGTTATGTACCACTCTGGAAGGTCCACATATTTACAGTTGTTCAGCTGACCTGCCTTGTCCTTCTGTGGGCAATTAAAGCATCTGCTGCTGCTGTTGTTTTTCCCATGATGGTAAGCTGTAATTCAAGTTTCTTTGGAATGCTATGCACAATTTGAAAATGTGCAGCAATGTCAAATCATTTTTATTCATATAACTCAACCTATATTGTTTTCACTAGTCTCCTGACCTTTCTGTGATTAATGTCATTTTAAAACATTGTTTTAAAGGTTTTAGCTCTTGTTTTCATTCGCAAACTTATGGATTTGTGTTTCACCAAACGGGAGCTCAGTTGGCTTGATGATCTTATGCCTGAAAGTAAGAAGAAGAAGGAAGATGACAAAAAGAAAAAAGCAAAGGAGGTGCATATAATATTAATTTATATCTAAAATAAACAACTTAAAACAGTGTTCTGTGAAAGTCTGAGTTGAATTCAGACTTGTTTATGCTTAAAGTAGACCCATTAAAGCTGTTGGGATAAATTAGTTATGGCTAACAGGTTCCATTGATTTTAATGGATGACAAGTAATTATGACTAAATCTGGATCCAACCTAATGTTTCTATTGTCATTATTACTTGCTTGCCTAGTCCTGCAACACATAATTTGTGCCTGGAAACATAGAATCAGGTATGATTGTTAGCCGTCTGATTGGTTTGAGAGAGAAAATATACAAGAATTACATTTATACTCTCACTAAAATTGTTTCAATATCTGTGAAATCTGGGTACAGTATCTGGAAGTTGTTACAAGTTCTTCCCCATTTAGCATGGTCTTCAGAGCACAGGGAGGCTATCACTGGAAAAGATAACTGAAATATCCCTATCCATTAGCAGACTAGAGACTATAATACTTTGAATTCCATCCTTTCTATACTACTATATATTCTACTATATATTCTATATATTGTGACCCAGAATTTTCTGAGGTTCTACAAGATTATTGTAAACATGGAAAATACATGTGCTGTGGGGAAGCTTTTTTTAGATGACTTCATATAGTGATCCTTCAGTTTGGAAACAACCTACAGTTTTGCTTGTTTTCATAATTCATCACCCATCCTTCGTGTAGATGTCCGAAGTGTTGGGAAAAGAAAAGTGGAAGAATTGCCCCATGTGTCTTTCAAATAGGATTTCAAACTTTCAAATGGTTTGGGTTGAGATGTTGAACTACCACTGAATTAGCAGAAGCTGGACTGCACTGAGTACTTTTATTGAAGTTCAACTAAGTATTGAAAAATGGTTGTTGGATGGTATTGGGAATAGCTTCCAGAAAGTGAGTCTTGTTTCATTGTTGGTGTCTTAACTTTTTAGATAATCATCTACTTTTATGCCCCAAATATCAGGGGGATGGGCTTAATACTGTCACAACAGTAGCCAAAATATAATAAGAGAACTGTATTGAAAGCCTTTCTCCTTATACTTTAAAATAGTTTCTCAAATATCAATTGGATAATGTGTAACTTTCAGGAAGCAGAACGAATGTTTCAAACCGTGGACAGTGAAATTGTACACCTTCCATTTGAAAGAGGCGATGTATTACAGATTCCTGTGAAAGCTCTAAAATACAGGTGTGACATATAATTAATTCAATTATTGTTATTTTGTTACATTGTTGTGTATTCAGTGCAGTTAATGCATTCTAACGATTTTGTCTGGCCACTGACAAATACATTTGGAATTTACCGACTTGAGAATGAGTTTGCAAGGCTTGAAAAGGGTTGTTGATTACTGTGGAGGTCTCTCACTCAGAGGGTTGTCATAACTCAAGCCAATATGATAGCAGTAAACAACAACTACTACTTGAAAAAGAAGGACAGAAGAAGAAATTGAGACCTCTTTGTGTCTATAATACAGTTATATGTATCTGTATTAAACTGCACCCAACTCACTTATGTGACCATTTTGAACAGATCAGAGGACTCACTTTCAACCAGCTGTTCTCAGGGAGAAGAAGTATTTTTGGTCAGTTCTATCTAGTGTGTTGCTGTGCATGGCTAATATAAAAAAACCTGAATATACTAAATAGAAGTTGAACTGAGCCATACATTTACCAGCTACTAAAAGCCAGACAAAATATTTTCAGTGTCATAGGGCAATTCATTATTAAGTCAAAATATGCTTGAACCTAAAAACATGAACCTTTTGTACCGAGAACATGGAAAAATGTGACAAATGTATTTAACGTGTTTTCTAAATAACATACATTTATGTAAAATGAATTTTCTAGTTGGTCTTTGCTATATTATCAAATTAATTGCTGGAAGAGCCAGTTAATGTTTTGTGGTTTGTAGATTGGCTTGCATAAATGTGGAGACAACTAAGGATACTTTTTCAGGAAGAATATTGTGCAGAATAACACATATTAGCCCGAAAGGCACAAAACGTGTAACTTCAGTTGCCTACTAATGGAAACAAACTCTATTCTCAATTTATTCATTTCTCCCTTCAGTTATGACAAAGATGTGGCTAACTACCCACAGTTTTCCATCCCATCACTTACCCTATATATTCATGTATAAGTCTAGAAATTGTAGTTAAAATAGCAACCCAAAAATCTGGGTCAACATAGCCATAGGCAAATGTGGATATTATATCTTCTTATATATTCATAATAAGGAACTATCTCCTTCTCGGTGTAGAACAGTGATTCCCAAAGTGGGTGCTACAGCGATCCAGGGGGGCAGTGATGGCACCTATTAGGAGATGGGAGCGGGGCTAGTGGAGGGGCGGGGCCTCTTCCCAAGTACCAGAGACAGGGCTGAGCACCTGAGGCACCTGTTAGGACACGGGGCGGAGCTAGAGGAGTGGGTGTGGCTTTTCCCCAAGAGCCTGAGACAGGGCTGAAGACACTATCTAAACCTCTCTTGAGGCGCCTGTTAGGACACAGAGGGCGGAGCTAGGGAAAGAGGCGGGGCCTCCTTCCAAGAGCCCGAGACAGGGCTGAGCCTCTCCTGAGAGGCCTTTTAGGACTAAACGGTGGGGCTGGGGCAGGGGCGGGGCCTCTTCCTAAGAGCACGAGACAGGGCTGAGCCTCTGTATACCTCCCCTGAGGCGCTTGTTAGAACACAGGGGCAGAGTATAGAGGTTCAGCCCCATCAGGCACTTGGGAAGAGGCCCCGCCCCTCCTCTAGCCCTGCCTCCTATGTCCTGGCAGGTGCTGTAGGACAAGGATAGAAACTCAGCCCTGCCTCAGAGCTTGTAACTCTGCCCATCCCAGTCCTGGCTGCCCATTTGTGGCCCCGCCCTCTCCCCCTCCCAGCCCTGCATCTTGGACTAGGGGAGAGGCTCAGCCCCGCCCTCTTGAGCAAGAGCCACACCCACCTCTCTAAGCCACACACCCCTTTCCAGGGGGCACTAATACTTTTTCTGGAAAGGGGGCGGTAGGCCAAATAAGTTTGGGAACCATTGGTGTAGAATGATGAAAGATGAGAGATTAATATATCCCGAGAGAACCTAAAGGAGCACTGACCCCCCCCCCCCCCCACACACACACACTCGATCATGGTGTTGCTTCTGACCTTTTTGAATGCCTGGATGTGAAAATTTCAGTAGTGTCCAGGGGTGACTGGCCCCTCTAACACAGCACCAGTGCTTCCCCTTCTCTGCAGAATGACCCTCGACTTATCCATGGGTCATATCAATATTCATAATTTTGCCTCCCCCCAAACCTTCCCTTGATGTATATGTGAGATCAACTTATACATGAATATATACAGTATACTGAAATTAACATATATACATATTTTGCTTCATCTAGAATACATAAGCTAATAAAGCTGTAGTACTTAGCCAGATTATCCCACAGCTAGCCATATAAATTAGGAACTTATCCTAAATATTTTCTGACATGCACTCAACAGGTTTTCTTTAAAACAAAACACATGCTAGTCTTTTTTTAAGTAGTCAATTATTGGGATAGATTTTAAAAGTGTGTCACAGTTAATTAAACAGTGTAGAATTATCCTTTGGTTTATTGGTAATCTGTTTAAAGACTTTTTATGCTGAAATGATTTTATAAAATATTGTTTAAAATTGTTTGATATACTCAGGATAAGAAAATAGAGAAGATAAACAGACATTCTTGTGAAAGGTTTTTGGCTGTTCATTTAATGCAAATGAAAAATATTGGAAGTATAAATGTTCAGATCTTTAGAAGTCAGCAGGCTCAGAACTAATATCAGACTGTGTAATCCTTACACTTATTAATATAGGATCATAATATAGTATTTCGTATAGCATGTCACTAGTGGCTGTGTAAATAGAAAACCTAAGGCTCAAATGGTCTAAAGAGCATGATATTAATGCTATTGCAAGGCACGGAGTACTAATCATGGTGTGTTTGTTGTTTAGTGTTGATCCTTCTGTTGTAAACATATCAGATGAAATGGCCAAAACTGCACAGTGGAAGGCTCTTTCCATGAACACAGAGAATGCCAAAGTAGCAAGATCTAACTTGAGGTAGCCTATAATTACTCACACTTTCTGATTCTGCTTTTGTGTGTTGTGTTGTGGAAATTATTTCGTCTGTATTTATATGTTGAATACACAATGAAGTTTCTGTATTGGCCACTTGAACAGTGAAAAGGTGGGGAAAGTAAAGACAGGTGGGGCAACAGTAGATGAGCACTGGTTTCTAAACCCAAGAAGCAGATTCCAAGAATCGTAAACTAGTGCTTTGAGTTACCATATATACTTGTGTATAAGTTAGGCAGGCTTGGGAACCAAAACAATGGATTTTGTGATGATCCATGCCATCTTGGATGCTTGAGGTGAATGAAGTAGAGCCATTTTAAGTAGGAGTTTACTTAGTCTCTCAAGGCTTACACATCAGTAATTCTCAACCTGTGGGTCCCCAGATGTTTTGGCCTCCAACTCCCAGAAATCCTAACAGCTGGTAAACTGGCTGGGATTTCTGGGAGTTGTAGGCCAAAACACCTGGGGACCCCACAGGTTGAGAATGACTAGTTTACACAGTAAACCCCATTAAAATGGCTGCTGTTGCTTCTCCACATGAAGTACCCAAAGTGGTGGGGGGCTCAGGGCATTTCCAGCATTGATAAATTAATCCAAGTTTTTTTTAGGAACTTTTAAAATAAAAAAATATTTTAATTTATACAAATGTATATATGGTAATTCCATTCATTCAATGAATCTACTCTAACTAGTACTAAGAATTAGATGTAATCCGTTATCTAATAGGAAGTACAATCCTATTAAGATTAACTCAAAATGTAGTCGCATTAAATTGAGTGGGACTTATTCTTCAATAACTGTGCAAACAATGGCTGCTCCAAACTAAATAATTACTATTTCCTTTCCATTTGTACACATTTTACATGCTTCTATACACGGGGAAGCGAAAATGACTATGTATTATCTTAGAGTTTAAATCCTGAATTCAATTCTAGTTAGGTAAAAAAACAACTTGGATCAAAGTACCCCTAATTACTTTAGTCTAATGCACCATTGAATCGTATGCGCACCTCAATTTTCAAAACCATGAAACCAAAAGAAGTTTTTGCTGATGAATGTAATGCACAGCGGCAAAAGGTATACTCTTTGTAATATGCTCATTACAGTTGCTGCCTGCTTAGAATTCCTTTTAAAAATAATTATGCTGGAACACCAAAGCTTTCAGCAATAGAAAATAAACCTTGGGGTGCATCTATGCTATAGAATGAATCCAGTTTTACTGCCTTTGTTCAATTTTATGGAGTCGAGGGGGCTGTAGTTTTACAAGGCCTTGAGCCTGCTCTGCCAATGAGTACAGATGCCTCACCAAACTACACATTCCAGTATTATATAGAATTGAGCTATGACAATGAAATTCAGATGATCCTCACTCAAATAGAAGCTCCAGGTGCTCCTGAAGCAGCTTTCCCCCTGGTTTTGGCTCACTACTAAGATTACCGTATTACTTGAATCTAATACACACTCTAATTTTGGTAAGGTAATTTAGCTCCTCAAAAGGTGAGTGGTAGATTCAAATAAATACAGTAATTCATTTTGGGCCAAATTTAGCCAGTGTAGTATAGGCTATGCAAATGTATTCAATGAGAAATGTGTGCATGTGTGTGTACCATACATATTAATAACAAGCATTATATTATGTATGGAATAAATCCAGATGCTTCTTTATCAGGTTTGACTAGTCTATGTATTCATCATACCTCTTTAACTTTGTGGATTATTCTTAACAGCTCTGAAAAAGAAGAGGCTGTGAAAATAGAAATTGAAAAGCCACCAGAAACGAAGTATGTAGATGCGGAAACCTCATTATAGAAGCAAACAAGGGATATATATCATTTTATAGGATATACTGTAAGAAGGTGACTTCTAAGCTTCTCTTGAGTACTGAAACTGAACTTTAGCTCATGTAGATGAAGCAACAAATGTTTCAGGTAATAAGTGGCAATCACTTGGGAAGTATTTATTTTAATGGAATGGTTGTTTCCTTTTTAATAGAAAAATTAAAATTGCTTTTAGTTACCAGTACATGTCAAATCACCTTTAATTGTAAATTATTGATCTCCATATGTATACATTTTGAGTATGTAGCTGGTTTTTTTTTAAAACAATATAATTTATTGCAGTATGTATAACCTCGTTTCAGGCAGTTACTGTTTGGGTTTTTGCAAAATGTTATGTGTCTCCATTTCCATGGAACAAACATCCAAATGTGCCATTTTGTGAATGACTGCATTTTTAAAATCTTTTTCTCACTTCATAATGTTATTTTTATGTGGGATATATTTTAAATTTGTAGGTATCCATTTCTGAAATCCGAAATTCGCTCAGTGTTTCATTGTCGCTTTAAAAGAGTGTAATTTTCAGTATTAATTTCTAGTCTGTTGCCTAATAGTCCTCATTCAGTAATATGTCATCAGGATTTCCTCTTCATACTGCATATTTGTAGATAGATTATACTGTGTCCAGTGTGATAAATTACGAAAGGTCACTAATTCTGGGGTATGGATTGGGACACAAATGTACCTGTTTTCTAAATTGTAAACATGGTTCTATTTTTAGTTACATCTCCACATCTTGATTGTACTCTGGGTTCTCTTGCATATTTTATTTAGAGTATGAAATTAGGCCAAGTATTTTTTGGATGTAGTATAAGATCCTAAGCTCTAGCTTGTGTGGTCCAAGATTCCTTCCTTAGTAAGGGAGGTACTTTAATGTCAAATGCTGTACATCAGTGGTTCGCAGCCTGTTAGTCCCCAGATGTTTTGGCCTTCAACTCCCAGAAAACCTAACAGCTGGCAAACTGGCTGGGATTTCTGGATGTTGTAGGTCAAAACACCTGGGGACCCACAGGTTGAGAACCACTGTACATAGTAACTTAGATTATTTAAATACTTTATACTGACAGTTAATCCATAAGGCATATAATTGAATATCAGTCCTAATGCTACCATGTTTGGAACTAACATTTATTTGTAAGTTGCAGTGACTGGAACTTGCAGAGTAAACATAAATGGAAACAAATTTCATTGAAGAAAACAGAATGAATTCTGTTTAAAATCCTACAGTTATGCCATGTATACCAGGCATGTGCAAACTTTGGCCCTCCAGATGTTTTGAATGTCCAGCTTCCACAGTTCCTAACAGTCTACCGGCGGTTAGGAATTGTGGGAGTTGAAGCCCAAAATACCTGGAGGGTCAAAGTTTGCACATGCCTGATGTATATACAGTCCTTCTTTGATGTTGGAAATCTGCATTTGAAGAGATCCCCAATATTGAAGTTGGTGAAGCCTTCCTTGGGCCGAAGCTCTGTGCCTGTCATAGAATCCCATACACACTAAGGAAGGCTATTAATAATATTAATAATTGGAGCTGAATTGTGATACCTTTTTTGTTAATCTGGGAATGTAAGAATTTTATGTGAAGTTGTATATATTGGATATTAAACATTTTTTTTCATTCTGTGCATAAAAATACCATGAAAAGTAAAATATAACCATCGCTAGTTACATCCACCATGTCCTTATAGTTGTATTCTCACTGTTCGTTTCTCCTTGAATACTTCAAAAATACAAGCTTCTTTTCTTGTAAATCTATTTTCATTCACTTTCCCCTATGAAACATCTATTTTGTTAATTTTTAATAACCCACATTTCATCACCTGCTAAGTAATTAAATAGACTTTACTGACTTTCATTAATGGGTTATCATGAGAATGCCAACCAATGTACATAGTAACCCTTGTTTATTTGGGCACAAATGATAGAATAACTAGTGCTAAGTGAACCATTGCTGGTGCTGGAGGAAAAGGTGTGACAAATTTTCGCTTAATTACTTGGACTTCATGATCTGATTCCACATTGAACTTGGGCTGAAGGAACTGGATAAAGTACTCTCTGTGTGAAGCGTGTGTTTCCATTTACATCAGTAAGTTCTAAATAAATATAGAATAACTTGTACTTCTTCAGAATGATGCACACTAGCATCAAACAATATATAAAGGGCATATTAAAATGGGAGGGATCACCTATTTTCAAAACATATTACTTTATTATCTTACTCAAGTCAATTTGCTGGGTGCATCAGGATTTCATCCATCCAGTTTTATCCACTAAACTCCCCATATATTGCAATGGCAGAGTGAAGTAATGGTGCATTTATCTCACTGAAGTTAACAATAACTTTTAAACTTTTAATTGTGGCTGAATAGTATCAATACGCCAACTTGAACTTGAATCATTTTGCCTAAAGATGATGTCTATAATACCTGCTATCACTTGGAACAGCAATAGCCAAGGAAGTAGTTCACTGGCAGAAATTACTAGCTGCCACCACTGTCAGAGATGCTGAGATTTGGAACTTATTTTTAGTGACAGCCAAGGCAAAGTGATAGTGGAGGAGGGTCTACACTGTTTAAACATCAGACTACTTATTAGGAGCCACCAATGTGCATGGACCACCTCTCAATATTTTCCAGTATGTTTCCACCTCAACCTGGTGATTTCCAGGAATTTGGTTAGTTCTACCATGGAACCACTTCACCAATTGCTGTTGAGGAAGAAATCTATTAGTATAAAACTGCAGCATAAAGAACTTTTAACAACAACAAAAGTCAAAATGCCAACGCTCCCTGAAATTCCAACAGAAAAAATACTTCTCTCTCTTCTTTCGGCAATCTCCTGGAATCTCACAGTGTTTCACTAGGATTATGAAAAGTGTGTATCATTTATGTTGTCTCTGTTGCTTGGCTAATGGTTAGCAATATGGTTTTAAAATTGTAGGTACTTCAACTGCAACTGGCCATAAACACATTTTAAAAAAGATTTGCAGTGTAAAAGCAAATTCTTCAACATACCAAAAGCAAGTGTAAATTTGAACTAAAAAAGTGAGAACATAAAATGTTTATACAGTACCACCTCTGTATCCGTGGATGATACATTTGCTATTTACCAGTGTGAGACCATTTATAATAGCAAATTGTATTGGAATGGACTTCTAGCCCAAAAATATCATGGAGTCACACTGGAGGACCTTGAAAATGCCCAAGGACATCTTTTGGTAATTGTGAATACTGGCACTATGGATATTGTTCCCACGGATACAGGGGCTGTACTATACACACATTTTGAAATAGAACTTACAATTTTATTGAATAGTGAGTATGATTTTCATTGTCAAAATTGGTGCTTAGTGAGCTCACAAAAGTGTTTAAATCAGGAGTCTTATGTAGCTGGTTGGGTAATCATGTTAGACCGAAAGTTGGTTTATGGTCACCATCAACATTTCATTGTAGTTAGCATTAATGTGAAATTCTGGGAGCAGTAGAGCTGTTATTTTCTTTCCTAGGTGTTTGATAGTTTCTTCTGTTTCTTTCTTCAAGAAATATGCACTTTGTTTATTTGAAAATCATGATCATCTGTCACCCATCCTCATCTTATAAATGTATGGCCTGTTTTTTGCGGTAACGTTTCAAAATTTTTGACCTGATATAGCCAAGAGAGAATCACAATATCTAGTATCTGTGACTTTTATGGAGTTGTTTATACCTGTCTTGTTTTACTTGAAGATTTCTGTATTCAAAGCTGCGCATAGTAATTTGCAAAGACCCAAACAGATTGCCTTGAACTGTAACCCTTTGTTTTCAGAGTACAGACTTCCATAATGCTGAACAGTTCATTCATACTTTTCAGTGCCAAAGGGGTTCACAATTTGTTTAATTTAAACGAAGATCTGAAATTTATTTAGAACCACAATATTTATTTGTTTTAATTATGTAAAAATATTTCCAGTGCCAGAAATATCCTGACTCATATTGTAGTTAACAGTAACTACTCCGATGCTGGTTATTAGTGTCTTGTTACACATTTTAATCTCTTTGATTGTCAATAAATTCTGGTGACGTGCTGAACACCCTAGTGGTAACTTAGGTTTAAAGTAGTCTACTGCTTTTTTATTTTATCTAAATATTATTTCCTAATCTCTAATTAAAAGCTATAGTATTAAAGTAAAATAGTGAAGGAAATAGGTTCTACTGTACATGTATACAAATGTTGCCTTAAAAGGTGTAAATGAATAAATTTACTGTGCACTGATTCACCTTGTGGTGAAACCTAATTTATAGCCAGTATGTTTGCATTAAACTAGTGGAATAAATAGCTGAGCACTTTTTAGATGCCTTGATTGCCTCCTGGGTAATAAACTAGGGTGCTTCTGGACAGAGGGCTCCTCATGTTGCTAATCAAAAGGCATTGTGCCGCTGTTCGATGTCTTCATCCTCCAATTTTTTTGTTTGTGGAAGAAAGAAATTGGGAAGGGCAAATAGACAAGAAGACATATGCTAGAATCCTCTTGGTGACATATCCAAATGTATACCTGTGTATACATATATTTTAACATTGTGGAAGAAAGGTATCCTCAGTGCTCCCTGCCCTGGCCATTAAACAGCAGGTGTTGTACTCGGAAATTAAAGTATATCCTCTGGCCACTGACCGTCCACAGGGATTCAGCCGGGCATTTTTCAGCTGCCCTTGCACATCTAGGATGTTCCTCAAGACATAGGCTGCTCTTTCATCCTTCTAAGCACCCTCCCATTAGCAGATTAGTGGCTAAGAGAATGGAGATGGTCATGAAAGGGAGCTCTTTTGGCATATCTAGGAAGAAGTGGGAAAGAGGAGCAACATCCACCCCACATAACAGCATGCATATGCTGGCAAAAAATGTTGTTTTGCCAACATACTGGATCTCAGCCATTGATTTCTAGATCTCTCTGCAAGTCTGTGTTTGAGTGAATGCACAAATAAAAGCCTTATCTGAGAGCATTCCTAGTTAACTGTTCAAGTAGCCGTACTTTCCCTCCAAGAAAATATGCTTTTTCTGATTTTTTTAAAAAAAATATTTAAACTGTTTTACAAGAAGGATTTTAATATGATGTAGGCATCGTCTGTAATTTTTTATTATCACATTTAGAATATAAAACATGCTTTTTGATGTAGGAACCCGAAGAACTCTGCTATAGATATGCACAAACTGCTCACAACCCTGTTCTTACAGTATTCCATATGGCAAACTATGTAAGGCACGTTATTCCAGATTATTGAGAGAATCAACAAAAACTGTACAAAGTAGTGTGCAAAGCATGTCAATCACATAGCACCCAAAAGAAAATTGTATTTCCCCCTTTTATTTCAAATGCATTGATCCATATGTACAATAGTCTTATAAAATGTGCCCTTTGTAAAGGTAAGTTACAAGTGTAAAATATCATGCATAGATATAATGCATTATAAAAATGCACTGGTCTGCATTGTTTAAAATGGTTTGTATTATACATATGTTTTGTAAATGGATTGTCTTGAAGTCACCAGTTTGTTTGTTGAATATTAGTGTAACATACTGAATGTATTTTGCTTTTGTTAAGTTTGGTCAGTAATTTAATGTTTTTAGAATTAGGTAATGGCATAGGTGCAATCTATTACCTAATACAGTACAAATATTGTGAATAAACATTTAATTTAGTGAATAGATAGACACATAGTTGTGTCACTATATACTTGTACTCTGAATATATAATATGTGTCTTGTAATTTTACTATTTGGATTTTTTATTTTATAACTTTTGAGTAAACTAGTCAATTATAGGAAATGATCACAATTGGTGTAAAAATAGTTTTTCATATTTAGTACATATTGTCACTATTTGGCAGTCTTGGAGTAACTTATTGAATAGCCACGTTTTTATAATGGAATTTATTACCAAGGAGACAACTCCTTTAATATTTTGTTCCCAATGTTTTATTTTGTAAGTATGTCTTCCAGGGTTCAGGACATCCAGCTGAACAAAAATCTGTACCTTGATTTGAGGTGTAACTCTACACTTTATTCCAATTTTTATGACAATTTTCTAATTATGCATAAGATTTCATTTTATAATAAAAATCTAGAGCAAGTTAATACTGCTTCAGATGTGGATACAATATTTTATTTTATATGGTGACAAATGTTTCTCTAATATGTAACATTAAAATTCAGCCTTTATAATTTGTTTAATGACAGTTGCAAAAACTATTTTTTGTAATGTATTAAAATGTTGACAAAAAAGCAATAAAATACACTGACTTGGAACAGTTTGAATTAATCTCTAATTTCTAATATTATACATTGCTTTGTAGGATTAAATATATTGCTATAAATGAAGAAAAATGATATTTTTGTTGCTTTTCTCTAGATATTCCAGATTAGAAATTCCTGTTTGAAGAATTGCTTTAACCAGCAAATAAAGGCATAAAATACAATGATTCTACATCATAGCAGTTTTACTATAATATTACATAACACAACAGGAGAAATAGTAAAATGACCAATATATATTTAAGGATCTGAAGAATGGAATGCCTTTCTAGAGACACAACGTATGCTGATGGGTTAAGCTGACCATAATTTTCTACCTCTTTTTCTAGTAGAGTTGCCAGTTGTAATATGTGCATGGTTCATGAAACTCTTATATTCTCACACAAAATTTCATTTGTTGGTTATGCAAAAAGTGGAAAAAAAACTGGAATTTCTTCTATGACTGTTGAGATGCTATTTTAATATTGATTCACAGTGCAAATTGAAATTTTTGTTCCCAACTTCTAGTATCTCCCTGTGACATAGGACTGGTGAAAAGGCAAGAACAGAAATGTTAGATGTACAAAAGAAAAATCTATTTTATATTATAGCCCTCAGCAGAGTTTACTCAGATTCTGAAAACAAGTAAAAAGAAAAAAAGAAAAATATTAATTGCACATTTCATCCCTTTTTCGTGTAGAAGTGCTTTAAATGCAACTATTTAGCTGAATTACCATAATGAATACCACAAGGCTGAATGAATAGCATTTAAAGATGCTGAGGAATATTTGCAGGAACAATGGTTTTACGCATATCAAGAATTATTCATTCCAATATACTTTGTTGCCATCATACATAATGTATGGCATCAATTAATGTTTCATCCAGAACATACTAGGACAGGGAAGACGGAGGGCCCTTCCAGACAGGAAGGGGGTTGTCTCATTTATCTATCTATTTATTTACAGCATTTATATTCTGCCCTTCTCACCCCGAAGGGGACTCAGGGCAGATCACATTGCACACATAAAGGCAAACATTCAATACCATAACCTAGAACAGAGAAAGAGACAAGACAATCTATGATTCTATGATTCTAAGACGCAGGCACGGGCTGGCCTTGAACTCATGACCTCTTGGTCAGAGTGATTTGTTGCAGCTGGCTTGCTTTCCAGCCTGCGCCACAGCCCGGCCGACTACCTTAGGTTGCATGCATGGAGAACTGATGTTATGGAAGTTCTAAATGAAAGAAATATACTGAGTGTAAATGTCCAACAGGTTTAATCAGAAAGCTTGGCTGAGAGATTCTGGGAGCTGTAGCCCAGAACAACCTTTTCAAGCTCCTTGGTTTTTGCTATAGCCATCAGTGATGCATCCTTTGTTTAGATCAGATGGAACACCCTTCAAAAAAAACCCTCATTCTATTTCAGGAACGTATCTTTCCTTTCCCTACTCCAAGGAGCAGATGCCAACTCTGTCTTGTTCAGGGTGAAAGCCAGCATCACCAGTCACAAAAACACAATTTCTGAAAAGCACAATTACAATGGCAAAAGATAGGTACAGTGGGCCATTGGTATCTACTGAGATATGGTTCCTGGACACCTCATGGATACCAGTCTGCGTGGAAGGGCTTTTAAACTGCTCATCCAGAGAAGCCCTGGCCCTCCCTGAACTACAAGCCCTAGAATTCTGCAGGAGGCAGTCACAGCATTTAAAGTGAATTTAAGTGGATAAATGTGATGAGGCTCAAGTATGATGAGGCCACTTGTTTCTAGAAACCACAGCCACCATGGCCTATGATAAAACAGTATGCAACATCTGGCAAGTCCCAGGATGTGAGTTTTCCTGGATGTGTGGCCATGTTCCAGAAGCATTATCTCCTGACGTTTCGCCCACATCTATGGCAGACATCCTCAGCGGTTGTGAGGTCTGTTGGAAACTAGGCAAGTGGGGTTTATATATACAGTAGCGTTTCACTTATCCAACATAAATGGGTCGGCAGAACGTTGGATAAGCGAATATGTTGGATAATATGGAGGGATTAAGGAAAAGCCTATTAAATATCAAATTAGATAAACATGTTTTACAACAAATTTGACAGAAAAAGCAGTTTTATATGCTACTAGCTGTGCCCGGCCACGCGTTGCTGTGGCAAAATATGGTGGTATGGGAAATAAAGTATTGAGGAACTGGTGGTAGTTAAGGTAAAGGGTAAACGTTTTCCCCAGACATTAAGTCCAGTCATGTCTGACTCAGAGTGTTGGTGCTCATCTCCATTTCTAAGCCGAAGAGCCAGCGTTGTCCATAGACTCCTCCAAGGTCATGTGGGATGACTGCATAGAGCGGCGTTACCTTCTCGCCAGAGCAGTACCTATTGATGCACTCACATTTGCATGTTTTTGAACTTCTGGGTTGGCAGAAGCTGGGGCTAACAGTGGGGGCTCTCCGCTCCCCCAATTCAAACCTGCAGCCTTTCGGTCCAGAAGTTCAGCAGCTCAGCGCTTTAACACGCTGCGCCATCAGGGGATATTATTTCCTAAAGGTTGTGAATATACAATATTTCTGATTGGTTTTTTTGTCTGTTGGAGGCAAGTATGAATGCTGCAATTAGGAAAAATGATTAGGATGTAATGGCCTTGCAGCTTTAAAGCCTGGCTGTTTCCTCCCTGAGTGAATTTTTTGTTGGGAGGTGTTAGCTGGCCCTGATTGTTTCCTGTCTGGAATTCCCTTGTTTTCAGAGTGGTGTTGTTTGCGATATTTTATGTGCTTCTACTGTCTGTGGCCCTGAGAAAACAGAGGATTTGCCAGACTTTGATGATGGGAATACTTTGTTGGGAGGTGTTAGCTGGCCCTGATTGTTTCCTGTGTGGAATTCCCCTGTTTATTTACTGTCCTGGTTTTAGAGATTATATTGTTCTGCATTATTCTATCCCAGTAATTATTTCATATTAAAATAGAATCTCACTTATCCAACATTCACGTATATAATGTTCTGGATTATCCAACGCAGTCTGCCTTTTCATAATCAATGTTTTTGTAGTCAGTGTTTTAAATTCATTGTGATATTGTAGTGGTAAATTTGTAAATACAGTACAGTAGAGTCTCACTTATCCAACATAAACAGGCTGGCAGAATATTGGATAAGCGAATATGTTGGATAATAAGGAGGCATTAAGGATAAGCCTATTAAACATCAAATTAGGTTATGATTTTACAAATGAAGCACCAAAATATCATCTTAGACAACAAATTTGGCAGAAAAAGTAGTTCAATACACAGTAATGCTATGTAGTAATTACTGTATTTATGAATTTAGCACCAAAATATCACAATATATTGAAAACATTGACTACAAAAATGCATTGGATAATCCAGAACATTGGATAAGCGAGTGTTGGATAAGTGAGACTCTACTGTAATTACTACATAGCATTACTGCGCATGGAACTACTTTTTCTGTCAAATTTGTTGTATAATATGATGCTTTGGTGCTTAATTTGTAAAACGATTACCTAATTTGATGTTTAATCGGCTTTTCCTGAATCCCTTCTTATTATCCAACATATTCACTTATCCTGCCGGCCTGTTTACGTTGGATAAGTGAGACTCTACTGTATATTGATAATCTTATATTCTCTGCTTAGAACTGGATTATATGAGGCCCCTTCTACACAGCTGGATAAAATGCACACTGAAGTGGATTATATGGCAGTGTGGAGTCAAGATAATCCAGTGCAAAGCAGATAATGTAAGATTATAAATGGGTTATATAGCTGTGTGGAAGGGCCTTGAGTCTACACTGCCATATAATCCAGTTAAAATCAGATAATCTGTGGAAGAAGTCTAAGTGAGGCCTAAGGCTGCATGTCCCCTAACTGAAGCCTGGCTGTCCCTTGGTTGCTAGGCAACGAAGTGGGCAGAGATTAACCCTCTAAACTGGCAGCAATTGGATAAAAAAAATATTGCTCTCCCTCTAATTAGGACTTTATTTTTCTTTTCTTTTTGTTGTATCAACCCTGAGGCATGGATGATGGGTTGTGTTGTCAAATTTCGAGGTTGCGGGGCCTGTACTTTTGTTGTTTTGTCCACTGCCCTGATGCCATCACTCTTTTATATATATAGATGTACTACATGCTATGTAGTAATTACTGTATTTACAAATTTAGCAGCAAAACATCACAATGTATTGAAAACATTGACTACAAAAACACTGACTACGAAAAAAAGACTTATGTTGCATAATCTAGAACATTGGATAAGCGAATGTTGGGTAAGTGAGACTACTGTATATGGAAGGTCCAGGGTAGGAGAAAGAACTCTTGTCTATTGGAGGCAAGTGTGAATGTTGCAATTGGCCACCTTGATTAGCATTGAACGGCTTTGCAGCTTCAAAGCCTGGCTTCTTCCTGCCTGGGGAATCCTTTGTTAGGAGGCGTTAGCTGGCCCTGATTGTTTCTCTTGGCCTGGGAGGCCTTCATCACCAACGTGGCATCCGCCCACCAGTAAACTTCTCTTTCTTGGAGGAAAGCACTGCCTACCTCCCCCCCCCCCGCCTCTTCCGCTTTGAAAAGAAGAAGGAAGCATTAGCCAATCAGAGAGCGGGGCGGTGCCGGGCTCTGACGCGTTACTTACGTCCCCAGCAAGCCACGCCCACTGTGAGCTTTGCGAGGAAGTCTTTTCTCCCCTCCTCCCAATCCTCAGGATGCTTTCCCGTTCCTATGACAACGGCGCTGGCGTTATCCGTTTCCCGGGAGTCGTGCCGCGTGTTACTATCCCGCCTTCCCATTGGTCGGGGCGGATGACCTTGGGGAAGAAGGCGCGCTTGGATTGGCTGGGGCGTATTTCGGTTGGCCCGCTTGATAGGGCCGTGCGGCTGTGGTGGTGTTTGTATTTTTTTTTGGCTTGAGTTAGGAGTCGTAATAAACAGTCGCGCGGTGGTGGCGCCACGTGAGTAGAAAGGGCGGGGGAGGGGGTTCGTGGGGCCTCGTGCTCCTGGGGTCAGTTGCCTACTTGGAGAGAAGCCCCAAAAACACACCCCTCTTGTATATTACAGTCCTTGTTGCTATGAACTACCTTCATGTCAACTTACAGCAACACCATGAATGGGAGACCTTTAAAGGAGCATCTACACTGTAGAATTAACACAGTTTGACATCGCTTTGACTGCCATTGCTCAAGGCTATGGAACTCTGGGAATTGAAGCTAGGTAAGGCCCCAGAACTGTTTGACAGAAAAGGTTAAATACCTTGTCGAACTGCAACTCCCATGATTCCGTAGCATTGAGCCATGATAGTGGTATCAAACTGCATTAATTCCATAGTGTGGACGCATCTTTCGCCTGTCATTAACAGCCCCACTCAGGTCATGCAGACTCAACAGTTACAGCCTCCTTGGTTGGGTTACTGTGAGTTTTCCGGGCTGTATGACCATGTTTCAGAGGCATTCTCTCCTGACGTTTCGCCCACAACTATGACAGGTATCCTCCTAGGTTGTGAGGTATACCTCCAAGAGGGCTTTATATATCGGTGGAATAATGTCCAGGGTGGGAGAAAGAACTCTTGTCTGTTAGAGGCAAGTGTGAACGTTGCAATTGACCACCTTGATTAGCACTGGAAAACCTTGCAGCTTCAAAGTCTGGCTGCTTCCTACCTGGGGGAATCCTTTTTTTTTGGAGGTGATTAGCTGGATTGGCTGTGGGTTGGATTAGAACGCATGTGGCCAATTTCAGCAAAAAGGAGGAAACCATGAAAAAGAAAAAAAATCTGGCTACTGTTATTAGAAATACTCTAAAATCAGGTTAATAAATAAAGAACAACACTCAGAAGACAGGGGAATTTCAGACAAGAAACAATCAGGGCTGGCTAACACCTCCCTACAAAGGATTCCTCCAGACAGGAAGCAGCCAGACTTTAAAGCTGCAAGGTTATTCTATGCTAACCAAGGTGGTAAATTGTAATTTTCACACTTGCCTCAAACAGACAAGTTATTTCTCCCACCTAGGCATTCCACAGATACATAAATCCTACTTGCCTAGTTTCCAACAGACCACAATCTCTGAGGATGCCTGTCATAGATGTGGGTGAAATTTCAGGAGAGAATGCTTCTGAAACATGGCTATACAACCCGGAAAACTCAAAGCAACCCAGTGATTCCGGCCATGAAAGCCTTTGGCAGCCTCCATGATTGAGTTTCTGCTTCTTTTCCTACTGCCTTCTAGCTTCCCAAATATTATGATCTTTTATGGGAACTCATGACTTCTCATGATAGCATAACAGTCTAGGCCTCTAATAGAGTACAGGCCTGTTTGGAGGACCCGGTATATTTATTTACATTAGACTGTCATTTAACCATATCTCAGGCCCCCTCCACTTAGCTGAATAAAATCCCACATTATTTACTGGAATATATGACAGTGTGGACTCATAACCCAGTTCAAAGCAGATATTGTGGGATTTTCTGCCTTGGTATTCTGGTTTTATGGCTGTGTGGAAGGGCACTGCCATATATTACAGTTCAAAGCAAATAATTTGGGATTTTATTCAGCTGTGTGGAAGGGGCCTGGGTTTTATGGCTGTGTGGAAGGGGCCTGGGATTAGATCCTGGAATATAGGGACAGTGTGGAAGGGTCCTAGGGCCCCTTCCACACAGCTGAATAAATACGACATTATCTGCTTTGAACTGAAATATATGGCAGTGTAGACTCAAGGCCCCTCCACACAACCATATAACCCAGAATATCAAGGCAGAAAATCCCATAATATCTTCTTTGAACTCTGTTATCTGAGTCCATACTGCCATATAACCTGATTCAAAGCAGATAATGTGGGATTTTATACAGCTGTGTTGAAGGGGCCTAAGTCTACTCCTCCTTTGAAGATTGTTTTCTGTGATTAAGACTTCCAGGTGGTTCGAGGAGCCTCACATAATTTGCTTTTGCATTACATTTTGATATTAGAAAGTTAATCTATCTCTCAAGAGTTCATGTATGTGGGAGTTTAATTTGTGACAGTATTAGAAAAAAAGTCATTCCATTTTGGAACACCTTGCTGTAAAGCATCTGCGTAGGTTAAATGTGAAAGGTAGGTCACTGTATCTATTTTTATCATCATACTTAAGCACATTGTCACTACATCAGCAAAAACCTGTCCTCGTCTGCTTGTTGCTAGTGTCTCTCCTCACCTCAACCTTGGCCCAGTGCTTCTAATTTAGGGAAGAAAGTCACAGGGCCAAACATGTACAATTGGAGACTTTAGCTGGGTATTGGACATAGCACATTTCTTTTTAACTCTGGGAAAAGCTTATGGGCAGTGATTTCTAAATCGCCACTTAATTATTTTTTAGGGAAGCAAATATTGGAATGTTCTCATTCTAGAATAAATAAATAAATACTGTTCAAAAAGTCATTTTAAAAATTCCAAAGAAATTGATATTGTGACTGCATATTATCTGTGACCAAGGTCTGAAAGATCTCAGTAAATTTTGTTTCCAAGTTTACTTTGTGTTTTGAATGGTTGATCTATTACAAATTCGCAAGTTTCTTTTTTTGTTGACTTTCACATATTGACAAAACAATAACTGCATTCTTTACATTTTGTTATCTATTTAAAGACACAATGTGTTCATCTTGATGCCTTGATGTTATACAATGCCTGATCAATTCAAGAAGGTGATGACCTCGGAAAAGACAACAGATACTATACCTCAAGGGTACTGTGCTTTTCACTAAATGTCAGTCATGGCTCTCTGGTATGTGCACCAGCTGTTGAACAGAACAGTTTAATCTGAAATGCTATGTGTACTTAGTAACTGTTACTCTGGTCACCAAGTTTATTCAGACCATTTTAACTTTGACAGAGACAATGAGTGCTTAAGGCATGTCTACGAACATGGGGAGTGGGGAAAAGGGTAGGCTGTTTAGGCAATACCAGAAATTATGTTCTTCATAGAAATATCAACATGAATATGAATTAATTTGCATTATATATTGACAAAAGAGGGTAATGTAGTAATGTGTTATTAATACATACAAAATTTATTTTTCTTCTAGCGATTACTCTGATCTTAAAAGGCTTCTTGCACTTCTAAATGTCCAATCAAGCAAGCAACAGGTATTTTTCAATAACCTTTGTTTAACCTGTCACTTTATTAAAGAGAGTAGCAATTAATTTTGTTTTATTGATCTGTTTCTCAATACAAAACATGAGGTTAAAAAACTTTTTAAATCTTACCCTTACACAGTTTACTTCCTTGTTTCAAACTCTTGTTACTGTGCAATGGCTCATATAAATGAAGAGTTATACTATTTGTGTTTTTTTCTTTTGTTATTTTTGCTTACAGAGTAACTCGAGACTTTAGAAAGACAATATCCTTAGGCTGCAACTAGGGCAGGCGCTACATTGTCTATTGCTGTACTAAATGTTGTCAGTCTTGTTGAAAGACATAGCCATTGAAACAGCCTGCTCTCTCCTCCCTCTATCAATAAATCTCTGTTCTTGTACTCCATAATGCAGAGTTACTAAGTATATGGTCCATTTGTTACATCTCCCATCTTTTTTTGCAGTCCCATTAAAGTATTAAAACAAATGTTTATTCAATCCCATAAATAGTGTGAAGAATTTGTGCAACATAATTTACAGCATCAGAATAACTCCTGGAATGCAGATATATGTATCACTCTTCTGTCGATGTGTATAATGTTTTGTTTTTTAATAATAAGCAATAATTATGAAGAAATGAAAGACCATGCATGATACTCTCAGAAGACAGAATTGTCGATGTGTATAATGTTAACACCCAAGAATTCTGTCTTCTGAGAGTATCATGCATGGTCTTTCATTTCTTCATAATTATTGCTTGCCATCTTTTGATGATTTTTAATCTAGTATGGACATGTTAGAAACATGGGCCTAAGTATTGTTGTCCTTATGCCTGTATCAAACTAAGACTCTTAATATGACCATTTAGTTGGGAGTAACACAGTACTGGGGCCCCTGGTGGCACAGTGTGTTAAAGCGGTGAGTTGCTGAACTTGCGGACCAAAAGGTGCCAGGTTCAAATCCCGGGAGCTGAATGAGCGCCCGCTGTTAGCCCCAGCTCCTGCCAACCTAGCAGTTTGAAAACATGCAAATGTGAGTAGATCAATAGATACTGCTCCGGCAGGAAGGTAATGGCGCTCCATGCAGTCATGCCGGCCACATGACCTGGAGATGTCTATGGACAACACTGGCTCTTCGGCTTAGAAATGGAGATGAGCACCAACCCCCAGAGTCGGTCACGACTGGACTTAACGTCAGGGGAAAACCTTTACCTAACTCAGTAATGCATTGAACTTTGTGGGACTTACTTTTGAGTCACCTTGTATACCATTGTACTGTAAAACATTTTTACTTTGATGTTCATTATTTTATGTAGTAAATAAGTTTATGTTGTTAAAGTAGTAAAAGAAGTTTAGGTTGTATGTAAGTCTATAATACATATATGATGTTTCTTTTATTCTCAAGGCCACATTTGCACAGAGCGGCAAGCTTTTCTGGTTTGTTATTAAATATCATTGTTGACTTTGACTTCTGGTGAACCCATGAATTAGAGATGAATGATGATAGTTACCCTAAATAGACTCAGCCCCCAGATTTCTTGTTTGAGACTATTCATTTGGAGTATGGCCTTTCTCCTTTCCTCCTGTCTTCCACATTACTAATCATTTTTATCTTTTCTATTATGTCATGTCTTCTCATGATATGTCCAAAGTATGACAGTCCTACTTAGGAGGAGTTCAGGCTTGATTTGCGATAGGACTCCCTGATTTGTCTTTTTAGGAATTCATGATCCTTGTAGAACTCTTCATCAGCACATTTCAAATAATTGATTTTCTTCCTACTGGCTTTTCAAAAAATTTCAGTGTTCTCTTTTACAACCATATATAGAAATGGGAAATACGATAGCATGGGCAATTGAAATTGCAGTTTACAAAGACATGACACTCAAAGTCTAGTTTCTTCTTGGCGAGGGTGCCAGGAAATTGGAACCTACATGCATATGTGGTGGGATTGTAAACATGTAAAAGGTTTTTGGGAATTGATCATAAGGGAAATAGAAAATATTATGAATATAAAAATTAGAAGGAATCCAGTGGAAATATTACTTTTAATTAAAAAAGAGGATGAGAAAGATAAGAGGGAAAGATTTAATAGACATGCTATTAACAGCAGCTAGATTACTAATTGCAAAATATTGGAAAGGAGAAATGAAAATACAAATTAATGAATGGTATAAAGAAGTTTGGCTAATGGCACTGAATGACAAGCTAACATCAAATTTAAAAGTAAAGAAGGGATTATGGGAAAAATGATTTTGAAAGTATTTGGAGAAAATTTCTAGAAAAATTATTGGAAAAAGAAGATGGGAATTTACCTCCAAATGAAGAATTGAACTTTTGGTGGGACTACAGAAGACGAGATGGCTCTGGGGAAGGGAAGCACAGGGGTGAATGTAAATAAAAGAGGGGGAAATGTATAGAATATGTTTATATAATTGTAATTTTTTAATAAGAATAATAAGAATAAGAAATAATTAACATGACAAAGTCTAGCTTCTTAGCTGCTCTTTCCAATTCTAGTTTTCTTCTGATTTCTTGACTGCAGAGCCCACTCTTCTTAATGACTGGGCCAAAGTATAGAAAATCTTGAACTGTTCCAATGTCCATCATGTATATCCTCCTACATTTGTGGAGGTTAAGGTTGGAGGACCCTCATGAATAGAAAATCCACCAATATATTCAAGACCTGCTTAACAACAGCAAGGGGCCAGGGAGAGAGGAGAGGATGCTGTTGCTACCACCATGGTTCCCAGGCGGCCATTGTCACTGCTACAGTTCCTGTTAGGGCTCCTGTAATTGCTGTGGTTTCCAGTGGGCTTGTATCACAGCCACAGTTCCCAGGGGGCTTACTCGCCCTTCCTGACTCTTTTTCTCCTGCTTCTCTCTTGTAACTCTTGTGACTGTGGAGACACCAGGCATAGCAGGGGGAAGGAGGCAGGGAAAGAGGCTATGGTGGGGAGGCCATGATGGATCCATGGGGAGGAGATCTTTTTGCCTCCCTCTTCGGTTGCATTAACATTTCCAGAAACCATTTCTGCATTATCCATTAAGCTGGTTATTCCTTCATCAGGAAGGTTTTTGAAAATATTTCAGTTTTATGTCTGTTTTTGTGGAAATTTCATGAGAAGTAAAGATTCAAGTTTCTTTCTTTTTCCTTCCCAGTACAAGGAACTATGCTGCTCCTATTTCTCTATAGTTTGCCTGTTGCTATTGTGAGAGTGCCTAGTGTGTCATCATAACCTTTTCCTCTCAGTACTCTCTTCAATATGAGTGCTCCATCCCGTCATATTCTGCATCTAACCATAGAGAAAAAGCATTAAGAACTCCAGGGTGCCTTTTAAACTGCTGTGCATATTAGCTCTTTAAAACTGCTGTGTGTATTAGCACCAAGTAAGTGACTTAGTGTCCTAGTAACAATCATGAATATTTGTCAGTCTTGCTTAATTACTTTACGCCATTTGCCTAATATTAAATCTCCCTTGCATTTGCAGCTGCCAGCTCTTAATTTTGAATGTGCTAATAATAGTATGGTGAAGTCCGAGCAATTCTGCAGCAACACTTCTGGAGAGAGAAGTAGAGGTCAATGGCAAGAATCAACTGAAGCTGTTGAACTTGAACGCTTTAGGTATAGCATACTGAAGATAGTAAATATTTATATTATTTTTGTGGATCCAGTGGATTCCTGTCATACACTGTTCCTTTCCCATTTTGCTACTGAATGTACTCTTGAACTTTTAGGCAGAACAATAGTTGTTCTTTCCTTTTTAGCTTAAAGTGACATTTATTAATTACTGACTTATATATAAAGACTGATTGAAAATTATGATGCAGTCACCCTGAATTCTAGTGTACATGTATCACTGAGTTTAGGAAGAGGTGGTATTCCAGAAATCTCTTCTGGTAGGTGGGGATTTGTCCAGGAATTCATACTTTCAGGTAGCACAACAGTATCATGTCAGAGTTTGTTTTCATCAAGGTGTTATTCTTTCCAGTTTGAACTTGACTGAATATCCATTCTCAGAACAGATTACGTGGGTGGGAGGATATATCTCCTCCTTCAGTTGGTATTTGTCAGCAGTAAGCCCAGTCTATTGGATCAGAAAGGAAATATAAGTCTTTGTGTCACTTTTTTCTTGCTGTACAACCCCCGTTAACGGGAACAGTTAGTAGATAACAGCTTCGTAGGAGAACACTGTATTTATTTTCTCTTAGCTTTTAGCCAATCTCAACCCAAAGCATGTTCATATTCTTTGAGTTCAACTTAATAGCACTTAGAAACTCTGTTCATTTTTAAATGGACACTTCCAGTAAAATAATGCCAGACCTTCAAGAAAGGTAAAGATAGTCATAGCATTCTCTCTCTTTTTTTTTGAAATAGTTTTTATTGGTAACACATGGTTAATTTTACATTTCAATAAAATCAAAAAAGATAAAAGAGAAAAAAGAAAATTGATAAGGGAAGAAAAAGAGAAAGAGAGAAAAAGAAGAAAAATGGGAAGAAGAAAAAAGAAAAAAAAGAAGAAGAAAAATAGTCATTTAAAACTGGTTGCTAGTCAGTCTGCTTTTTTTTTGGTAATCCTTGATTTGGTGTTAACAAAAATAAGAGTCTGCCCATGTTCATTATTTCCATTATCTTATTCTGTCTGTCTTCTATCGGAGGTGGTTCTTTAAGCCTCCAATTCCTTGCATATATTATCCTAGCCGCTGTGATTAGGTAGTTAAACAGGATCTCTTTATTTTTTTCCTTTTCAAGATATTAGCATTTCTAGTAAGAAGTATTTGGGTTCCTTCTTGATTTTTATTTCTAATGTTTTTTTTAATTTTCCCATGTATTTTCTTCTAGTATTTTTTTGCTTTTTCACAGGTCCACCATGTGTGGAAGAAAGTGCCTATCCGATTGCCGCATTTCCAACATTTATTTAATATACTCTTGTAACACTTAGAAAGTTTTTGCGGAGTGATGTACCACTGGTACTTCATTTTTAGCCAATTTTCTTTTAGAAATATGTGTATTTAATTTTGTATTTCCAAATTTTTCTCCCATTCTTCCAGTTTGATTGTGTGGCCTAAATTTGCCACCCATTTAATCATACATTCTTTAATTTGTTCTGTTTTGGTGGCAGTTTCTAATAACTTTGTTATAAATTTTTGTTATTACTTTATTTTCTGTTTTCATTATTTTGTCCCAAAATGCATCTTTTTCCGCGGACCCTACTTCTTTTTCTTTGGTAAAGAGTTCTTTTGTCTCTCTATACTGAAACCATGAGAAGTTTCTAAAATTTTGTTTGATTTCTTTTTTTCTCAGTTCATAATTTTGCTTGTCTTTTATTATCATGTCTTTGTATGTTGGACAGATTTGCCATCCTAGTTCTCTTCTTTCATTTGCATCCAGCAGGGATATCCATATTGGAGTTTTCCTATATAATTTCTCTTTATGTCTTTCCCAGATTTTAATGAGATCTTATATAGTGCTTTGTAATTTTTTTCTATTTTTCTTTTCCCATACCAAACATATGCATGCCAGCCCCTTCTCAGATCGAATCCCTCTATTGTCAGTATGTTTTGTCTTTCTAATGTAGTCCAATCTTTGATCCAAACCAGTCTATGTGCCTCGTAGTATGATCTTAGATATAATCCAAAGCCGCCTCTTTTTTCTCATCGATTAGATTTGTATACTTAATTCTTGGGGGTTTTTTTTGCCCTGTCATATGAATTTAGTTAATTCTCTGTTCCAGTATTTTGACAGTCATAGCATTCTCAAAATATGGGTAATTGGTATTTGTCAATGGCTGAGCAAGTATATGGATGCAGTTCTGATATGAGACTAAAATTCTAGTTATTGGATGACACTGCTTGATATTTGGAGATCTCCATATTATTTTTATTAGGGTTAAGTCATAGAAATGTGTTGAAAACTGTTGAAAACAAACAAGATGCACATGTGAAATGGAATAATTGGGTCAGGTAATCCTTGCAGAAAAAAAGAAAAACATGTTGAATCTTTTAGAGGCTATCTGAAAGCATTTTCCAGAATGCATCCAGACATAAGTCTTTCTTTCACCAGCCTTTACTTTTCTAATGATTTGATTTTTGGTGACCAAAATTAGAGTTCTATTCTTCTATCAATGTGCTGGAGGTAGCTGGTCAGATAGTCTTATCTATGCATTCTCAGTAAGAGATTATAGGAGCAGCTGTTGTTCACCTTGCCTGTTGTAGGCAGGTACACATACTTACAGTAGGATCATTTACAGTAGGATTATGTTTTTCCCCAGATCAAACTTTATTTCACTGTTTACTGGAGACATACTATCTGAATCTGGCACCAAAAGTCTATTTTTAAAAAATCATCTTGCCACTTCCAGTGCTGTCAAAAAATCTTCAGGCAGACAAGAGAAAAAAGGGGAGGCTGGGTGAATACAATTTTGATTAAAAAAACTTCTTTAAGAGATACTTGGTTAGCTGACTGGTTCATATGCCTGTACTGTGTTTGCCTTTATAGTATGAATTACAAGAATGAAAGACATTTTAGCCAGCATCCACAGCATGAATTGTTTCAAGATATCTTCACAGCTTTGGTTAAGAACCGTCTTATTTGCAGGTATGAAACGTTTGTTTTATTTGTTTCCTTTATATCCTTCCTTTGTCTCAATATCAGAACCCAAAAGCACACAAAAACAAGGGTGGGCACCATGTGGGGGCAAGGGGTAAAGTTTCCCACACAAGGCAAGCCCAAGTTATTCCATATTTCTGAAACTATTCAAGCAAAGTTTTCATACTGCTTTTGGAAATGTCAGTTGTTACTGTTATAAAGGCTAAACATGAACATATAAGCACAAGGGATTAGGTCCTTAGTCATAGTTGAAATTGATGCATTGGAATTGAACTTACATTAATTATGTCTTCATGTGTGATTGAATCTAGTTTTTTTTAGTCACCATAGAAAGTTTCCTGACTCTCTTCAGGTGTATAGTAGACATCATGCTATGGTTTACAGTTAACTGAAATTAACACTTATAGCAATGAGTTGTTAAATGGTTGAAATAAGTCTTTTCTCTATATGACTGAAATCAAATCTGCCCTTGAAACACTTTCTTAATCTTGTTTTATTTTATATGTAAGAAAATTGAGTCCTTGTGAAAACATGGAAAAATACATTGGGTCCGGTAAACCTTTTGGTCCAGCAAGATTACACAGAATAACTCAGGTCTTGGGAGACTACTTGCATCTACTCAACATAGTCTTTATTTTTATCATATTATTTTTAGCCTTTGGCTTCATTCCCAATATGGAATTGAACGAGCATAGTAATCAACCATCTCTGTTTCTGGGAGGGAATGAGAGACGTGAAAATACAAATAAATGTTTTGTATTGAATTTATGTGGATACTTTACCATATACCCTGAGAAGGAGCCATCCATAGCCAAGAACAAAGTTGTTCATTATACCTTTACTCATATAAAAATAAATTAATATAAAAATCTATCTGAATATTCATATAACTGTCAAGTTTGCAGACAGTCTGCTTTTTATTTCTGTGTTACATTTATTTATTTAAAACATTTATATTCTGTGATCTAGACAATATAGTAGTTTAGATTAAAGATTAAATGCAGTTCAAATAAAGTTAAGTAGTTTAGTCTGAAATCATTGAGATATATAAGTAGCAAATTGTGTGCTGTATTGTGTGTATACTTGCATGAATATTGCTAAAAAGATTTTCAAACTACAGTCTGTTACATGGATTTTTTTTTCAATTTCAACAGAGAGCTAATGGCATGTTGTTTTGATCTGCTTATTTGCAGGGAATGGGCTAACCGAGCTTCATCTACCCATTTCCTGAGAATTTTAATTTGTGTGAGATTGTTAGTGAGAGATGCATGTTATCAGGTAATTTTTTCTGTTGGCAAATAAAATCAGGATATAGCACACTTTCTATTGGAAGGTGTGTTTCTGATTATATATCAAATTCAGCAGTTTAATAGAACTGCACTATTTCGTATTAATTAACTGAGATACATCATTTGCCAAATCCTGTATTTAACACACATCCCTTTAACATGTTAACAGTATACCAGTGTAGTGTGGAAAGACACCTTCGTCCTTCCAAATGTTTAGTGAGAAAAGAGGTGAATTTAAAACTTCTTGTTCCACAAACCATTTCATGATAGCAATCCTCAGGTCCTCCTCTCCCTAAGGTGATTGAGGAGGCGTTATATATGAGGAATCTTTCCGTATTCTCCTCTCCTAGAAGGTGCAACTAACCTGAACCCTTTCCTCTGTAGTTGGGTATTCTGGTCATGCATATCTCGACAGTAAAACATTGGTAAGTTGAGAAGTTGGGGAAAAATAAAACTCTTGAACACGAAAGATTGCATCACAAAGGAAGTCAGAATCATAGGATCATGGCACTACTCCAAGTGCAAATTTAAGGTAAAAGAAGAGATTCAGTCACAGAATTTCATATAAATCATGGACAAAGCTATGAAAATAATTTAAATCTCTGTGCATCTAACTAACTGCTCAGTAGTCTGCCCCCCCCCCCCCACACACACACAAGTTATTTTACAGTCTCCATGCTATCATTATGATAGGAAGAGATGCAACATTTGCCAAAACCTTCACTGGCTGAGTGAGCAAAGACCAACACAAAACAAAGACTGGGATGGAGACAAAAGAGCTCTTGGCAAGCTTTTGTTTATAACCCCTTTTTACCAGGACTAAATGGTTAGTCCACCTCTTGTAACTCTCTGTCATTCTGTCCAAATTATGAGTAACCGTGTCACTGTTTGAACCCTTGTAATTCCTGCCTCCTTGCAGGGCAGTTTTGTGCTAAAAAGCATAATGATGGACACATATTCACTGGAATGGCTTAGAGATCCTACACAATCTGTGAAGTGAGGCATGACGAATGATGGGTCTTAATTTTAGTATAAGCGTAATTCAGATTGGTTTAGATCCTGCGGGTGAGAAATTGACACTTTTCTTGCAGAGGGGAAAAAGGCAACCTCACAACACCCCTAGCAAATAATTGATTCTCTGGCAGCCAAGAATCTTGCCTGTAGCTAAGCTTCTGAGATCAAAGCTTGATCCAGCTTCCTCTGATGTCCACACTATGAGCTTAAGATTGTGACATCAATTAAATGAAAGTTGGTGGACCTAGAGTGACCTGGTAGTGTAGGTGCTAGGATGCCTGTGATCATTTGGAAGATTAACATACTTAGTTTGTTCTACTTATTTCCTCTCAACTAGGAAGCTCTCCACAACCTGGGTGGGATTGAAAGCTTGGCTCAGGTAACAATTTTTTGTCTTGCCCTTCATGTTTTGTTGCACATTAACTGCAATGTATAAAGATGTGACATGACAACCAAGCAGGTCATTGTTGCTTTTGAAAAGAAAGTTGTGTAAGCCACTCTAAACACATGCAATGTTTTCTGTTTCTATGCAACTGCAAAACAATGTTTCCTGCAGTTCAGCTGCGTTGCAGCAGTGACTCCTTTATAATTTGGTTAAACTTTTAAATGGCTTGCTTCAGGAAAAAAAGAGAATTTCTCTTTGTGAGAGAACAGAATTGCCTGACTTGCTGGGTTGGGCCATCTGGCTTATTTTTTATAATTGGATGCTGTTGGGGAAAAAAACAAGAATTGAAACATACAGCTTGAGTACAGTAGAAACAGCTCAGATAGCCAATATCGCATAGAAACAGCTAAGAAAAAGTCAGTGTGGTGTGGTGGTTTGAAGATTTTAGCAGCAGTTCTGGAGACCAGAATGTGAATCCCTGCAGGGACATACAAACAAACTGAGTGGCTTTTGGTCACAATCTCAGTAGGAGGCAAAGGCAATCCTCCTCAGAACAAATCTTGCCAAAAAAAACTCATCATAGGTTCACCTTAGGATCACCATAAGTTCAAAATGACTTGAAGGCACAAAATAACAAGAAGCAGTTAACACATGCTTGCTACATTCTGTGCTTTTTTCTATCAATAAATATATTAATTTTAAATTCAACCCTTTTAGTATATTTTGTTCATATTTATATTACTTCTATAAATCCAACAGAAAGCTATAGTGTGCAAGCTTTAGAGTTCATCGGAGCTCTTCTTTGGGTTAGAAGTTAAGCAGAAAAGAGGGGCAGAAGGGGGTGGGAGAGAAGATGCATGAAAAATCTTGTAGTTTTGTTTTTTCTGTACCCTCATTAGAAGTTCATTAAATTGAAATAGTTATCTCTCACATCCACTTTGGTGAATTCAAAAGATTTCCCACCATTTTGTCTTGTTTTAGTTGGCCACTTTGAAGCAGATGTAAGAAGACAGTAGCCCTCTACATGTTATCTTATCAGATCTGGTCAGCATATCTAGTTTCCCATAGTAATTGGGTTTATAGTCTTATCCATATCTGAAGAGCCAGGATTTCTCATTCCTGCATTAAAGATGTCAACCTACTATTCATTTAAGTTTTTTCCTATGTTTTTAAAATTTTAGTAAAGGCCAAGAGGAAGCTAGTTAATCATGTCTGAACTGTATTAAACTCATAACCTGTAAATAGTGAAATTGTCACTACTGCTTCTTAGTAGCAGCAGCCCAGCAATTTTCCTAATCATACATATGCATTTCCTAATCATACATGCGCAACCTAGCAAACTGGCTCATAACATGTTCTGGTCTACATAATTGAATATTGTTTATGTTGATTAAGAGAAACTTTTGCAGATTCTGACGTTTCTTTCTTAAACTTCAAATAAAAATTGCAAGGACTCCCTAAGGATCCTTTGCATACAAAACTTGTGCTTTGCACACTTCCTTGCAAAAAGAACATTGAAGAAACCATAGAGTCCTCTATTCCAGTTTATTATAGGAATGTCTTTTTGTAGCAATTTCAGTGAGTTTTCCTAGTATTGTAACTGTATCTTTTGTAAATAGTTTGCAATACACGTAAAGCTAGTGTGCCATCTACTGTTGATCCATGTGTACTTTGTTTTGAAATTTAGCTGTCTATTTCTTTCCACAGTATAATAACACATTTTAAATGTTTTTTCACCTATAGTATATGGATGCAGTAGCAAATGACTATCTTGGCTACGGAGAGCAACAACATAATATAGACAAATTGGTCAATATGACATGTAAGTTTGAATCTCAAGACTGACCCCCTTTCTCCAGATTAATCTTTGTTTAGTTTGCAGTGTTGATTTATACGAATGTCAAAGAATCATGTGACTTCTTTACACATTACTATTTTAGAGTTGTAACCTAGGGTTTGGAGAGTTTTTCCTTAGTTAATAAACATAGTTCCTTTTCAGAGGTTTGTGAAATACTTCGTTTTCCTTACTTCACAGATATTTTCCAAAAACTGTCAGCTGTTAAAGATCAAAGAGAATGGGTTATAACCTGTGGAGCACATAAGGTAAGTAAAATCTATCTGTTAATCCACTTTTAGTGGGAAGTTTTCTGATTTCTAAAACATTTTTTAAAAATACAACGGAATTACTTCACATTTAGAAATTGCTTTTGTTTTTAAATTATGATTTAGGTCCTGAAGTGATGAATCAGTTAATTAGTAAGCAGAGTAAGGTGGTGCAGTTCATGTTATCCTTGAAATGCTGAATGATTTGTCCATTTTACTAACCTCAGGAGAAGGTTAAATTGCCTCTGCGTCTGTCTCTGTTCTATGTTCTTTGTGTATATGGCATTGAATGTTTGCCTTATATGTATATAATGTGATCCGCCCTGAGTTCCCTTCGGGGTGAGAAGGGCAGAATATAAATACTGTAAATAAATAAATAAATAAATAAATAAATAAATAGGTTCTTTAGGCTGGTCTGTCATACTCAACTGATGCTCTGAGACCAGAGCGAAAAGGGGAGCCAAGAAGACAGTTCCATCTGTCTCCTTTGCCATCAGTTGGGGGCACAATAATATACAATACAATATACAATAATATATAATATAATATATTGCATATACATCTAATATTTATAATAATGTTATAATGTAATACAATACTATTAATGATACAATATAATAATATTAATTATATATTTATATTACATGTAATATTACTAATAATATTACTGTATAGTGATACAGTACAATATAGTAATTTAATGCTAATATTGTACTATGCTAATAATATAATATGTTGTATGTACATATAATTTGTAAGCCGTTCTGAGTCCCCTTCGGGGTGAGAAGGGCAGGATATAAATGTAGTAAATAAATAAAAAAATACTTAGTTATTAAGAAATTGTGAACAAAGCAATAAAAAATCAGGATGATCACAGAGAAACAGTAATTTGAAAGCATGACTTCTTGCAATCTTAGTACAAAAATAGTGATTCCAGAAAAGAGGGCTAATATAGAAGCAATTGTGATATAAAATAACTTCAAGCCAAGGCTTAGATGTTATTGAACACCACAATAGTAACATACAAGAATGGTCATAGGATCTTCTATTTGTGCAACGAGAGTCTAGATGCCTCAATTCATGAGTCACAAAAATGTTAAACTACCAGGATGAGCAGCTTTACACAAGATCCAAATCAGAGTCTCTGAAGGAGCATTTTCAAGCCCATGAAAGTTAACTTTAATTTATACTGATGCACCAGAAGATTGAGAATAATTTCCCTGACTTCTTCTAATGCTGCTCCCGAGTAGTTTGCTTTTAAGGACACATGGGTAGGAGTGGTTGTGTAGTTCCTATTTTATTGTTGTGGATGAATTGGGAGCACAGATAATATTTAAGTGGGAAGAAACTGTAGGGTTAAACAGTACCAAGGTTCTTGTAGCTAAATAGTCCCAGGGCGACATGAAAAGATGTCAAGGATGGCATGGAAAGTCCCACACTACTGCTAGTTAAGTGTGAAATGGATCTGTTGAGTGCATATATCTTTTATGAACTGTTTAATTGTGGCCTGTGAGGGGCATGTGCTTGCACATACTTTACTTACAGCATGTGTCCTGTATTAAAATAGGGGTAAAATTCATCTCCTATTATAGCATGCAACAATAGTAAGAGGATCTGATTTTAAATGTTTTAATGCCAGAGTTTTTTGTGAGATCATTTAGGAGTTTTGTTGGCTTACGCAATTACAAGCAATTTTATTTGTTTATAACCATTCGGACTTTACAAAACAAATACAGAATTGTAAAAATGTGCTAAATTTCTATTTTAAAAACAGCAGTGTGTTTGTAATTGTTTCTAAACAATAGCTTGCTTTTAACTTTTTAATAATTAATGTAACAATTGTTTTTCAGACTTTAATAAATTTACTTGGAGCTAAGGAAAATAATGTACTCTTAGGTGCATTGCTTGCTCTTACTAGCTTAGCTGAAAGGTAAGTTCCAGTATCATGACCATTGATTTGTCTTTGCTTGGAAAAATGAGCAATGTATTTAATGGGAGCACAATTTTGATAATCTCATGATAAACTCCTTATCATGAAAACATGAAGGCATATGTTATTGTTATACTTAATTTGCATTTGGCCAGCAATTGACTTATCTCTAAGGTACACTGTTGCCAGGGCCGGCCCCACTCATGCGGCAGCTGACGCCGCCGCCTCGGGCGCAGGCCCGGGGGGGCGCCGTCAGGCTGGGCGGGAGGCGGGGCACCGCCCTGACGGTGCCCCGCCTCCCGCCCAGTGCGCCCTGGCCCGTCTGGCCTGCTTGAAAAGGCCAGACGGGCGAGCGGGAGTAGCGTGGGAGGCGGGGCCAGCTCTGACGCCGCTCCCCCCCCCGCCCAGCGTGCCTTGGCCCCGCCTCCCACGCTGCGTGGGAGGCAGGGCCAAGGCACGCTGGGCGGGGGGGGGAGCGGCGTCAGAGCTGGCTCCGCCTCCCACGCTACTCCCGCTCGCCCGTCTGGCCTTCCTAGAAGGCCAGAAAGCAGCGGAGGTCCCTCCAGGCCGCGATTGCGGCCTGGAGGGACCTCCGCTGCTTTCTGGCCTGGTAGGAAAGGCCAGACGGGCGAGCGGGAGTAGCGGAGGCGGAGCCAGCTCTGACGCCGCTCCCCCCCCGCCCAGCGTGCCTTGGCCCCGCCTCCCACGCTGCGTGGGAGGCAGGGCCAAGGCACGCTGGGCGGGGGGGGAGCGGCGTCAGAGCTGGCTCCGCCTCCCACGCTACTCCCGCTCGCCCGTCTGGCCTTCCTAGAAGGCCAGAAAGCAGCGGAGGTCCCTCCAGGCCGCGATTGCGGCCTGGAGGGACCTCCGCTGCTTTCTGGCCTGCTAGGAAGGCCAGACGGGCGAGTGGGAGTAGCGTGGGAGGCGGGGCCAACTCTGGCCCCGCCCCCCCGCCCAGCGTGCCCTGGCCCCGCCTCCCACGCAGCGTGGGAGGCGGGGCCAGGGCACGCTGGGCGGGGGCGGGGCCAACTGTGGCCCCGCCCCCTCACTAATCGCCATGGCCCCGCCTCCCACGCAGCGTGGGAGGCGGGGCCAGGGCGCGGGAGGCGGGGCCGGTGGCGGGGGCGCTTTTCAGCACCCCCGCTTCCCATTAAAAATTATCTCCGGCCGGCCCTGACTGTTGCCACTGAAGAATGCCATTTTGGCATGATTTCCTCAATTATATAGTATGACCCCCATTTGAGCAGGAGATGCTGTCAGGACTTATTGTGGGTAATAACAAACCTTATTGAATAAGGCCAAGACATGCTGGAGAATCTGGGAAATTATCACTAACTGCTCCTGTAATGAGTGATTCACTGTGTTTGTTTTATATAGTATTTATCCTTCTATGCAATATCACAGCCTGTTCCACTTTAATATTACAGTATTAGAGCTAGACAAAGTTAATTATACTTGGGATTCACTGAAGCCTATGAAAAAAGCTAGTCACAAACCAATGCCAACTTGTTTGGCAACCAAATGTAACTACCTTTATCTAGAGGTATCCCAAAAGGCTATTAGTACTCAAGGTTTTCAGTTGTTCATGTTTCACAGATTCTGCAATGTTTTTGCATTTGCTTTTTATGCCTTGATACATATAGATAATGATATACTGATATTTATACATTACCAACTAGCCCCAAGTTTATAGAATTATTTCAGAATTTATTTATTTTATTCATTTATTTACAACATATATACCCCGCCCTTCTCACCCGAGGGGTCTCAGAATTTAGATTGGCAATGACCTGGGGCATGGAGCAACTCATGCATCTCTATAACATTGAGACTCTGTGCTTCTACAGTAAACAGGAAGTCTTTTCCTCCTACATTATATCAGTACTATTGAATTTATGCTGGATTTTTTTAGTTTCTGAAGTGTAATGTGGTGCACATAATTTAATGTCTGGTCTTAGGAATGACTTACAGACCCCTTATCATAATACTAAGGTTCACTGTGCTTGAATGACAAGTTCATTTCTGAAACAGCTGCTGTAGGGTTATACAACATATTTCTCCTGGCAGTTTATCAAGTGCCAAGTCTCTCAACTCAGGAAATAGTGTAAAGTATAGGCTTCTTTTTCATGTTTGATAATAGTCACGTTGTTAGCTGGCATTTGTTTGTTTTAATTGAAGTGGAATTGAAACATAAATACTTTTCATTATGACAGAATATATCACACATTTTACATGCTATTAATAGTTTGAATTTAGGGAACCTACATTCAGGGAAATGCTTTGCAAGAAACATTATCTCCACACAGTTTCCAAATGAATATTATTATGTCTTCATTTTAGTCCTGAATGCCGAGAAAAGATAAGCGAGCTCAACGTTATGGAAAGTTTGTTGGTGATATTGCATGAATATGACTTGCTCTCAAAAAGGTAGAGTATGTCTCAATTTACATTTTATGTGTGGAGAATTTCCAGCCACTTAGCCAGTGTTCATGCCATCTGTTCAGCATTCACTTTCTGTTTCTGAAACAGAATATTATTTTTCTTAAATGGAAATATACTTCGGAGGTAAATCGATTTCTGAGTCAGGCACTTATGCATGAAGCATACATTTCTTAGGCAAATCTATTTCTAAATCCGGCATTTTAGACATATGGCATGTTTTTAAAAAAGAAATATTAACTGGACTCCCATCAATAGTACTACCTTGCCCAAGGGGTGGGGTTATATTCTCCTGGGAAACAAGAGCCTATGCTTTTTGTGGTAGAACTTCTGGTAGGGTTTTCCATGTAAAATGCCCCTTAAAAACAAACAAAGACAGAAAAAGAAGTAGCATTCTTGATAGCTGGCATTGCACCCGCATTACTCTACTCAGTATTCTAATGTTCATAATTTTATTCTTAATTTTGTTAAGTGCTGTATTTTAAATACAGTAGAGTCTCACTTATCCAATGTTCTGGATTATCCAACACATTTTTGTAGTCAATGTTTTCAATATATCATGATATTTTGGTGCTAAATTCGTAAATACAGTAATTACTACATTGCATGAATGTGTAATGAACTACTTTTTCTGTCAAATTTGTTGTATAACATGATGTTTTGGTGCTTAATTTGTAAAATCATAACCTATTTTGATGTTTAATAGGCTTTTTCTTAATCTCTCCTTATTATCCAACATATTCGCTTATCCAACGTTCTGCCGGCCCGTTTATGTTGGATAAGTGAGACTCTACTGTAGTAATAATAATAATAATAATAATAATAATAATTAAAAGAGAAAATGCAGAACCCTAAAGTATGTTCTCTTTTTTATTCCTAGACTTAATGTACTTGACTATTAGAATGAGTATAAATAGTTAATTGTAGAATTTGTAATGCTAAGCAATAATACTTCTTTTGTTTTTGAGTAAACAAAAATGTATTTATAGCAATTGGATGAAGAAACTATGTACATAACTTAAACTAAGAATGTTTGCCCTATAGCTTGCTTCTAGGTGTCACAGTGAATATATTTGTCTGGATGATTTAGTAGGGAAATTGAGGTTTAATTGCTTACATTATCATAATTACTTGGTTTTCTTGCAGGCTGACAGCAGAATTGCTCCGACTGCTCTGTTTAGAATCCCAAATTAAAGAGCAAGTAAAAATCTATGAAGGTGTCCCCATCCTCCTCAGTTTGCTCCATTCAGATCACATAAAGCTATTGTGGAGTATAGTTTGGATTCTAGTCCAAATTTGTGAAGATCCCGATACTAGTGCTGAAATCCGTATCTGGGGTGGTATTAAGCAACTCCTACATATTTTACAAGGGTAAGTTTTTTGCAGTTGTAAGTAATGAGGCCACCCACAAGGTTTAGCATATTTTTGAAAGAATGAGCTCTATACATCTACTTCAGTCACAGATAAAGTTCTAAAAATAACAATGCAAGCCACTTTCCTAACTTCTTGTAAAAATTGCTACCCATTCTAGTCATAAGGTTTTATTGTAGCGTTTGTCATCACTTTTCCATCATAAGAATATGAGGTATCACTTGCAAAGTCTATAGTTCTACCTACTCCTAAGGAAAATAACTGTGGTGAGAATACAGCTTAAAACAGTGTGATTCAAATGAATAATGTTGTGATTCAGTGTATCACTACTGGAAAGAAGTATCACTGAATCACTATGTCTTATGTGTGAACACAATGTTTCTTACTCCTTAATAAATATATAAAGGATTGCACTGTAGGTTGCTCTTAGTGCCAGTTTAAATTTGTGTGACAGATTAAATCATAACTTCTGTAGGATTCAACAGGAACTGTGTGCAGCTACCACAGTCAGGATATAACCCAAAAAGCCCTTAGTGCTCATGCAGTTGAATAACCTATAACCTGCAATCATAATCCCCTTAACTAGAGCTGCATGTAACCTTCACATTCATTTGGAAATTCAATTCCTCAGAATCTCAAACTGTATATTTGTTGTGTCTTTTATTCTATATAGTATTTCCTATCTGACCTAATTTCAATTAAATGTTTGAAAAGGTACAAGGCAAAGGCCAGAATCTAATGATGTTCTACCACTGCACTGCTGCTTCAAGTAAAATTGATGACAATCCTGCCCCCGCCACATTTTTCAGAGCCCCAGTTCACCTTTAAAATATTATTCCGGAGGACTCAAAAACCCCCCTGGAGCAGGTTTTAGGATGTATATTGGGCTGCTGGATGAGTGCAAGAAAGTCTCAATTATTCTGGCATTGAGCTCTTAATATATATCAGCCAGGAATGTTTGTTTTAAAGGGAGAATATAATAGAATACACAACTGAATGTGCTTCCTAATGCTGTGTTGAAAGCCATGGTGGCGCAATGGGTTAAACCCTTGTACCGGCTGAACTGCTGACCTGAAGGTTGGCGGTTCAAATCTGTGAGACGGGGGAGCTCCTGTCTGTCAGCTTCAGCTTCCCATGCAGGGACAAGCCTCCCACAGGATGGTAACATGTTTGGGCATCCCCTGGGCAATGTCTATGTAGACAGCTGATTTTCTCACACCAGAAGTGACTTGCAGTATGTTCTCAAGTCACTTCTGACATGATAAAAAATGCTGTGCTAAGAGAGTGATTTTCTAAAATAGTTGTTAATGATAAATATATTATACAGATAGTTTATTTAATTCTTAGACCATAGGTCTTTCATATATATCTAGATCTTTTAAGGTCATTAATTAGTGTTAGAAGACAGATGCAAGTTTATTTTTATGATATGTTTATATGTAAGTCCAACCTTACCACATTGCCTCCTTTAAACCAAATAGATTGATTATAAGTCTAGTTCTCTCCTTCCAAGATTTTGCAGTCAGTTCTTGTTCTGTATCCTGAATTTTGCTATTCTTTACATTAAAACATAGAACATTCGTGCTCTTAATTTAGACGTAAACAGTTTTCAATTGCCAAATGGCTATCAGATGTATCCAAAGTTATAAATTATGTTTTTATTTTTTCAGAGAGAGAAGTCTATTTTCAGATCGATCTTCCATTGGAAGTTTATCTAGTGCAAATGCAGCAGGGAGAATCCAAGAGTTTCACTTTTCAGAAGATTTAAGCCCTCATGAGATACAAGAAAATGTGTTTTCACTTCAAGCGGGTATATCATTTTAAAACTACTGTGTTAAGATTTGCACATGGTGATATTATCAGTCTGGATAATAGTTAAAGATACTATATTTTCAGTAGGTCATACTGTAGATTTATAGATTTTCTCTCTCTGGGTCTGTCAGTGTTGTAAGAGAGGCCAAAGCAGGAATGGGATGATGGAAAAAAAAGCCTGACTTCAGTGAAATACATGTTATGTTGGAGCAGAAAACTGATTTCTAATGAATGGTTTTCAGTTTGGGGTCTCAAATTGTATCTTTGTCTTATGGTATCATGGATTCCCAGGCTAGAGGAGAACATCATTGGCACTATTTATTTATTCATGGGTAATTTACTCATAGTGAATTGTCTAATTTGTTTCGTCAAATGTCCTGAATGCTTCAGGAGTAGCAGGCCACCATTTTAGATAGCTTGTGAGGCCTCCTACACTTTAATATTTTAAAGAGCCTGTTTTCAAAACAGGTAGTGGATTTCTAGACTTCTCTAGTGTTTGTTTGCCTATGTGATAATTGGGGCAGTCCACGTAGTTGCCAAAGTGCAAACTGACTGCACCACAAAAAAAGAGCAGTTTAATGTGTTTCAGCAATATTTTATCCAAACCTAACAATAGGAACACATGAAATGGAATAGTCAGGTAGGCTTTATGTAAACATCTACTTTTTAATGATTTCTATTCTGTCGTTGCCAGTAAGGCTTGTCTGCTCTTCCATTTTCTGTTTTACCATTCATGTATGCTTGCTCAGTAAAGAAATCTGGAGACAGTTGCTGCTTGCCTTGTCTTATTTCAGACAGGAACACATAAGTACAGTAGGACCAACTGGAGAAGTTTTTTTTTCTCATTCAACTTTTTATTGTATTCTTTACTGCAGACATTTTGCTGGAACCTGATACCGAGTGTATGTGTGTCTCCAGCCCTCCTTCCAGTGTTGCTAAAAATTTACAACCAGACAGAGGACAAGGAAGCAAAGGGGGCTGAGTGTTCATTAAATACTTTGTAAAAATGACTCTTTTTTTGCAGAGTCTTTGTTAACTGAGACATGCCTGTGTCTTGCAAACTTTAGCTTAAATGCAATCCTAGTCCCAAATAGAGTAAATTCATTGAATCAGTGGAATTTAGCAAGTCAGTACTTACATAAATCCAGTTGATTCAACAAGTCTATTCAGTTTAGGACTAGTAATTGAATTGAATTAATGAACACATATGTAGCAGACACGCCATCATCTGTAATTTTGTATAAGAAGAATTTGAGATGCATATTTGCGATTTTATTCTAGCTTGTTGTGCTGCAATTACTGAACTGGTTCTTAATGACACCAATGCTCATCAAGTAGTTCAGGTAAGAGATCTTTTAATACCTTTAATAATATGTTCGTTTGTTCATTTCAATTTCTTTCATTTTGTCATGCATATTTGTTAAGCAAAATATTCCTTTACACACATGTTTTGCTCAAGTTCAAAGGGATGGTTATTGTGAGGCTAAAGGCAACATTGTTTCAGATTGGAAAAGACTGAATAACAAGCTTTTGATTGAACTTTAAGAGGAGTGTCCGGTGGCCTAGGGGATAAAAGCCTCGGGACTTGAAGGTTGGGTTGCTGACCTGAAAGCTGTCAGGTTCGAATCCCACCTGGGGAGAGTGCGGATGAGCTCCCTCTATCAGCTCCAGCTCCATGCGGGGACATGAGAGAAGCCTCCCACAAGGATGGTAAAAACATCAAAAACATCCGGGCATCCCCTGGGCAACGTCCTTGCAGACTGCCAATTCTCTCACTCCAGAAGCAACTCCGGTTGCTCCTGACACGAAAAAAAATTGAACTTTAAGAAAGAAAATACCATCTTAAAGACATTTCAGAATAGAAATGTTGAAACAGCGAAGGGCAGCTGTCAAAGATTGGGGGGGGGGGCGCTACATTTACCTCCATAGGGATTTTAGAGAGCTGCATTCTTCACCTTACACATGAAACTTAATACAGTAGATTCATTTCACAAACATTGTAATTAATTTTTAAAAACATTGTAAGTAGTTTTTTTCCATATTTGTTTCTTCATTGCTTTTTTAATGTGTGTTTTCTCAGGAGAATGGAGTCTATACAATAGCAAAGCTGATTTTACCTAACAAACAAAGGAATGTAGATAAAGCTAATTTATTGCAGGTAATCATTTCAGTTAATGTACAGACTCTTTTAAAACTATTATGAACTATTGCACTATTCAATGCAGAACTATTATGAACTATTGAACTATTCAATGCAGAAATTTTGTATGGTGCATGCAACAGCACTATCAACATACAACACACAAAATGCAGTTTTGTGCTTTGCTGAAGTACAGTAAAGTAAAATAAAGCATTTATCTTTGTGATATTCTGAAGTTTACTTTGAACCCGTCTGACCATTAAGCGGCTATGATTTGCCATCATTGTAAAGGGAATTGTCTCAGTCATTTTTGTAATGTTTATTTAAACAAGGATTTTAAACAGGAGGAGGGAAGGATAGGCTTGGGAGTTCCAGCAAACTCGTCTGGTATTAACAGTTTTTACCATCAGGCATTCAGTTAAAACTGAGTAGGATGTCTTTCTGACCTACTAATAAACCATCTCTATTCCATTACTTTTAAAAAGACATCAGGCTTTCAAGCTATTTGTTTTGACTCCCATCTTCTCTTAATTAAAAAGGAAACAAAATGTAGTTTGCATGGAATTATCTGAAATATGTGCATTTCCTTTATTCCAGTGTTATGCCTTCAGAGCCTTGAGATTTCTTTTCAGTATGGAAAGGAATAGGCATCTCTTCAAAAGGTATGCAGATGAATCAGTGGGAGAAATTATGTTCTAAAAGCATTCACTTGAGTTACAACAAAAAGGCCACAGGTTAATACGTTGGATTAGCCTTAGTTATATTTAATGATTTTTAACTGGAGGAATGGAAAGTGTGATAAATGATTACTGTTGTCACTAGATGTCTGTGGGGGAAAAAATGTAACTGCATTTAGGGACTTCATCAGATGGTTAATTTCATACATTTTCATTGCAAAGTTTAGTGAAGAAGCACAAATGAAATCAGAACTCTGAGCAAAATAGGTAGGTGTGTGTAGATATATTATTTCCAGTTGTTTAACAATTGGATCCAAAGCTATCATTCCAGTCAGGTGAAATTAATGGAAACCAAAACCAAGAAATTTTTAGGTGTTCTACCCAAAGGATGCATCTAATACGCATTGTCTGGACATATGCTCAACTGTTTTATATCATACTTTCTAAGCCTGGAATAGAATACAGTAAGATTCAAAGTCTAGACAAATCATGATCTAAAGTTGTGGTTCTCAACCTGTGGGCCCCCAGATGTTTTGGCCTTCAACTCCCAGAAACCCTGACAGCTGGTAAACTGGTTGGGATTTCTGGGAGTTGTAGGCCAAAACACCTGGGGACCCACAAATTGAAAACCACTGATCTAAAAGCTAGGCAGCTGTCAGAGTTAGCTTCCATTGGCTTCCCTGGAAACATTATGTTCTACTTTATTAGAGGATACTGACTAATCAGCTTTATCTTTCTCTAAAGACAGTTTGCTGAAATGTTTATAATCTTTTCTTAAAGCTATTTGTCCTAAGAACAATGATCTAACATGAAGAATTAATTAAATTAAGTAAAAGTATGTATTCTTTCCAATATGGAAATCATAATTGGATCTGCAAAGTGTGCAAATTTACATTTTCTGTAGACTCTTCCCTACAGATCTGTTTGAGAGTTTCATTGATGTTGGACATTATGTTCGTGAAATCAGTGCTTATGAAGATTTGGTATTTAAGCTAAATGCATTACTGGTAAGTAGGAAATAACTTAGTGGTTGTTTTTGTTCTAAGGAGTCCTTAATCTAGTTTAACTTTAGAGACATCTGTCATTTTCCTGCAGTCTAGGGAGACAATCCTTCATGCTAGTTCTAGCTGCTTCCTCCTGCTTCAGAGCCAGGGCTTTCAATTTACTGGTCATCCTTACCAACATAAGATGGAGGGCCAGGCTGCCCAGCTCCATCCTGCCTCCGTTTGGATCAGGACAGGGATTTTAGTGCTCTAGCTAAAATTTCATTTAGACATTGTGTGTGGAGGAATTTTCTTTGTGGCCAAGGGGTTACATATGCCTCAGCAATTACCACTTTTATGGGAATGGTGTGCATAAGTGCCATTGAGACTTCAGCACCATAACGGGAACAGTTCTTTCTCTTTTCCCTTCAGTCTTTATCATCTTAACAGGGATGGCTGTTCTTGGTGACAACAAGTGCACACTGCTCTGATTTTTCCTCTGAGTCAGTTATGGAAGGCATGATGGAAGTGATGTACATAGGACATGCTGAAGGATCACAATAGTAGACTCTTTATTGAGTTTAGAAGCAGGTTCAGTGGAGTTGGCATAGAGTTGAGGAGAGTGACATGGTTTTACACACCAGGACATACTGTTCAAGACTAGTGAGGCTTCAGTCATGTGGGTGACACTTCTACCTTGATATTATTATTATTATTATTATTATTATTATTATTATTATTACTTATACCCCTCTTTTATCTCCCCTGAAGGGGACTCAAAGCAGCTTAACATAAAAGCATCAGCATAGCCATTTAAAATATACAACTATACAAATATTAAAACAGGATTAAATATAAATAGTATAAAAAATTCCCAGTTAAAAATCATTTAAACAAATTCAAAGTTAATCAGTACACAAAAGATTCCCCAGGAGATTTAAAGCCTTCCAGTGAAGCACAAGGAAGGAGCACAAGGAAGGACCCAGCATGGAGGATTCCCTCCATACAACTGCAAAAAAGGAACTTTCATCATGAACACAGTGTTCTGTTTTAATTTGATTTTAAAATTTCAGTTTCAATAAAAAATATTTTATAAAATCCCCCCTTCTTCCTGAAAAATCACTTGGGCTTCAAATTATCCAAAAAAGGGAATCTGCAAATTTTAGGACAGTTAATAACAAATAAGAATACACTCAAATAGTTTTATTGTACAAGCCCGAGGCAATGACAAAAAGGCACAAGATGCACAGATTAGTACCCTCAGAGCAAACAAGAAACAGAAGAAACCGAACAAAGGCCATCATCATGCTCACAAACAAGAATAAAATAGTTCTTGTCTTGTACTCTTGTCGCATAAGCTTAAGACTTCAACAAAATAATTACAAAAGATTTCTTGGTTGATTTGAAAAACTGAGAAGGGAAATAAAGGAGAAGGTGATATGTAGTTGCCCCACACTATTTGAATTTGTGTAAATTAGAATGTGTTAGCAAAACATTCCATCAGTTAAATCAGACTTTTAACCTATTTTGTAACTAGGAGGATGAAGTCAAGCAAATTGCTGAAAATATTGAAAACATTAATCAGAACAAAGCACCTACAAAATACATAGGCAACTATGCAATTTTGGACCATCTTGGCAGTGGCGGTTTTGGAAGTGTTTATAAGGTAAAATTGTATTTGATATATTTAAACATTTCAGGGTATTGGCATTCTTATTCTGATCTCCATATATGTTGATACTGGAAATTGGTTGCACTCATTTTTCTATCAGTAAACTTGAGTCATATGTCTGAATCAGATTTGCCCTATTAATAATTTTTTTCCATTAAAAAGTAACAGTTCTTGGGAACACTGAAATAATAGAATTTTTCTAGAATTTTTCTAATAATAGAATGCTTCTGGAACATGGCCACACAGCCCGAAAGACATACAACAACCCTAATAGAATTTTAATAGCATGTGGTAAGATGTTGCCATTTCAAAACTCAACCTAGGCATGAACTCACTGTGTTCCTTTAGGAAGCCATAGTTCCCTTATTAAGTTTGTTGTAAGTGCCATCTTATAGTTCTGCTCAAATAATTCTTAAGCTAACAAATGCCATGCATGTCAAATGACTTACAGTACAACACAATAAATACCAAAGAGTATTATTTCAGTCTTTGCTTGAATCTGGATTAGTCATAGATATTCCCCATTTCTATATTCTGTTGTGATATTATTTCAAATATCTTTTGATGTCAAAGTATTTTAATTGCATCATTAGGGCTTAAGCACTTTAAGGTGGTTATTAGATATTGAGGGAAAACATGATTTTTGGTATAGCCATAGAGCAATTAATTGTAACAAATTAATAGTATTTATTTTCCTTCATGTTCTGTCCACTGTTGTTCATATCTGTGTTTGTTTTTCCTTGTCAAAAGGTTAGAAAACATAGTAACCAAAACCTTTTAGCAATGAAAGAAATCAGTTTACACAATCCAGCATTTGGTAAGGATAAAAAAGACAGAGACAGCAGTGTGAAGAGCATTGTCTCTGAATTAACCATAATTAAAGAACAGGTGAGTTCTGAAGAACAGGTGTAAATATATTTCATAGAAATCAGTGGGGGTTTGCCCTAAGTAAATGGGTTCAGGATTGTTGATGGCAAAAAGAAACTGGATTATGGTAATTGTGCTTTGATGAGCTTGTTTTATGTTGAGTCACTCTACTGATCTGCTGTAGCTCTCTTAGAACTGACAATTCAAACTGGCAACACTGCCCCTCTAGTGTTTCACAAAAGAGTTTTCCCTTGCTCTGCCTGCAGAGTCCTCATATTCTCTCATGGGCTTGCATCCAGTTCTTCTTGAGCCCATCTCTGCTTAGCTTCTAAAATCAGGTAAGATTAGGTTGCGGGATTTTGTTCCTGTGTTTTGCCCATGAGTGATATCCATGTCACAGACAGATAATGACAGTGGCTATAGCTGCAGTGCTGTGTGATTCTCTTTTATATCACTGAGTTGAAGAGTAGTCAGCACCCCTCCCCACTCACTGCCTGTCCATATCCATCTGCTTGGAAAGTTCAGAGGGCACAGCTACCTAGAAATAGGGCATATTGCCTAGGGCCCTTATAAACTGGACATTATCCTTTGTTGAATTGAATAAACAATAGTAACTTATCAAATGTGGCATGCTCAAATATCCCATAGATACACTATAAGTCTAGAAATTTGAGTCAAAAATTGGCCCAAAATATGTTGGTCAACTTCTCCACATGTCAATGTAAATACTGTACCTTGAGTCTTAACCTTTTCTTGAAGTAAAATGGCAAAAGGTGGGGGCTTAGTCCATCCCAGGACAAGCTAAAAGAAGCACCGACTTATTACTCAGTCCTCAATGGCACTACTCCTGAATGTCAGTGGGAAAATGTCAGCCATGACTGGTTCTTTAATAATAATAATAATAATAATAATAATAATAATAATAATAATAATAATAATAAAAACTTTATTTATACCCCGCCACCATCTCCCCATGGGCACTCGGGGCGGCTAACACGGGGCAAGGCCCAACTAGCACAATTTACAGAAACAACAGCATAAATACATTGAGCAATATACAAAACACAGTAAGACATTAAAACAAGAGTCAATACAGAATAATAATAAAACTTTAGCATCGTTTTCCTAAGGTCCATCCATTACATTCTGTGTTACACACATTTAAGCTTTACCTATAGCTTTTCCATGGGTCATAACAAAATTCATAATTTTGACCCGCAAACATATCCTTGATTTATACATCAGTTCAACTAATACATAAGTATATACAGTAGTTAATTTTAAATATACCTTCAGCAATAGCGATCTCTTACAATTGTATATGTTCATATTTGTAATGTCCTCATGGACTTCACTATCCCTTTCTATGGAGAAAGAGGGACCCGGACATGGAAAGAAGGTCCACATAAGTGATGACTCATCCTCTGGAAAGAATGTTGAAAACCAGTTTCATATATGTTACAGCTGTGGATTGGGGTTTTCTTTATGGTCTGAACTAATGTTAATGAATGTAAAGATTGAATAGGAAAATTATTCAAGTTCCCAAAAGCTGTGTGCAATATTTGACTGTCAACTAATCTCATTGACCAGTACAATGATACTAATCTTTTTGCTGTGACTTAAGAAGTAGCAAATCACAAGAGAACAATGTTTTACTGTAACAGGGTTGTTATGTGTTTTCCGGGCTGTATGGCCATGTTCCAGAACATGGCTATACAGCCTTCTGGAACATGGCCATACAGTCCGGAAAACACACAACAACCCTGTGATTCCGGGCATGAAAGCCTTCGACAACACATTTTTACCGTAACAGTTTCTGTAACAGGAGGAACATAAAAGACCTAAGCACAGGATTTTAATTGGCTATTGACTCCTATCTAATTTAACTCATAAAGACGGCAGAAAAGGTATGAGCTAAGAAACATGTCTGATTTTATCCTGAGTTGCCTATAGGATTCAGTTATTGGCAGTTGTGCCTCTTATTTTATTTCTAGCACAGATATTCATATTAGTGTATGAAAATTGTATATATATCATGTATATAAGTTTGTGTATTTTTATAGTTGCTCTGGTCACAGTATATTTACAACTGACAAGAGATTTCTATTATTTCCATAGAAAGCCAGAATTTCCTAGTTGTGCTTTTTAATCAAGTGCACAATGGAAAATGATTAAATGAAAATTGTAGCTTTTTATTTCTCCACCTAATCTTTAAGTAGAACCATAGATGTTCCATCCTTCTAGTGGAACACTTGATCCTGAAATACATTGTCTCATGGACAACTTTTACAAGGATACTAACACCATGTTTATAAGTAACATTTTGTGTGGTACAGGGACTATTTAAGAGACATAGCAACAACAACTCATCAGTTTGTGTGTATGGATATTATTGTCTTAAAGATCAAGCCGGAATAGATTGGGAAAAATTTGCACCATTTACACCTTGAGTCCAGGCAGTTATGGTTGTTTGCTTTGTTTATTTTCTGGTTCAAAGCAAAATATTCATTCCACAGATCATTCCCCCTCCTCCATGCTAACTCAGAACATTGGCACATTGATGTACACCCTGTCCCAACCTGTATACTGAGTTTGCTCTTGTCTTGGAGAAAATTGGATTACTTACTTTGTAGACTGAGATGTTTAAAAGTGGGGCACCATGATAGTTAGCACAGATTTGTTAGTGTTGTTTAATGTATTACTGAACTTCCGGATGAAAAAGGATTTAGAAATGGGTAGAACAGACAGTGGGAATAAAACTACTTTTGAGGGGACACTACTGTCAGCAAGTTTCACCAAGTTTACAAGTAGAATTTTACATATTTGGCTTATTTTGGACTAAGTTCTTTAAACATAATATAATGTCCTTTTCCCCAAATCAGATTAATTGGACTGAAGGTGCTGCAATTGTGAATAGGACTCTACTACGTAGCTGCACTTTGCAGATGTTATAAATGTGTTTTATTTCAGGTTTTCCACACCAGTAGTAATCTTTGTAGGGTGGCTAATGACAATATGTTGCAGTGTTTGCCAGGGTAGAACTTAAATTACAAAGAAAGACTTTTTAAAAGAGAGAAATTAATTTAAAGCTCTAAATTAAGAAGGTAGTAACTATCCTGGATGTGAACAGCAAACTTTCTAATCCACTATTCTTTTCAGAGAATGCAGCTGGCCTATTCTTGGATGGAATGCTGGGCTAGATAAATCTTTTGGTTTAATTAGAGAAAGATATTTTTATAATGGAGAAGTTAATGAGAGGTAGTTGCATATTTATAGGCAATACAGAAAAAATAAGATTCAGCATTGTATTTTTAATGGATCTTGTTACAGTACCTTTGATTATTGATAATAGCACAATCTGAAAGGTTATAATGATGACCGTAATCCTAGCACTTACTTAGAATAGCTTCCACTTAGAGGAACATTCTAAAACAACATAGAAATGGATGTTCCATTTAACCTTAACTGTATACATTATTTTTATTGTAGCTTTATCATCCTAATGTGGTACGATATTACAGAACATTCTTAGAAAGTAAGTATAAACTTACAGGGCTACAATCTGCAGCTAATGTGTTACCATACTAAGATTTTTAATAACGGAGCTATAAGAAGATAATGATGTGTGTACTTTCTCAGTAAAGAAGCTTGTGATATTTACTGTAGGGTCCATACTTTAGGAGACTTAGGATAATTTGACTTAGGTTTAGATTTTTTTTTAAAAAAAAAATTGGTACTTATTTCCAAGGAAGAAAGCACTCAGTAGATATTACTTCTCATTGGGTGTCTTTAAAATTGCTTTAGTTAAATTTGAAAAGAGAAAATGTTATGTGAGAGACTCCAGAAGACCTAATGTATATGTAGGTCAGATTATTTCAGTTTGGAAAATGCAGTTTTTCTTTCCCAGATGACCACACCATAGCTCACATTCCTGCAATTTTAACATTTGGACAACTTTGTCCCTCATGAATAGACTTCAGATAAATAGTCAAAGAAATTGAGACATCCAACATTGGCTGTATCTTCATTGTGTTGGAGACCTCAGTAGATTACAGATTCCGCTGATGTATCAACCATCTGACAGATCTGAGCTGATTGTAGCTCTGTGTTGGAGCCCAAATTTGTTTTCTTGGATAGCTTCAGTGTTAAAGCTGAAGTCAAGTCAGGATCTTTTTGATTTGTTAACTGCAGTGGGTCTGTTCCAGTCTAACCCATCATACTATGCATTTAGTATATACACTGTTTTGCCCAGGCAGTCCTATTCTGAAAGTCATTGTAATCATTTAATAATTTCATTTTGATCATATAGACCACAGTGTTGTAATTTCCCCCCCCAAAAAACTCTAAGACTAATTAGTCTTCTCCCACAGTCATTTATCAAAGTAGATTCCAAGGTTTTCAGAAGGCATACCAGAATAATATTACCTAGCCAGCCACTGGTGATGGAAATTGAGTATTTTATTGCCATTGCAGTTTCATTTTGTTATGCATAGATGACAAGCTGTACATAATCATGGAGCTCATTGAAGGGGCACCCCTAGGAGAACATTTTCACTCTTTGAAAGAGAAGCAACAACACTTTTCAGAAGAAAGGATATGGAATATATTTATTCAGGTAAGAATCTATTTATCTTTATTGCTTTCCTATGTATATTTTCAGAGATAATGAGGATGCTTCCACTGGGCTTAAACCCATGACCAAGTGGGTTTAAGAAACCTGCTTCATTGTGGGTTTAAGTCCCCATGCCTTTGCCAAAAACCCAGACTTTCCCGGGGGGGGGGGGAGTGTCCCCTATGCCGGCAAAAACTTACTGGGCTGCCGTGGTGTCTCCGCCAGCCCTCCTGCCACATAGAAATGACATGGCAGGAGGCAGAGGGCCAGGAGTGATTCTCCTCACCCCACCTCCTGGTGTGTCATTTCTATGTGCCAGGAGGCCTGCTGGAGAGGCAGAATGGCAACCTGGTAAGTTTTCTTGTATTTTAAGAGCTTGGGGGGGGTGCCCTCCCCAGTTCTCTGGGCTTTTGGAAGCCTGAAGAACCGAGATGAGCTCTGGGGACTGACCCGGGTACTGTGGAAGCAGTCCTATGGGTCAGTCCCCACATGCCCCATACCCCATTAGACCCAGGCCTTCCACGAATGCCCAGGTCTAATGGGGTATCAAATTAATTTGGGACAAAACAGGGTTTACCTGATTTGTCTGAAATCAATTAGCTTTTACCTGAGGTGTTGTTTGGATGCCTCAGGTAGAAGCTCGACAGGGCCTGTATTTTGGGCCTGGTCTGGAAGCGCCCTGAGTTTTGGTGCTTAAAAAACAGGGATCTGTATTTTTGTACTCTATAAAGCATTGTTTTTCAGTAACACATGGGTTATGATGATAAATAATAATTATTAATTGTTCCAAAGAAGTGATCGAAATTAAAAATCACAGATCCAGGAGCAATATATTAAGGATCTTTCTAGATGGAGAAAGCAAGGTTATGGTATTTAGCAGAAGTGAAATGGATTAATTTACTGCAATAAGGTGTCCTCTTTCGAAGACCACATCTAGCCTTCACAACAAAAAAACCAGTCCACTGGAAAGAAGGCTGTCTTCTCTGAAGCAAGCCATTTGTGTCCTTGCATGCTAGATATAATGCGACGGGGACCTGTGCAAGCCAAACAGTGTAACTAAGACTTTTCTTGTGCTAATTAATTTGATGAAAGATAGACATTATTTTGTTTAATTGAGGGCCATTGTTCTAGTTTCATCCTGCAACCATTCTTTCCATGGTCTGTATGTGGTTTTCATGCTTCATTATAGGGTGCATTCTTCTCCCATACTAGGATTTAAACTACCATCTAGTTAGCAGATGTAGTTGACACTGTGTTCTATTTAACTTTTTTTAAATTGTAAAGCTCTGCTTAGCTCTTCGGTATTTGCACAAAGAGAAGAGGATTGTCCATCGAGACTTAACTCCAAACAACATCATGCTGGGAGATAAAGATAAAGTAACAATCAGTAAGTTGAAATTTCACAGTACTAGTAGATTTGTCGCAGTGAAGTCAGGATAAATTGAAACATTGTTTCCAGTGATTATTTACAAATAAAATATTTTATTTTAATAAAACTGTACTGTTAAGTGTGCTGTGTATACTTTTGCATATAGTCATCCCTCTTTTGGTTTAAGTTTTACAAATCATTGCTACCATCTCTGCTGCTGCCCTATGCCATTTTAGAGAATTTGATAACAGTGGTGTCTATCTTGAGATGTATTCAGCTCCATCAGGCTTAGTCAGCAGTCAAATCTCCAATTACAGTGACAAAATCAAACTAGCTGGATAGCTGAGCCTGGCCCTGTATGTATTCCCTCAGACATTTGCTCAGGTAAGCATGGCAGAAGAGGATTGGACAAAAGAGTTCAAGGAAGGAAGGGTGCATTGTATGCATTCCTTCTCATACTCTCTTGGGCAGGTGGGGGAAAGAGGAAATATGGGGAGAGAGAGGGAGGACATGCACATTAGTGTGTTTGTACATTTGCTCACTTGGTTGGGGGAAGAGGATGGGATGTGAGAGGCGTCTACATGCCATTCTCTTGTGTACACACTTGCTTCTCTCCTCCTTAAGTGAGTCAGTGAGTGAAGAAGCAGGTGAATGTATGGGCCTAACCACCCAGCAAGTACTGGGACTTTGGGGGCATGTTGAATACAGTTTAGGCAGCCTAGAGATAGTCACTTTTTTTCACTTTTTCAGGGGTCCTGTGCTCATAACCTCCACAAATGTGGACAGGTGACTGTATATAGTTATTGGATACCTTTTTTTCAAACTTTTCAGTATGCTATTGAATGTTTTTTAAAACAATATTCATGACGTACTTTTGCTCTGTATTTGAATACAGGGGGTACACTTCTAAGCCAGGTGTTTCCTATTTTTTCTCCTTTTTTGCATGAGGACAGCAATTTCCCACTTATTATTTTTGGAAAAGAAGAAATGCAAAGGGGCCTTGTGCATATATAAAATTTATTTACCTTTTCAGCAGTCCATTAAGCCATGTCTGACTCAACAGGGATAGTTAATCAATTAGATAATTTGAAGGGGTCCTTGAAACCACTCCTACTTAAAGGCATGGTCCATGAATTGGTGGCAGTCCATGATGGGATTTCAGAAAAGAAAGAAACAGCTGTAATAAATGGGCATGAATGGGAGTACTGGTCCCTGCACACCTTGGGGTTTTCAACATCAGACAGCTTAAAAAGCATTGCTGGTTAACTATCCACTGGTATTTATTGTGTTCAGATGGCAAGGCAGGGATGTTATCTGCACCAGCTTATGATCCTTATTTGCATTTTAAAAACCTTTCATTGATGCATCAATTGATTTACAAATGCAAATATTAACTTCCTTTGAATGGCATGCTGTTACAAAATGTCTTTATGCTGGCTTTTAATTAAGATGTTTTATTTGGAGCTATTATAAACCAGGGTAGGCTAAGCACCCCATCTGAACCCCAAGCCCATTTCTACAGCTCATTAATTGATAGCTTAGAGAGAGGCCTACTGAATTGCTTCCCCAACCCCTTAAGTTACAAATGTGGCTATGTTGGGGTAATGTGTAGACGCTCCTCCACAATTTTGGTGTTGAGTCATGTGTGACCCGCAGACTTTGGGAAGATCCCCACTCTTTGTTCTCTTTGATATGATGGTCCAAATTCTCACTGTTGTACATATAGAAAAGATTATTCAGACCAATTAATGCCATCGTTACTTTAACGTTTACTTTTTGGAAGACATGGCTCTCTAAAACAGAAGCCCATTTTGAGCTGAGTGTATTTACTGTTTGATAGTCAGTTGTCAAATGTGAAGTAGATGGGAGGCAGTTATAGGGGATCTATGCCAAAATGTAGCCCAGTTGCTGGCATTCATTCAGTGATCTAGTTCAGATGCCACAATAGCTAAATGCAGTGAGGAAACTCCCACTTGCAGTTTGCAAATAGGATAATTTATACAGTCGAGTGCACCTTCTGAAAGTACAAGAGGCCAGACATCCCAGTGGAGGAGCCAAGTGGAGTAGTTGAGCAGTGTTCATGGTGATGCTTACTCTTTCTCAATAAGTCAACATATCTAAGAGTGTGCAAGTATGGATAGTATGTTTTAATACTTGTTAGACATGTCTTTCCTAGATATACATGGGAAATAACCTGATCTACTCCTTCAATTTGCATTGCAAGTGAAAATAAAACCTGTAGTGTTATCTTCATACACATAATTAAGCAGAAGGAAGTTGAATGCAGTAGTCTTCATTGTTATTGCAAATTAGAAACTTAATAATTCTTCATTCAATTAGTTTGCCGTTTGGAGTAGGGCCATGTATCTTTGGAAGACAGGCATACGATTCAGTTTAGTGGGCTGTAATAATGATGTTTTAGATGAAGAACAAATAAGCACTATGGGGGCGGGGGAAGCATTTAGCTTTGTTTCCTTTGGGGCAGAAGCGCCTTCTTAATGTTTCCCGTTCTCATTTGAGTTTCATGAATAATTAAATAGTATCATTATGAGTTTCTGAGCATGTGTTTAAGTAACTGCAGCTATGCTACAAAACACTTTGAAAGACAAGGCTGTATCACATTAACGTCTAAATAAACATAAACTGGAATTGAACTGGGGATGCTTTGCCTTGTCTTATATATCATTAGAAGATATAGAGGGACATTAAAGGCAGTAGGCTGGATTTGACATAATTAAATATATTTTGAGGTTACCATGCTGTGTTGATATACTTTTCATTTGAGAAGTCAATAAACATTCAGACTTCTTTCATGATCACTGAAACTGTTAGCTATTAATCAGCACCTTAACCAATGTACTTCATTTGCATGCAGAGTCAGTAGGTGTTTGGGAAGAACATAATAATCTTGGATAGTAGACCTTTTTATTTCTTCTTGTTATCATAGTCAGATGGGGTTGTACAAGTACTGGACCGGTATCTGGATGTTATGATGCACTGGATGAAAGTTAGGCAACTGAAGCTGAATTGTAGATTTTGTAGATTCATGGTTTTCAGGTATAGGAGTTGAATAAACAGCCTATGTTGGATGACATTAGACATCTCCTGAGGAAGCAAATACATAACTTGAGAGTATTCATGGATCCATTCTTTATCATTGAAGGCCCAGGTAGACTCTGTGGCTTGGGCTGCTTCGGGCTAATTTGGAGTGGCTTCCCAATTGTGGCATTTCCTGTGCAGGGGTAACTTAGTCACATTGTTTCATTCACTGGCAACTACAAGATTAGATTACTTGTTGAATGGTCTACAGCAGTGGTTCCCAAACTTATTTGCCCTGCTGCCCCCTTTCCAGAAAATATATGACTCAGCACCCCCTGGAAAGGGGGGCGTGGCTTAGAGGGGTGGGCGTGGCTCCTGCTCAAGAGGGTGGGGCTGAGCCTCTCCCCTAGTCCAAGATTCAGGGCTGGGAGGGGGAGGTGGGTGGGGTCACAAATGGGCGGCCAGGACTGGGATGGGTGGAGTTACGAGCTCTGAGGCAGGGATGCGCTTCTATCTCTGTCCTGTGGTGCCTGCCAGGACACAGGAGGCGGGGCTAGATGAGGGGGTGGAGCCTCTATCCAAATGCCTGATGGGGCTGAACCTCTATACCCCGCCCCTGTGTTCTAACAAGTGCCTCAGGGAGCTATACAGAGGCTCAGCCCTGTCTTGCGCTCTTGGGAGAGGCCCTAGCTCCACCCTTTAGTCCTAAAAGGCCTCTCAGGAGAGGTATAGAGGCTCAGCCCTGTCTCGGGCTCTTGGAAGGAGGCCTTGTCTCCTTCCCTAGCTCCGCCCTCTGTGTCCCAACAAGCGCCTCAGGAGAGGTATAGACTCTCAGCCCTGTCTCGGGCTCTTGGGAAGAAGCCACGCCCACTCCTCTAGCTCTGCCCCCTGTGTGTCCTAACAGGCACCTCAGGTGCTCATCCCTGTCTCCAGCACTTGGGAAGAGGCCCCGCCCCTCCTCTGGCCCCGCCCCCGTGTCCTAATAGGTGCCATCACCGCCCCCCTGGATTGCTCCAGCGCCCACTGGTCTTATTGCACAGTGTTTTAAATTCTTCTGATTTAAGTATTGCATATATATGGTCATAAATATATTAAGTAAAATCCTGCAAAATTAAAGCAGGTACCAGGACTGAAATTGTAAGTTGGGTATATGTAGTAATTATGCATTAGCTAGAAAATCTTAAGTATAGTATTTTTATTCTGTTTAAAATTTCTAAGGGCCTTATATCTTTTACATTTTTAATGTTAGTATTGGGAATTATTTTCATGCTGATTTAGTAGATTTCACTTTTCAGTAATGTGTATATAATTGGCAGCATCTCTCTGGTTCACACTGGTTCTGAGTGCTAAATTTTAATACCATGTGCTAGTATGGATTGTAATTTCAGTTTGGAGGCATCGGATGCTTATATTCATATGTAAAGTACAATGCATGTAATGGTATGGATTTAAATTTCTCTTCTGAACAACTGACACTGATGCATTAACCATATGAGACAGACAAGAACTAAAATGTGCATTGCTCAGGGTGTCTTTGCAGACTGTACACTGTATGCTTCAGATATGGCTGAATTGTTGTCACAGATGAGAATGCTATCTCTGAAAACTTTTTCAGATGTTTAGGGAAGCAATACATGTGCAGATTGTATAGAAAGCTATCAAACAAACAAGAAGTCATACCAGCTTTGTACAAAAAGGCACATTATGACCTACTTGTACATTTAAAATGCTTTCTGGAAGATTAGTTAAAATGGACACAGGGTGTACTAAAGCAAGGAGCCACAACATGGAGCTCTTGCATTATATTTAGAATTCTCTTGCTAATTCAACTCCTTTCATTAAATAGGTTTTTTAATATGCTGAGAATTCAATAGCTATTTGAAAAATATTAGCATAGAATAAAACAGAAAGATGGCAAGGCAGTGGAGTTATTCCAGTTTTTTTCCACTGAATCTGGACTCTCTCACTGCATTATTAGAATTTGTAGAACAAATATCCCTGCCGCCACCACCCTGAACCTGAAAACATTGCCTTAAAAATGTAATTACTGTACTTATCATTCTAAGACCCTCCACAATACTTTTAGTTCCCCTTTCAGAACTAACTAAAATATAAACAATTCTAGTTACTTTAAAAAAAACTGCAATAATCCACTGGCTTCTGGTACCAAATGCACCAAAGTCATGATGAGGCCATATACCCCCTCAAATGTTTAAACCTCTAAAAATAAAAATATCAGTGAGAATTGCATTTAAAATACAAAACAATTGTAATTACTTCTCAGGAAGAGTGGGGTTAACCCTCATTAATTGTAATCATTTGCAATTATTATGGAACATGTTATTTAACTATTGTAAAAGAAAATGAATGGCAGGCAACCTTGAAAGCCCTACATGGTTGGGTCCAGGTTACGTACAGGATCACCTCCTGCATAATCCACCCTTTAGGAGGTCCTCTAATAGATGCTTATTCCAACCAGTTAGTGCCCAACTGGTCACCGTTACCCACAGGAGTTTTTCATTGGCTACCCCATGACTGTGGAATGACCAGCTAAAAGAGCTGTCGGAATTTAAAACTCAATTGAAGACCCATCTCTTCTGACAGGTTTTCCCAGTCAACTTTCAATCATAAGTTTTGATTTACATTTTATTGCTACTAGATGCCAATTCTGTATCTGTGTTTAGTGTAAGTTTTTAATATATTTTTGTGTTTTTATCTGTTTAATTTATTGTATATATTTTATGTTCATATTTTTTTACTTTGTTGTATCCTGCGTTGAGCCATCAGGAGAGGCAGGTAATAAATTCTGTTGTTGTTGTTGTTGTTGTTAAAGTGGATCAAAGAGGGGCTTCCATGGAAATTAAAAGCAACAAACGGAGGTTAAAAATAAATACAACGTTGTTCCCGTGGTTATTGAACATACTGGGAGATGTGACAAAACATAGTGTGCCCATATGGCCACTGTCCATTGAATCTTAGAAGATGAAAAAGGGGAGAATTATAGAATATTTTAATTAGCGTATTCAGTTAGATGATTTTAAATAAAATTATATCTGTGAGCATAGGGAATAATGTGAGTGCAGGCAAGTTTTAAAAGTGAAAGAAGCTATGGGTCTTATGGAGTTACAGAAAAGAAAAGAATATTAGTGCTACGTTTCTTTTAATATTGAAGAGAAATGTTGCAGCACAAAATTTCTGAAGGTCACTTCCATCCTCCACCTTAAAATTCAGGATTTCAAAGTGGAGGGTAGACCTATGGTAGCATGTAGGGCAAAGAGGGCAAGCTCAGTTCCACAGCCGTCAACAGACTTATAAACTATGATACAGGAGCACAGAAGCTGTCTCAAGAAAGTGATTAGGTATATTTCCCAGGGATTCATGAGACACCGGATTTACAAGCTGTTTTAAGACACTGTTTGTAAATGTACCAAGTGGGAGTCAATGTAGTCTTGGGGAGCAAAAGTAGAACCATAAATGTTGGTGTGATCAGGTAGACAATATGTCCACAGAGGTAAGAGTTAATTTGAATGCCAGTACTTCACAAATTAATCTAAATCCCTATGCTTCCAAAGTGAATGTAAATCCTCATACTGCTCCAGCCTTCCAATACATGACCAGAGAAGCAGTAAATAATGAATTAACCACTATTTTGTCGGGGTGTAATAATCAGTTGGTACTGCATAGCAATGAATTTAGAAATTTTAATCCAGTGAATTTAAACCCAAGAAATTGATACTTGCATACAAATGCAATAAATGCAATGAATTTGATAAAGATTATGAATTTTTATGAGCATGGGTTACAGCAACCAATGAGCTCTCATTGAAAGGGTATATCTGACAAGCAGAGTTTAAATGAAGATAGGGTCTTAAAAAAGGAAAAAGAGGGAAAGACGAAATAGATGTAAATGCAGACCAAGAGAGGTGCTCAAAAATAAAACAAAATGCTGATTGGTCACACAGGGATGTAAATTTAGAAAAAGAGGATGGCTGGGTTGTTGTATGTTTTCTGGGCTGTATGACCATGTTCCAGAAGTATTCTCTCCTGACGTTTCGCCCACATCTATGGCAGGTATCCTCAGAGGTTGTGAGATGTGGACAAAATGTCAGGAGAGAATACCTCTGGAACATGGCCACACAGCCTGGAAAACATACAACAACCCTGTGATCCCGGCCATGAAAGCCTTCGACAACACAAAGAGGTTGATTGGCAGGATATAACAATGGAGAATGATGTTATTGATGAAAGCTGCTTTTCTTTCTGTAGCAATTATTCTGAGGAAAGGTCACAGGACTATTAAGTAAGTAGATGAGAGGAAGACTGAGGTTATCCTGAATGAAGCACATGAAGCTTCAGCTTTAACTATAAGGACATTGGAGGTTATGCCTGTGTTTGCTCAGGCAGCAGTTTTATTGGTGCAAGAGACCATGGAAAGTTGGAATTTGAGTGTATATGATTTGCTTTCCATAAAGTGTTGAATAGCATTCAGAAATTATTAGAATATGTGGCAGATGTAGGACATAATTCTGCATTTCCTGCAAGGCATATAAATGTGATATCAGTATCAAGGAGATCACTGTGGCTGTGTCATTAGGAAGCACACTTGAAATCTAGAAATAATATGCCCTATATTTCATTCAAAACAGAATTGCTCTTTCTGAAATAGACCTAGGAGAAAGTATAGGTAAAGAGTAAGGAGAGGAAACAGGTCATGCCTACTATATACAGGAAGAGATTGGATAGAAAACCATTTAAAGAAAGTTTTATCTTCCTTTCATGGAAGAAGAGGAGATGGTGAGCAATCAGATTTCATGTATCAATGTCAACGGTGGCTTAGGCCATATTCTCAACTTGGATGAACAGAACAGTATAGTAGACAGGGTCAAGGAAGAAGATCAGAGCCCCGAAGGAGTACATCTCAATATTGTCAGGAATATCTTCTAGTTGGAAATTCCATCAGACCAGTTGGTCATTAATTTAGTGACTCAAGTGTAAAAATAATAATGATAAGCAGATACTTTCCATCTCCAGTGACAAAGGATACAGATGGAACAAGAACGAAAGTTAGTGGAAAATTCTTATCTGATGGAAATTGGAGCAAGTGAGACATGTACAGTATTACAAGTTTTGCACCATGGGTTTCAAAAGGCTTTGGGACCAAACATATTGAAACATCCTGTTTCTGTACTAGCAGTGTTTTTTTTTAAAGTTTTTAAAAGTTTTAAAAAAAATTGATGGAATCCTGCTTTTGGGATGCCCACATGTAAAAACATTTCTAAGGAGTTCAGCATCTTGTCCAACAGTCCACTACTTTCTGGTGTGGAACCTGAATTTGATGTTGAAGAAACTTACAGAATTCTCATATGAACCAAACAGAAAGACTTCTGTGAGAATGCTTTTCTGATTGAAACTATATCAGCAAGGGAAGGTATCAGAGAATTGGCAGATGGTTCAGTCTGAATTTTGTAAATTTGAGCAGGACAGACAGACACATTAATTTTGGATCCTGCTTTTCTGCCTAAATGGATTAGAATGTAGGTAGGTAGTATACATTGGATGTTAGGAAAGCTGTTAAAGTGGGGAGAAAAAACCCAATTAACCAATCCTGAATTAATGGCCCGGAATTATGGAAATCTATGTGGTAAAAGCGATTGATTTGAGGGAGAAAACATTATTTTTATTATTACTTTTTATCCTTTTTATATTAGTTTTGAATTATGTATGGCTTATCTTCAGTTTCTCTTTGCATCTACATGTCTTTTTCATCTTTTTAAAATGTGTTTAATATTGGATGATGAGAGCATTTTAATAAGTTTTGTCGAGGGCCTAAAATATTACTGCAATTAGTTATTGTATTGTTACGGAATATTACTTGAGGAAATTACAGGACAGGAGACATAAAACAACCCTATCATAAATCAGAATGACAATGTTTTAGAACTCAAATTCTGCATTGATTTTTAAATAATAGTAGGAATATTTCTGTTACAACACAATGAGGAACAATCCCTTTGGACAGCAAATTCTTGATTTGGTGTCATTTTCCTTTCTCCACTGTGCATTTCATAAGAAACAAATATGAGATCCAGTCCAGAGCCCGGACTTGTCATTTTGACTTTTAAAAAATGAATAATCCTGTCACTGAGCGTGGTTTGGTGTAAAATGACATTTTAAATTTTTGACATTTGGATTAACTAATAGGTCATATGGCTTAATTTGAACTAAATGGAAGGAGCATGTGATGGCTTAGACAGCTTGAGAAAATGGAAAACTGTATTTCATTTCCAGCTCTGCCACATACCTCCATCTTCTATTAGTCTCATCATGCCTGGGTTTGCCATCTTGCTCTTAATCTACCATTTCTTACATACAATTGGCTGTGTGTTTATTTACTAAAAACAGTTCCACTTTCTTTTTTTAAAATGAGACTTGGATTCCAGAAAGTGTTCATATGATTCAAGCTTTAAGGAGGTGAATATATTGTGAAGGTATGTGTTCTGGCAGTGGAAGTGTTTTGTGCATACCCATTTCAAGATGTGGAAGGAAGCTCTATTTCAATGATAACTGAACGTTGTTTTTGGATATGACATCTCATGATTATTTGAGTTGGTTGAATGAAAGATTGCTCTGCATAGTATCAAATTTCCCTTTGATGCAGTGCTTCTGAACTACTTAAGCAGTGGCTGAGGGGTAGCACCAGTTCTCAGATGGTCACATTGTAGAAGGTCCTCTAGACTGGGGAAGATCAGCTGCCTAGCCTCTCTTTCTTTCTCCTAATCTTGACAGAGCTAATTCAATATTGTCCTGGCAATGAGTCCAGTGACAAAGTCCACTGACAATTAAAATATTTTAAAATACCCTTGTCAGATATCACACTTTCTAGATTAACTCAGGATTTAGCTTTAAGGAATTGCAGTTTCCAGGTGCTGCCAAAACAGTAGCTGATATACTTAAGTTGCTTAAGTAAGTGCTTCTGTAGTTAGTATCTTTCTGGACTTGGCATGAATCCCATTCTAATCTACATAAATTGATTTTAATTTTAATTTCAGTCATGTTTCATTTCAATGCTGATGATATGGAGCATCAGGAAATATAGCATTATAAACTGATACTGTGAACAGCTGCTACCTAAAAGAAGAAGAACGGATAAATATTATGAAACTATATTTCATTAAGAGCACAGGAGTATATGAAAGATGAATAAATAATCTGGTGTATTGCTGGTTGGTATAAAGATGAAGAGGAGGAGACAATATTTTCCACATTTCTGTTGTTATTCCCTGAAGTTTTTCTCCCCTTTATTCCAGCTGACTTTGGTCTTGCAAAGCAAAAACAAGAAAACAGCAAACTCACCTCAGTTGTTGGAACTATTCTCTACTCCTGGTAAGTGAATGTCAGTGCTAAAGTCTGGAGGTATATGCTTTAGCTTCAAAGCATAATTTTGACAACTGTGTTATGGATTTTTAATATTGCTAGTGGAAAAATACACTGAAAGACTAGATTGTATGAGGAATTACATTTGTGCACACTCCCTCCCATCTCTTCTTTCATGGACACAGTGAGATTTTAAAAATTGGTTTTAATTTTAGACATTCAACAGTTCTCTATGACGTCCAGGCTTAGGAGATTGCGATTTCTTTTGGTTTTGGTCTGAGAACAATTTGGGGTCTTAAACTGTGGGTCTTATTTCCCTTAGTGCTTTTTTAGCATCTTTATTCTTTTGAACATAAGCATATTGTATGACAAACCATGTCATTTGCACAAGCATAAAAGCAGTAAAATACATCTGCATTCGTGTGAAAGTAGGCAAATCTCAATAAACTATAACACTTCTGTTTCTGCAAATTAACTGCGTCTACAGTATACTAATCATAGCCTTGAACTATTTGAAGCATGTAACACATTTCATTCCTACTTTTTACATGCTCCCATTATAAATGTATGTATTATCTCAGCCTCAGGATTGCTAACAAGGTCTTGCATTTCCTAAGACTAGAAGTACGTTTATTGTACTTAATTTCCGTAGTTTACTTGAGAACCTTCTTTGTTTAGGAAGTTAGTATTTACTTCTTCAGCTGCGTTGGAAATGTGACCATAATAACAGGCTGAGCAAGTGAGCAAATGTTTGTCTTAAATACATTTACTTTCCTTTACAATTTACCCCTGTTCTCTTGGTTCCTTTTTCTCTGATGTGGTGAGAGGAGGAATCTACACAAAGTGGGTTTTTACCCCCATCACAAGCCAGAGTCAGACTTTCCTCTCTCTATCAGTCTCTATACCTCTGTAGTTTTCTCTCACTAGTCATTTTAATTCTAATTAACTATTTTCCTTTATATTTAAGCTCTATTACTTAACCAAAGGGTATCGTTTGAAAAAGTAAAGTTAATAACTAAAATAGAATGACATCACCATGTTTTAGTATAAAATACAGAACCAGCACCAACTTATTTTGCATACCAGAAATAAGTATTCAGAACCACACTTGGACTTTTCCCTTCCTTTTGTTATATTGGCAGGCTATCCTACGAAGGTCAGCAATTACTTTCTAATCGACTGACATGCCATTAAAAAACTGGCCAAATCAATATAACTCTATGTTTGGCTTGTCAGTAAGAACTCCAGTGTATCCTGTTTTCTCCAGTCACGTTTGCCTCCCAACCACTTTACTGTACATTTTTGCCTAGGTCTGCTGTATAAGCATTGTTGTAGCAATATGTTTTCCAAGGCTTCTACAGCTAGTTATTCATCAGCATTATTCCAACAGGATCCATCTGAATCTACCTAATCTAACTGCAGAGGAAGAACTATGAGTTCTTGCCCAAAAGTTTGTACAAAGGTTCTTGCATTTTAATTTTATACATTTTGCTACATATGATGGAAGATAATATCCAATTCTGGGTAAAAGGGAGATGTTTTTATGTTTTGATTAAAACCAATAATTCACATAAGTCTAAACCCATAACTCTGTCCAACACACATTTTTGGTGCTTCAAATGTTAGACCTGTTTCTGGGTATATTTGACCTGCTGATTCCAAAAATACCACCAATTTTCTCTTATCAGCTCTAGTCTTTGAGTTACAGAACGTATGCCATATACCACTCTTCACTCTGCTTGCCCCTTAAAGATCATATCTTAATGTAGTGTTTGAAAAGATATCTATTACGCATGAAGCAAACATATTCAAAATTAAAGAAGCGAAAATGAAAATCTACTTAATTCCAAAAGCACAGATCTATGATACAAATTAAAATTTTATAAATTCAATCATACGTAAGAAACTAGACCTGATGTAATATATCCAATGCCATTTTCTGAACCAGAGCCCCAAATAACCTCAGGAACAGCTCTAAAAACCAAGACATCAAGAATTAATATCTTTGGTTTGTGACAAAGAGGATGGTGTGCTATTTGGTAATTAAAATACAAATGTTCCAATATTGATACTGTATTTGTCAAATCAATTGTTATTCTCCATAAAGTAGCCACTCAAGTAGTGTTTTGTCAAACAACTAATGTAGACCCAACAGAATCCAGGTCACAATGATAGGTACTCTGGGAAGGGGGAAATGGGAGTTTTGAACTCAGATGACTTGGGCTATAGAGAAGACAGCATCACATGTGGACCCTGTTATATAGAAGGAGGATGTTGTTTGTAAACATCTACTTGGCTAAGTTTAGATGTTGAAATGCAAAAGCTGCTTTAAGACATACTTTGTTTTTCATTGAGCAGCAGACCTCTGTGCCATATGACAAAGTCTTTTCAAAATCATCCTATCTTAAGGAATAATTTTCCCATGACATGAAAAGACTATTGAGCATGAAATGCAAGCCCAATGCAGTTTTGGATGCTTTGGGTCTCGTGGAGAATGGCTAGTGTAGTCTTGAGACCACTGAAAACCAATTAATCATTCTGAAAGTGATGCTTCTTTGTCACAGAGCTGTGAGAAAAACTTTGCACTTTTGAGTTTGTGAATATTAAATGTAAGGTCAGTATAGTAGAAATTTATATAACATCCCATAGAAGTGAGGTAATGACATTTTATAGATGCTGGAGATTTTCAGAAACTGCTTTGGTTTTAGGAAACAGTAAGAAGAAATATTTATAGAGTCAGCAGTAAAATAAAATTGTGGAAAGAGATAACATATATTGAAGCATAAACACAAATAGGTTTTATAATTTGCAGTGAACCAAGTACAGTAGAGTCTCACTTATCCAACATAAACGGGCTGGCAGAACGTTGGATAAGTGAATATGTTGGATAATAAGGAGAGATTAAGGAAAAGGCTATTAAACATCAAATTAGGTTATGATTTTACAAATTAAGAACCAAAACATCATGTTATACAACAAATTTGACAGAAAAAAGTAGTTCAATATGCAGTAATGCTATGTAGTAATTACTGTATTTATGAATTTAGCATCAAAATATCATGATATATTGAAAACATTGACTACAAAAATGCATTGGATAATCCAGAACATTGGATAAGTGAGTGTTGGATAAGTGAGACTCTACTGTATTTGATATCTAGGTCCTTTGGTACTTGGGCTTTGTTTTTAAAATCAAATACTTGGGAAATCTGGATTTTCAAAGTTTATATTTGAAAATCTTAATACCAGCATCTTCAGTAGCTCTTGGAAAAGCCACACTTTTGGCCAAGTACGTTATCTCCTGAGCTGGCATACTACTTATGCTGAGATATTGAGAGCATTGCAGTTAAATGAAGTATTTATTTATTTATTATTTCTATTTACCATACTTAGACCTCGCCTTTCTCACCACGGAGGGGACTCAAGGTGGCTTTACAACAGACAACAATTTGATGCCATACTCAAATATATTAAAAATAACAGTTACAGTTAAAACCAAATAATTAAAACATACATTATTAAAACCGCAATTAAAATCACACCATCCAAATCGTAATCCAGGGCTGTTCCATTTGTCAATCACTTTGATTCATGGTTACTTATTGCATTGCTCCAATTACTTTCCAAAAGCTTGATCTCAAAGCCACAGTTTAAAACTTTTCCTGAAGGTCAGGAGAAAAGGGGCTGATCTAATTTCACTGGGGAGAGAGTTCCATAGACGAGGGGCCCCCACTGAGAAATCCCTGTCTCTCATCTCCACCAGTCGTGTGGGACTGAAAGCAGAGCCTCCCTGGATGATCTTAACCTCCAAGATGGTTCGTATATTAACTTTTCCAGAGTTTGATCCACAGAGAGATTAGTTTCCACCTTCTCTGAGATATGCAAAAGAAGCAGTCCTCCATTCAAATGTGATACAACTTGTACAGACAGGGTCCTGTCTGTCATAGAGCTGATTCTATTAGATGAACTCTCTTGAAAATGTATATTTTGCTGAATTAGTGTATTTGTTCTTTCTTTTTTGACAGCCATTTCATCATCTTATGCCTATGTTTTATCCTCAACTTCTATGTTTTATGGTTTTATTTCTGATATGTTTCATCTTTATTTGTTTTTAGTTGCTAATTTATTTCAATTTTTAACTACTATTAGGTCTTAATGTTAAGAATATATTATCACTTTTATAATTGCTTTAGAAAGGTAACTTTAGAGTTTTTATAAATATGTATATTTCATATTGTATTAAAAATAGAAATATGCTGGCATTTAGTTGAATGTTATTCAGTTCATGTGTTTTCTTTATTTAGTGGGGACTGAATGTTGTGCATCTCTTTTTAATTTATTGGTTTCCATTGACCCAAGGAATGCCATCTTGCAGTTTATTGACTGCATTGTTTATCTTGAGCATAGAAACAGACCATCTGGTTCATGCGTAATAAATTATAAAGTGGTGAACACACCATTTAGATTTCTTCAGCCCAGAATAAATGTGTGTGCCATGATTAGATCATTGGGATATTTTACAATGCATGTGTTTGTTGTTGAGGTATTCTTAAAATACAGTGGCAACATGAAAAATGTATTATTGGTCTGTGTAAGAATATATCTGTGCCCCATGGCTTGGTTTCTCCTGAGAAAAAAGATGTAAGGAAGAGCCAGCAGTGAACTTAGTTGATGCAGAATGATAACCTCAACAATAATAATTTCATTGGTAACTAGGGGCAATTTTAAAAGCAATTATTTTGAGCAGGACTACCAATACACAGCAATATAATTAAAAACTGAGATGCTACATATATATTGAGGGGACCATTAGAAACCCATAATTCTTCTCAATTAGCAGTGGAAAGGCCAATGGAAATTCACAATAAGTTGAGCAGGAATATGTGAGTGTTGATAACAATGGTGAAAACAGCCAGGGTAATAGTAATTATCCGGGGTGTGTATGTGTGAAAAATATTTTAATTGAATGACATTTATAAAAACATATTGGATTAACACATATTGGATTGAGTTGCCTAAGATTCCCTGGAAGTCAGGAAGACAATTATTCATGTCTGATTTCAGACTTTTCATTTCAGTAGGCCTTAAATGCAGCTGGTTTAGATCATTTGTCAAGTCCATTATCATAACAGAAGGATGGAACAGGACTACTAAAGAAAGCTGAAAGAGGGGGAAATAATGTTACTTAGTATGATGAGTATACATCAAAGATAGGTAAAGCCTGGAGGAGTTAAGGAGAAAAGGGAGACTCAAATAATATTGCCCATAAAAAGCAATTCTCCACCTCAGAATGAGAGAGATTCATGGGGTATAACAATAACAAGAAGATTATGACAACATGGATGTAGAACTATACTTTGATCATTGCTTGTTCAGCATAGACCTGTGAATCTGACACTAGAAGCATGTTGGTTTAAAACGTCCAAGACATGAAACTTGATAGGAAGTTCTTTTGTGGCAGGTTGAACTTATCAACATGGCTGTTGAATTTGGGCTTAACCTCTCTCAGTCTTTATCATTATTTGCTTTCCTAAGTCCTCTAATTTTACCAAGATATCACTCAAACAGTAGTCACTTTTATTATGACCTTTACACAGAGAATCATCAATTCAAAACTAATATTTATACAAGCTAATCCTTGTAAGGCAGTCTGAAAACAAGTAGGATACTGTCAATCAGCTCATCAAGATTCTGCTTCAGGAAGAAGAATCTTTCTCTTCATCCTTATTAAAATTAAACTTATGCAAATATTGTAATAAAATATTAACTGAATAAAATTGGAAATGAATACTTAAACATTAAAAAAATCATGAAAATGTCAGTGAAAACGAAGCAGTATGAAAATAGACTGCTCTATAAATAGCATTATGACATAGCTTGCAAGGGAGACCAATGTCTTTACTTTCTTTTATTTTAATTTACGCTACTTAAATGCATTCTATTATATTTTGAAGTCATTTTTGTAAATGTAAAAGATTAGATTATCTTCTGTTTCTGCTATAAAAATGTCTTCAGCTGCCAAACCCATTTTAAGATCAGGTTTAGTATGCAAGAAGATCTGTTATTAAAGAAAATATGCATTCTGAGTCGAGCAGCAGATGCTAAGTCTTTCAAAGAAAACATAGAATGTGGCTCATTCTATTAAAAAAATGATACTGAAAAATGTTCAGCTAAACTTGCTTTGTTCTTGCTTGTAATCATTTGTTTAGTAGGGGATACAGTAATCTATTTTATCCAAGAAACTGGTGAAGCAAAAATCTTTCTGCTTGCATACAAGATGTGGATTTGAAAACTTAAAACCAGATCATGAAGTGTTTGCAAAATCCAGATGACTTTAAACATCATTCCTATCACACCTATACATCTATCTCATCATGGCAGTATATTGTACTTTAGAACTGAGCTCACTCTGCAGACTTCTCAATGATGCAGGTGCCAAACTCTTATGACATTTTTTAAAAGTGCAAATTTGTAGAATGAATGTATGCATTAATTAATTAATTAATTAATTTTTTACTAATTTTGCCCTACTTTTTTTGCAACATAGGATCGAAGGTGATGCATAAGAATTTAAAAACACAATCAAAAAGCTTCTAGTACAAACATTGAAATACAATTAAATCAAATTTCTAATTTAAAAACATTAGTCTAAAATGTAGGTTAAAAAAACACACACACATACATTAAATAGAAAATGCCGCTCCCTTAAAAGCACTGTCAACCATATCATATTAAAAGCCAAAATACCTCCTTAAAAAAGATAGAAAGATTATGCTGTGAACCGCTTTGAGTCCCCCCAGGAGTAAGAAAAGCATATAAATGCAATAAATAAATAAATAAATAAATAAATAAAGACAATAGGGAGGAGGCCAACTGGGAGTGACAATGGAGAAGGCTCTCTAGAGCAAGCTTGCTCTTTACTAATACCAGTAGTTAATTGGTATCCATAATCAATTCTCTAAGAATTCTTCTCTTTAGTGATGTAGACTTTTCAGTGCGAAAAAGAGAGAAAAAGAAAATACGCTCCCCCGCACTTGAGATATGGGGCATTTTGATCTATTCTACATATGGGTGATGTTTTCAGGTCTTCAGTGCATCTTCTGAAGAAGTCTGACTCCTTATTCTGTTCAAATGTATGTTCTCTACTTTGATGTGCTACAGATTTGCTTAAAGCTCTCATTTCTTGCCCAAAACTGGAGCATTTACAAACTCATCTACCTGAATGTGGCCAATGAAAACTGATAACTCAAGGCTAGGCTTTGAAATCTGGTAATGTTGCCTTATTCCCATTGTTGTTGTTCATTCGTTCAGTTGCTTCCAATTCTTCACGGCCCAGGCTAGAGTTCCCTGTTGGCCTCCGCCACCCCCAGCTCCTTCAAGGTCAAGCTGATCACTTCAAGGATAGCATCCATCCATCTTGCCCTTGGTCAGCCCCTCTTCCTTTTTTCTTCCATTTTCCCCAGCATCATCATTTTTCCAGTCTTTTCATTATGTGGCCAAACTACTTCATCTTTTCCTCTATTATCCTTCCCTTCAGTGAGCAGTCGGGCATTATTTCCTGGAGTATGGACTGGTTTGATCTTGCGGTCCAAGGCACTCACAGAATCTTCCTCCAATACCACACTTCAAAAGTGTCTATCTTCCTTCGCTCAGCCTTCCTTATGGTCCAGCTCTCACATTCATAGGTTACTATGGGTAATACCATTGCTTTAACTATGTGGACCTTCGTGGCCAGTGTGATGTCTCTACTCTTCACTACTTTATTGAGATTGGTCATTGCTCTCTTCATTCCCATAGCTTAGTTTAAATTAGAGAGATATAGGGAAAGAACCTGCAATTAAGGATCTTCCTTCAAAAGGCATGCATTTATACTGCTGTTGTTGATTACATGTGATTTGTAATGGGAAGGAGAATAAAAATAATTAATTTGCATTTGATAATGACTGCAATACAATAAACATAGGATTAGAGGAGTACCTGAATTTCATGTTTCAAACTCTTACCTCAAATTAAGGCAGCCTTTTCCACAAACAGGGATAAAATTATTGTGCAGATGAATTTGATTAAAGTTAGTCTACCACAAGTTATTTCATTTCATATTCATGGTAAAGATTTATAGAGAGAACAGTCAAGTGGAAAGGACATAAGCAAGTGGATCATGCTTTGCACATATTAAAATAGCTTTATCTAATTTATTTAAAGTTTCCTTAATCATCTGAATATTTTTTTTACATATAATACAATTTTGTATCTTCACAGCTTTATATGCAGTGGATCACTTTACATGTTTTGCAGTCAAAGGCATCCCGACTAATTAATTATAGCTAATGATAAACTTAATTATTTTGTATTTTTCTAAATATGCTTTTATGTTATAAGCTTTTTCTTTTTTCAGTTTCTCTACTAATGTCTGTATCTACTTACCTATCTGTCTATCTATATACATCTGTAACTCTCCTACGTGAATTATTTATTTATTTTTTACTAACATAGCCCTGAAGTTGTGAAGAGTGAGCCATATGGAGAGAAGGCTGATGTCTGGGCTGTTGGATGTGTCCTATATCAGATGGCAACCCTCAACCCCCCATTTTACAGCACCAACATGCTCTCCTTAGCCACAAAAGTATGCAAGTATGGTTGGAAATATTTAACTATGTGTATGCACACTTTTTGAACGTGCTTTTTCTTCTTTGCTTCTTGTGGCTCTATGAAACACTTTCTGAGTAAAGTGTTATTGCATCACATGGGGATTTTGGAGCAGAGTCATAAAATTAGATTAAATGGCTACAATAGAGAGAACAGGCCTAGTTCTCAGTGCTGAATTGAAGAACTGAAAGAGAGCATGGCCCTCAAATTGAGACACTGAATCTTATACTCTGCTTAACTCCTAAGCATCTACATATTTATTGTTTATATATATATACTTAGCTCTTCCTATCATCCATATTGTATCGTTCCTCTTCTCTTTGCTATTATACCTGTTTTGTATGTGGCTCCCTAAAATGAGATACACTTCACAATCAAACAGTCATTTATTGGAACTGGGCTATTACTTTTTATAACATAATAAAACGCTCACTGTTTTTTTTGCAAATGTGGTTCTGAAAGGCTATTACACTCCTCAAAGTCAGTACTTACCATAAAACTTTGCAACACTTGACAAATATCTTGAAGAATTCCAGAATTGCTCATAATGATGTCATAAAAACACATCAACATCTTTAAGAAACAAAGCTTTTTAGTTCTTTAGGAAATAAGTGCTAAAGATATTTAGAAGAAAAAAATGAAATGTTTAAAAGCAAAATAATTTTGAATTTGCAAATAAAGCTGGGAGACTACTAAGAAAGGAAAAGAAAATTATTTTGAAAAGACAAGAGAGTAATGTTATGATTAAGAATAGTGAGAAAATATAGAAAGTGCACCAATTTAATCCTTTTTACATAAATATCAAAACATGTCGAAGGAAAAATTAGAACAATATTAGCCTAAGCAGAAGTTATCTAAGATTATAGAAGAGCAGAAGAGAGCCATAAATGTACCTATTAAATTAGAGAAATTTGTGCTTTTATAAATAAGACTGCTACAGGGAAGACTCTTTTGAGATATTATGCTGCAGCAGACAATCAGCTCAGTTTACACAATGGGAAGATCCCTGATAACTGGAAAGAGGTGAATATAACTATGATACCTAGAGAATAGGGGCCTCTGGTGGCACAGTGTGTTAAAGCTCTGAGCTGCTGAACTTGTGGACCGAAAGGTCCCAGGTTCAAATTCCGGGAGCAAAATGAGCGCCCGCTGTTAGCGCCAGCTCCTGCCAACCTAGCAGTTCGAAAACATGCAAATGTGAGTAGATCAGTAGGTACCGCTCCAGCGGGAAGGTAACGGCGCTCCATGCAGTCATGCCGGCCACATGACCTTGGAGATGTCTATGGACAACGCCAGCTCTTCGGCTTAGAAATGGAGATGAGCACCAACCCCTAGAGTCAGACATGACTGGACTTAACATCAGGGGGAAACCTTTACCTTTACTTACCTAGAGAATACTTTGATTTTGACAAAGTATTATAAACCAATATCATTGTTAAAAAATGAATGGAAAATATTTATGATGATTTTGGCAGATAGATTGAAAATTATTCTTCAGGGACTCAGAAAAGGCTTTTGATGACTTAAACTGGAATTTTTAAAAAAAAGTATTGGAGGAGATGTAATTTGTGAATAATTTTATAACATGTGTTAGATCAATTTATTCTGAACACACAGCATGAATGATAATAATTGGAAAGTTTTCTAACCCATATGAGATACAGAAATGAATTAGGCAAGGATGCCCATTTTCCGCATTGTTGTTCATTTCAGCACTTAAAATTTTGAATGTTGATGACCAAAAATATTCGAGGGTTACAGGAATTAAGACTAAGCAATAATAATATAAATGAAGGGCATTTGTGGGTGATTTGCAGATTACTTAATAAATACACTCAAGAGTGCTAAATATTAAGTTGAAAGTATTTGGGGATTTGGCAAGATTTAAAAACACTTGTTCTTTATTTTTAATTCCAGTTTTCACCCATCTAGTTCCAATCATGAATTTTAAACTTGTGTCTTATGTTCGATCTTTGTTCTCACAGAATCATAGAATCATAGAATAGTAGAGTTGGAAGAGACCTCATGGGCCATCCAGTCCAACCCCCTGCCAAGTAGCAGGACCCCCTGCCAAATAGCAGGACCCCCTGCCTGTGTATTTTAATATTTATTTTGTAGAAACATGTTTTAATGTGTGTATTTTATAGAATGTTTTTAGAAGATTATGTGTTTTTAGCAATGTTGTAACCTGTTTCAAGCCACAAGGAGAAGTGAGTAGGAAATAAAACTATTATTATTATTAATTTATTTTGCAGATAGTAGAAGCTGCATATGAGCCAGTTCCAGATGGTATTTTTTCTGAAAAGGTATCAGCTATAATTAAAAGGTAAGTATCTTTCTGTAATTTCTTATGTTTCTCATTAAAGTTGGGCAGAGGGAAATTTGCTTAACTTCAATGACAGTCTGTGTGTGCCTGTGAACATATAGACCCTTTTAGACTGAGTCAAATAAAAAGGTATGGTCATATAGTACAAGCCAAAATGTAAGAAGCCACTGAAAATTGGACTAGTTAGAATTTATTATAGAAAATCATAGTCTAGTGCTCTGATTGTGTGGTTTCTTGTACTTCTGTGCTAGAATGGGCTTTTTTCAATTCAGTGGGATGCACACAAGAAAGCCAGTTTACCCTATAAATGAAGGTTGTGGATACTGGCATCTGGGAGCTCTGGGTTGATGATTAAATGTTCTTCTACCTTTCTTTATAAAGTACTAGCTTTGCCCAGCCACGCGTTACTGTGGCTTATGCTTTCAGAGTGTTGTTCCTTATTTACTGTCCTGATTTTAGAGATTATATTGTTCTGTATTATTATATCACAGTAATTATTACATATTGTATTTATAATCTTATATTATCTGCTTAGAACTGGATTATATGAGGCCCCTTCTTCACAGATGTATAAAATGCACACTGAAGTGGATTATATGGCAGTGTGGAGTCCAAATAATCCAGTTCAAAGCAGATAATATAAGATTATAAATGGGTTATATAGCTGTGTGGAAGGGCTTTGAGTCTACACTGCCATATAATCCAGTTCAGATCTGATAATCTGTATTTTATAGGGAGTGTGGAAGAGGCCTAAGTGAGGCCTAACTCTGCCTGTCCCCTGATTGGGTTGCTAGGAGACCAAGCGGGCAGAGATTAGCCTTCTAACTGTCAGCAACTGGATAAAAACAATTATTCCTCTCCCTCTAATTAGGACTTTATTTTTCTTTTCTTTTTGTTGTATGAACGTAGAGGCATGGATGAGGGGTTGTGCTGCCAAGTTTAGTGTTTCTGAGATGTGTAGTTTTGTTGTTTTGTCCTAGGCCGAAATTTCATTACCCTTTTATATATATACTAGCTGTGCCCGGCCACGCGTTGCTGTGGCGAAGTCTGGTGGTATGGGAAATAAAGTATTGAGGAATTGGTGGTAGTTAAGGTAAAGAGTAAACGTTTTCCCCTGACATTAAGTCCAGTCGTGTCCGACTTTGGGGGTTAGTGGTTATCTCTATTTGTAAGCTTGAAGAGCTGGCGTTGTCCGTAGACTCCTCCAAGGTCATGTGGTATGACTGCATGGAGTACCGTAACCTTTCCGCTGGAGTGGTACCTATTCATCTACTCTCATTTGAATGTTTTTGAACTTTAGGGTTGGGAGAAGTTGGGGCTAACAGTGGGGGCTCTGTCTGTTCCTCGAATTCAAACCTGCAACCTTTCGGTCCAGAAGTTTAGCAGCTCAGCGCTTTAACACGCTGCACCATCAGGGGTATTATTTTCAAAAGGTTGTGAATATACAATATTTTTGATTGTTTTTGTCTGTTGGAGGGAAGTATGAATGCTGCAATTAGGAAAAATGATTAGCATGTAATGACCTTGTAGCTTTAAAGCCTGGCTGTTTCCTCCCTGAGTGAATTTTTTGTTGGGAGGTGTTAGCTGGCCGTGATTGTTTCCTCTCTGGAATTTCCTTGTTTTCAGAGTGGTGTTGTGTGTGATATTTTATGTGCTTCTACTGTCTGTGACCCTCAGAAAACAGAGGATTTCCCAGACTTTGGCGATGGGAATACTTTGTTGGGAGGTGTTAGCTGGCCCTGATTGTTTCCTGTCTGGAATTCCCGTTTTCAGAGTGGTGTTGTTTATTTAGTGTTGTGATTGTAGAGATTATATTGTTGTGTATTACTGCACCACAGTAATTATTTCATCTTACAGTAGAATCTCAGTTATCCAACATTTGGTAATGCAATGTTCTGGATTATCCAATGTAGTCTGCGTTTTAGTAGTCAATTTTTGTGTATTCAGTGTTTTAAATTGTGATACTTTTTCTGTCAAATTTGTTGTATAACATGATGTTTTGGTGGTTAATTTGTATAATGATTCCCTAATTTGATGTTTAATTGGGATTTCCTGAATCCGTTCTTATTATCCAACATATTCAGTTATGCAATGTTGTGCTGGGATGTTTATGTTGGATAAGTGAGATTCTACTGTATATTTATAATTTTGCAAGGAAGGCGTTTGCGCCATCCCCCGGGCCCTGGAAAAGGGTAAATAAGAGAAGAGGAGAAGGCGCTCTGTACGTGCTCAGGGGCCAGGCGGGAGGCGTGGCGGGGTGAGGTCTGCCCTTCCCCTTTGCCCCTCAATCCCGGCCCTTCCCCTCCTACCGGAGGTGGCGCCGGTGTGGTGGTGGGTTGTAGGCCAGGCAAGAGCGGGCTCCAGTGGAGGCGCAGGCCTGGGGCGTCGCGGCTTCCTTCCTCCCCGCCTCCGCGCTTCCCGATGCCGGCCTCCATGTTCTTCCCGCGGAGGACAGGAGGAGGCCTGAGCAGCGGCGAGGAGGAGGAGGGGAACCGGGCCAGGAAGGCGGGCAACGTGGTGCTCGTCCGCCGCTGCAGGCCCGAGAGGAAGAGAAAGGGGTGGGAAAGGCTGCCCCTCCACACAGAGGGAGAGAGGCAGGACTCGCTTTCCCAGAAGTGCCTGGCGCGGCAATGACAGTGTTGGCGCCAAAAACCAGGAAGGTCCCGAGGGAGGGACCTTTTTGTTTTCCAGGCGAGAGGTGAGGGCAGGGAAGGGTCGGCTTAGGCCCTCCGGGTGTTTTGGAGTAGAACTCCCGATTCGAGGATGGGGAGCTCAGCCTCGTGAGGCGGAGATGTCCCTGGCTTCGGCGGTGGAGGAGGTGCAAGAGAGGGAGGGAGGGGAACGGTTCTGTGTGTGTGCGCGCGCGCGGAAAGAGTTGGGAGGACTGTGTTTCTGCGCGTGCGCAGATTGCCTGTTGTGTTTTTTTGGTGTTGTGATTGTGTTTTTTGTTTGATTATGTTGTATCTTACTGGAGGCGGGGATGATGGATTGCGTTGCCAATTTTAGAGTTTGGGGGAGCTGTAGATTTGTTGTTTTGTCCATCGCCGTGATGCCATCACTCTTTTATATATATAGATAGACTAGCTGTGCCCGGCCACGCGTTGCTGTGGCGAAGTATGGTGGTATGGGAAATAAAGTATCTTATATTATCTGCTTAGAACTGGATTATATGAGGCCCCTTCTACACAACTGTATAAAATGCACACTGAAGTGGATTATATGGCAATGTGGAGTCAAGATAATCCAGTGCAAAGCACATAATATAAGATTATAAATGGGTTATATAGCTGTGTGGAAGGGCCTTGAATCTGCACTGCCATATAATCCAGTTAAAATCAGATAATCTGTATTTTATAGGCAGTGGGGAAGAGGCCTAAGTGAGGCCTAACTCTGCCTGTCCCCTAGGCTGAGTGGGTTGCTAGGAGACCAAGTGGGTGGAGCTTAGCCTTCTAACTGGCAGCAATTGGCTAAAAACAATTATTCCTCTCCCTCTAATTAGGACTTTATTTTTCTTTTCTTTTTGTTGTATGAACGTAGAGGCATGGATGAGGGGTTGTGCTGCCAAGTTTAGTGTTTCTGGGATGTGTAGTTTTGTTGTTTTGTCCTAGGCCGAAATTTCATTACCCTTTTACATATATAGACAATGAGAAGATAGAGATTAATAATACCATCACACCCTCTATAAAAAAGAGTGTGATGGCTCATGTGGTGAATGCCCTCTTGATTGTACCAGTGGGGACATACAGAAAAAAGTGTGGGGGTATCAGGTTTCTCTTTGGAGAATGTTCTCTATTTTGGTGAACTTGAGACTATAACATTATTTTCATACAGCTTGTCTGGGAGGAAACTTCATCATGTTTTGTCTTTATGATGCATTTCTTGGATCTACTTATACAGATGTTCATATCATTTCATTGACTTCGCTGGGGATTAGGTGGGTTTTAGTTGCTCATGCTGTAGATTACTTGAATGATGAAAGATTTTTTCCCTATAGGTGTTTAACCCCTGATGCAGAGAATCGTCCTGACATAGTTGAGGTCAGTTCAATGATATCTGATGTTATGATGAAATATCTAGATGGTTTATCAACTACCCAGCTTGTCTTAGAGAGGAAATTGGAACGGGAGAGAAGGCGTACTCAGAGATATTTCATGGAGGCCAATAGGAATGCAGTGACATGTCACCATCACCTTGCTGTGTTATCTCAGGTAGGTAAATATATAAAGTTTTTGTCATAGATAATAGAACTAGAAACACTGGATTGTAAGACCTGTAATTATGCTTCAATGCAATGTAAGTTTGATTTGTTTGATATGCTTTAACCATTTGAAAGACTATTTAATTGATATGTATTTTTATAGTTTTATAATATTGTGTTTTATTGATATTTTTATTATCTGAATTTGGCATTGAATAATTGCCATAGTTTGTAAGCTGCCCTGAGTCCCCCTTCGGGGGTGAGAAGAGTGGGGTATAAATACAGTATAAAAAAAACAACACAACATGGTAGAGTATTGTTCTGTTCTCATGTCTGTCATTGCATTGGACAATGTTCGAATGAGCCTCTGTATATTGTATGAATAAAGGAGAGAAAGAAAATATCACAAGTTCAGCCACCAAAGTTCTGTCTTGTGACTCATACTGAAAAGAATTGTATTGGTTGCTTGTCAAGCTCTGGTGATCACAGTTAGTGGAAAGTGTCACAAATTCTCAACACTCAAAGACCAAATGCTTATTTGCTTAATTCACTCTAATAAATTGAACTCATTGCTTTGATAATTATATCTCACCTTTCTTCCATTGAACTCACGGCAGAATGCCTGTTTTGGCTCCTCTTTGCTGTGAGGTATGTCAGCCTAAGAGAGCCCAAGATCACTTGGTGAATTTCGTGACTTTGGAAACTAGAAATTGGATTTCCAAAGTCTCCATCGAGTATTCTGACCACTTGCTTCAGTCCAGCAAAATAGCTATATTTAACTATGGTATAGATCAATCAGTGACAAATGAAAGCCTGGGTCTCTGGAGCCCTTATTATGGCTTAATCTCTCTTTACCAGAGTGTGGAATTTAGTACATAGTTGTATTTATATCTGTTTATTAGTTTGGGCTATTGTATTTAAATATATGTATATTTAGTGTCATAATTGGTTAATGGCTTTTATTGCCTATCTCTAGATTAGGTGAGAAAAATATTTCTATCAATCAAACAAACCTATAGAACTAAGAAATCAAGACAAGGTTGCAAAGGGATAAAAATATGAAATCAGTGTTGGTACAACTCCAAAAATGATTTAACCTTTCTCAGTTGGCAGCTTTCATGTTTGAAGATCATCTGTGAACAGTTTCTCAACAGATTAAAATGCAAGATGTAGGTCATACAATGTCTTGTACAGTGCTGGGTAGCAATTTTTATAAACAGTTTTCTAAAAAGTTGAAGAAAATTAATAATGCTGCTAGAACATTACACCTAACTTATCTTCTGGGAATTGCAGTGTCAAAACAAATTGTTTCTTTTTTCCTTTGAAGGAACATTATGAAAAGTCAAGTCTCAGCAGCAGTAGCAGTGGAGCAGCCAGTTTAAAAAGTGATTTTTTTGAAAACACTGACCTGCCTGAAATTTTCCATCACTCTTCTGGAAAAGATGTTGACAAAACTTGTGATGAAGCCTTGTCAGACGATAACTGCACTACAGAAAAAGGTAGTGATGATGAATAATTTCTTTAGTACATGCTAATCAGAATTGGATACAAAAAATTGTTTGTGACTTTTTTTACAGATGTCTTCTCAGAATTAGATGATGAACTAGATGTATCAGATAATTCCAGTAGCTCAAGTTCAAGTCCTCTCAAAGATTCAGCATTTGGTAAGTTCTGTAATGCAAAACTTCTAATCTCTAATATTGGAAATTGGAAATCTACTAATTGAAGTTTGGGGTGCAATTAAATAATTTTGATACATGCATCTGAGCAGCTGTTAATTAACAACATGGGCTGTGGGAGAAAGATAGTGTTCATTCAAATTTTTGTAAGTGGTCATGGAAAGTTCAGCTAAAGCATCCTCAATGAAAAGTGAAAAAAATAATAATTTTGCCCCCGATCCTATATAAAACTGAGTGGATACCAAAATCTATGTATGCTCAAGCCCTCTTATATACAATGACATAGAAGTCCACTTCTGTTTTTCTAAAATCCCTGGAAAAAAAAACAACAGAACATTGAGGGGCTCTGTTTTTAGATTTCCTGATCTCGAAACCTTCCAGGACTGGCAGTTCTGGTGTTTTGGCCAGATCATATTTTGCCAATGGGGCGAAAGGCCACATATAGATGAAATGAGTAACTGCAGCTGAATATAGAAGCAAAAGCTTACAGTCTCTGTCTATCTACTGCACTGAATAAAAAAGGGAAAACAGATTTATTTCCGACCCATTTCTGTAGTATACCAGGACCCTTTGTGGATATCAAAATCTGTGGATGCTTAAGTCCTCAGATATACAATGGTGTCTTTTATATAAAATAGCAAAATCAAGGTTTGCTTTTTGGATTTTTGTTTGAGGAATATTTTCAAGTTGTGTTGAATTCATGGATGCATAATCTGTGGATATGGAGGGCCAACTGTACATGAGATATAGCCCTTTCTGAAACAAAGTGAACTTAAGATGAGGTACATTATGAACATTTGAGGCTGGATACACTGGGCAGCAGGGGAATAAATCGAAAGTTTGTATTAGAGTTTAAAGTCATGTCTCTCCAATGAGAAATTTTTATTGCATAATTAGCATTAATGCAATTAAAATTGCACATTGGCTTTGGCTGACTGGATTTTGAGGTAAGGAGTGATATATATTGTGTGTGTGTCAGGATATTTTCATGAAAAGACCAGAGTGAAATAATTATGTGGCATATAAAACTTTCGTAAAAAGAGTTTTAAACTGGAGCTCTAAAATGCTTATCTAGGTCACCTTGACTTTCCAAGTCTTCCTATTTTAAGAATTTCTCTCCCAGGTGTGCAGGATAGAAACCTTACCTCTTTTTAAAGGAAACTGAAATTTTGAGGCAAAAAAGTTATGTGATGAGAAGGCAAAATCTATTATATGCAATATAATTTTAGTTTTGTGGAGGCTCATCACTTAGTAAAATTCTTGCATGAAAACTTCTGTGTATACAATACATGTATCCCATGTATGTATAAGTTTGATTTCATGTTCAAGTCAAGGGCAGGTTTGGGAGCCAAAAATATGGATTTTGATGCAGTATAAGTCAAGGTTAAAATTTAGAATATAACAAAGGATATAAAGCATGTATTTCTTTTCTATTTTAGATACTATATTAACACCAGGATGAATGGTAGCTTGTGCTAGGATTTATTGCAATGCTAAATCACATCAGTTTAGCCTCCCTTATCCAAAATCCAAAACCTGAAACTTTTTTGCTTTTGGTTGCCTGCTCCAACCTTTGAGGAAAAGAGGTTAGTCACATGTCCAGCATCTGCTGAGTTTTTCCTTAAGGAGCCCTTGCTCCTCCATTGTCAGAAATATAGACAAGGGGTGGGGGAATAAAAAGGGGGAAGTGGGGAGGACTGCAGTTCCTGCATCTCTGCTCATAGAGCCCCCCTGTAAAAAGCACTGGACTTACTTGAAACACTTTCTGTCCTTTTAGCAAAGTAGCCCTCGTAGCTGGGAAGGAATTGAACAGTAATAGCACATTTACCACCAACTAATGCTTCACTCGGCCACTTCTACCATCAGTCTCGCTCACTGATACCTCACTTTCCAGCTTGCAGGGGCTCTTCACCAAATGTATTGTATCTAACAACCTTCCAACAATGCCTTTTTGTTTGCTTTGCAAGACATGCTGTAATAGGAATAATTCCAGTCAGAGACTGGTGGAGGCAATAGCCTAGTGAAGTGCTAGTGGATGACCAAATCCACTTAGACTTCTTCCTCCCTTCCCAGCTCCAAGAGCTACTTTGCAAAATGGGTGGAAAATGTGCTGACAGTCAGGGAAATCTGCTTTTTACAGGGATCTTTTATGAGCAGAGCCGCAGAAACTTAAGTCCTTTCCCCTCATCCCTTTCCTGACAGTGGTGGAGCAAGGTCTCCTTGAGGAAAAAAAGCTTATTGGGTGTTGAATGTGTGACTAACTTTCTTTCCTTATTCCTCATTCAGTATGTATATGTAAATGCAGATATTCCAAAATCTGAAAGATTACAAAATATAAAACACTTCAGGTCCCAAACATTTTGAATAAGGAGGAGTCAACCCGAATAACTCGAATAACCCGCTCGGAGCTTATGTTTGTCTGTCTTTGTTCTATGTTAAAAGGCATTGAATGTTTGCCTATATGTGTAATGTGATCCGCCCTGAGTCCCCTTCGGGGTGAGAAGGGTGGAATATAAATGCTGTAAATAAATAAATAAATAACTGAAGGCCTTTCAGGAAAATATTTCAAATTGAAGGGTTTCTAGAAGTGACTGCAGTCTGTGTTCCTAGAGAGAAGATAAAGGGGAAAAGAAGGATGGGGGAGAGGGGTGGGGAGTCTCCCCTTCCCAAGGGATCACCCTAAAGAAGGTGTGAGTGGATTCTCTTTTCTCTCTCTCCAACACATTCCTCTCATCCCATCCTCTTTATGCTCCATCCTGCTCAGTGTCAGAAACAAAGAGGGAACTTTAAAAGAAAGAATTACTCAGCTGAATCTGCTAGGGCTGTCAGATCTGAGGAAGCTGCTCGGGTAGCTCTCTCAGCCAGAGAAGGAACCTAGGGGGCTTGGATGGCCATCAGACAACTTGGAGAAGCAGCATAAAAGCTGGAAGTTGAAGGGCGACAAATTGGAAGGGCTTGGCAATGGGCAGAAGATCTCTTTCTCCCACTGCTGTTGCTGCCTTGTTACTGATGGCAATGGTAAACAGTGACCATATTGGCAAAACAAACCTGCTGTTAGAGTGGTGGTAGTGGCAGTGGTAGCAGGGAACATATGGCTAGCTAGATGATGAGGCTGCCCAGCTCATCAGTTTTGTGAAGGTCTTGTTGGTGAAGAATAGTAAAACCCGTTATCGAGATAAGAGACTTCTGGCGTGCATGGCAGTAATGAGAGTAAAGGGAGATTATGCTTCTTTTCAATTCTCCTGGGATATAATAAGTTCATTTTACTCCATCCCAACCTAAAATAAGCAACAAATCTCTTCTGTTCTCCTTGCTGCAAGGGGCAAGTGCCAAAAAGCCACCATTGCTATTATCCTGCCAAGGTTAATAGTATACCTATGGATCAGTCAAGCCAGGTTACATTGAACTGTAAATAGGTCGACCCTGGTTTTTTGTGTTCACTTTTTGTCAAACATTTCTCGACTTATGATACATTAGTACTTATGCTATACATCTCTCAATGCTTTTTTGCTTTCAATATCAATGCTCATGGTATAAATCGAGGTAAGAATAATGCAATCTTCCATTTTTTAATTCATCATAATTGGCTAACTGATTAGGGTTTCTGGGAATTGTAGTCCAACAACATTCAGAAAGCTGCATCATTCCCGTTCTTGATATGAATCTTTGATTTCAGTATTTACATTAGAAATAGTTTACTCCACTCCAAGTAATGCCTCTTTAATACTTATGATATTTTGAAGAAAGTAATGTCACTTCGAAGCCATTAACTCAATGTCTGTTGTGAGTGATACATTGTTTATTTGTGCAGTTTTAATTGTATCATATTCAGTAAAAACAAATAAAAACTGTGTTTGAAAGGAACCTATATGCATACTTTGCTTTGCTTCAAAAAAAAATGGAAAAATTAAAACTTTTTTTTCTATGAACTGATTGTTAAAAAAGTTCTAGAGTTAGGTATCTCTGTTGCTAGTGGCACTAACTTTGGCATCAACAAAGAAAGCAAAGGTTTTTAAAATGTATTTCCTGAATTGATTTCTCTCTTCTCTAACCTTGTGCTCTGTATGTGGCCTAGTTTACCTTGGCAAGCTGCCCTGAATTCATTACATAAAATCTGTGAAAACAGAGGGTAACTTCAATTTTCTTGATTCAAAGGTGTTAGTGTTCGCATATCTTTGTGATAGTTGTATTCCCTTTGATCTATCACATTGGGACATTCAAATTCACAATATCTTAAAAATGAAAAGATAGTTACAAGAACAGAGAATGAAAAAAAAAAACCCCTATTAATATCAGTCTCACTTATTCTGAACTAAAAATTGGTCAGAGGAATATCTTGACGTTGTCCCAGTTTGGGCTGCAACTTTCTTGTGACAGTATCCATCCAAGCTGTTTCTTCTGTTTGATAATGAATAGGTAGTTATATCTCTTTGAATAGAAGATGCTGGGAGGAAAAAGGTCTTTGCAGCTCAAGTCAAATGGATAGTTCTCAGATCACTTGAGTTGAACAAGCACTCCCTCTCTGCTCACCAAAAGTCCCAAAGACTTCAAACACATTTTGTAACAGGTTCTCATTTAGAGTTATTTATTTATTTATTTATTTACAGTATTTATATTCCGCCCTTCTCACCCCGAAGGGGACTCAGGGCGGATCACATTATAACACACATAAGGCAAACATTCAATGCCCATAAACACATCAAACAGAGACAGAGAGAGACACGCAGAGGCAAGTTAACCTTCTTCTGAGGGGATGTTCGATTCTGGCCACAGGGGGGAGCAGCTGCTTCATCATCCACACTGACGGCACTTCCTCATTCCAGGTCGTAAATTAGTTAATCTTGCCTCCCCACTTTATAAGTGGTACCTTATCTCCTACTTGATAGATGCAACTATCTTTCGGGTTGCTAGGTCAGCAACGAGCAGGGGCTATTTTTTATTTTTAATTGACGGGTGCTCACCCCGCCACAGGCTGGCCTCGAACTCATGACCTCATGGTCAGAGTGATTTAAGGCAGCTGCTCAACAGCTGCGCCACAGCCCGGCGCATGGATTTTTTTTGTTCATTTGTCAACACAACATTCATCTTCAGTCTAATCACTTTGTTTTATTTACCTTTCTTTGTATGTCTTCAAGTTTTATATTTGAGAAGATGTTATTTCAATTAAAATGTCTTTGGTGACATAATCACTGCTTTCCTATCCTAGATTCTCAGAGCACTCCTTTTTAGATGACATGCATTCTCTTTTGGTGACCTCAAATTGACAAATGTGCTTTGTAATAGTATTCCAGTAGTAACCTCTTTTATGCTGTTGTCATTTTTTCCCCTTTTTGATTCCCTTTTGAACTTTCTCACTGTGAGAGCTGTTCGACAGTGGAACTCTCTCCCCCGGGCTGTGGTGGAGGCTCCTTCCTTGGAGGCTTTTAAGCAGAGGCTGGATGGCCATCTGTCGGGGGTTCTTTGAATGCGATTTCCTGCTTCTTGGCAGGGGGTTGGACTGGATGGCCCATGAGGTCTCTTCCAACTCTACTATTCTATGATTCTATGATTCTATGATTGGTCTTCTAATAGGTTCACAGTACCTTGTCATGGTTGCTTAGGAAAATATATTATCCTTGTAACCCACTTTTCATCAGATGTCCAGGAGTTCCAGTATCTCATATACTTGTTCATGCTTTATTAATTTTCTGCACTGTCTTTCCCCCAAAATTACTCATTACTTACTAATTAAAACAAATGAAATAAAGCCCAGAACTCAATCTTCCAGCCAGATAGTTTCTTTAATCATATTATATCGTTTTTCACTGATTCTAAGGCACAGTTTTTCCCCATTTTAGGGGCTTCAAAAATGGGATGTGTATAATCAATGGTGTCTTAGATTTACCAGTTTTGGGGTGATTTTTTTTGCATTGTGGATGGACCCCATCCTCAATTATTCTGCTAGGCCCCTGCGATTTCATCCTCAGCTTCAACCAGAAGTCAGACTGAGCTAAGTGCTTTTTCAAAGGGCTCCGCAGATCACAATTTGAGAACTCCTGTTCTAAATAAATACTTTATAAATAAACTTCAAGGATGGAAAAATGGTGCTCACACCATAAGGAGACATGGGATGCAATTTGTTTTCTGCCCTGTGATATGTTTTAAAAGGATTGTTTTCAAAACCAGTTCATTGTCTTAGCTGTGATGGTAAGGAGAACCCAACAGATCCCGCACAGATCTGGATCTTAGCAAATGTACCAAACATAACTGTACATATGAGCAGACTTTTTCAGTTAAAAATATAATGTGGAGAGAGGTGTACCCCCAGTATCTATACTTCTGATTTAAACATCCTAAGGTTGAATCCAAGTAATTTCAGTGGCATAAAGCTTCTCCTGTTTGCAAAAATTCTATTTTCATCCTTATACTAGTCACATAGCAACTGATGTGGGTCCAGATCTATGACTGCAATATAAATATTAAATAAATCATCAAATCTATGTAATGCACATCTGTACTTTCAAACGCCTTCAAGTTCTGATTTTCTGTTTCTATATCATAAAATATCGACTGACCTTAGTCATTTCATGATGCCACCTTTTCTTCAAAAATCAAGCCATTAATATTTTAGAGGTGTATCACAGGTTAACACAGGTGCAGTTTCCTGCTTTTTGCTAGGGTTCTTCGAATGTCCTAGCCCAAAAATAAACACAACAGTGCCTGTTCATAAAACAATCACTGTCATTGCTCCTATTTTCTTTCTATTTGATCCTAACATATTTTATGTAAAAGCAGTTCCATAATATATACATGAATTAGATTTTGTTCCTTGTGCATATCTTTGTTCCTGTATTTATTTATCTATCTATCAAGATCTTTCTTCTTCATTTGGTAATAGCTATTATATTTGGGACCTGGTTTTAATTAAAATAAGTTTAATTTTAGAATTAGATAACAACTTTAGATATTTAGGTATTAAGAACACACCAAGATTCTATCTTATGAAATAAAAAATGAATGAAAGAAAAGTTATTTGAAAGTAACCAATGCATGCATAAGAAATTGAATCAGAGACAGTGACTAAAAGAAACCATATTAGAAAGCAAAGGCAAGTTAATGATAATGTTAAGGAAGAGACATCAAAACTTTGAATATCCATTCTAGTAATTAAATTGTAGAATTCAAAAATAGCTTATTCTAGGCATTATTTCTCAATGCTAGAAATCCTTAAGAAAAAAGAAGTGATACAATCCATAACGTATAGATTTTTAAGACCAGAGTTAGCCTCAGAAAATTAATTAAGATATTGAAAAGGGATTTCAAACGGAATTTAATAAGCAATTCTTTGAAGAGTTTAAAACATATACTTGGCATTTACCAAAGGAAAGGATGGCATTGTTCCAAGTAGCCTTTTAGGTAATTTTTTTCTGAGCAACCCTAGAAGTCAGAAGTGGGCAGTTTCTGCCTATGGACTAATGCAAATCGCCAGCTTCCATCCCTTACCAGCCCCACACTTTGTTGTTGATATTATGTATTACAGTAGAGTCTCACTTATCCAAATTCGCTTATCCAACGTTCTGGATTATGCAATGCAGTTTGCCTCCCGCCCCCGATCCACAGCTGTTTCTCTAGGCACAAGGATTGAACTTTTTATGGATTTAATTTCCAACAATGTTGTTACTTTAAGTTCATTTTATGCAATTCTATCTTTATTTATTGTCAATTTGTTAGTAGCCAATGTTATCGTAGTCTATGCTTTCAATATATTGCAATGTTTTGGTGCTAAATTCATAAATACAGTAATTACTACATAACGTTACCGTGTTTTGGACTGCTTTTTCTGTCGATTTGTTGTAAAACATGAGGTTTTGGGTGCTTAATTTGTAAAATCATAACGTAATTTGACATTTAATAGGCTTTTCCTCAATCCCTCCTTATTATCCAATATTTTTGCTTATCCAACATTCTGCTGGCCCGTTTATGTTGGATAAATGAGACGCTACTGTATTTCTTTCTCTGCTCCACAATTACCAAACCTTGCACAAATAGAGGAAGGAAACTAGGGATGCAAATTCCTTTTTTAAAAAATCTGATAAAGTTAAATCTATTGCTCTGTCCTCTTTTGTGAAAACTCCTGATAAAAGGCAAACCTTAAAATGTTTTTATGAAAGTGGCATTCCTTAGGGAAAAAGAAACATTTCTTGCAATACTTTAGTCCTTGTGGGAGTAGCAATGCAATTATTAACAAAAGTCATTCAGCTGCTAGGTTTGCAAATAGTGATTTCCACACAGATATCAAACCTCTGGCCCATGGAGCTACTGTGATCCTCAGATTTGTGCTCTTCCTCAAAGCATCATCCCCTCAAAAGGGAAATGGAACCAGAAAGCAAAAAAAAAAAAAAAAAGACATATAAAGGAAACGAGTTTATGCCTGGAGAACGGGTTCCTTAAAATACTGACCAAGTTATTTCCCGGGCTACTTTTCCCCACCACTCGACATCTGAATGATACATGGTAGGCAAGGGATGGGCAAAAAGTAGTTCTTTTATTATTGATTTATTATATTATTATTATATTTATTTATACCTCCCTTTATCTCCCCGAAGGGAACTCAGAACGGCTTAACATAAAAGCATCAGTGTAACCATTTAAAATATACAAATATACGAACATTAAAACAGGATTGAATATAAAAAGTATTTAAAAATGCCCAGTTAAAATCATTAAAACAAATTCAAAGTTATAAACCACAGCACCCCCTGAATTAATCATAAGAACCTTCATCTTTAAAAGCCTGTCTAAACAAAAAGATTTTCGTCTGTCGCTGGAAGGACAACAAGAGGGGGCCATTCTGGCTTTCCTGGGCAGGGAGATCTAGAGTTGAGAGCAGCCACCAACCAAGCTTAAGATGGAGGTGGGACTGAGAGAAGGGTCTCTCCTGAAGATCTCAGGGCCCAGGCAGGTTCATACAAGGGGAGGCGGTCAGCTAAATAGCCTGGACCTGAACCATCTAGGGCTTTAAAGGTCATCACCAGCACTTTGAATTGTGCCCGGAAACACACTGGCAACTAGTGGAGCTGCTGCAACAGGAGGGTTGTCTGCTTCCTGTAGCCAGCCTCAGTGAGCAACCTGGCCTCATCTCTTTGGACCAACTGAAGTTATTGAGCACTCTTCAGAGGCAGCCCCATGTAGAGTGTATTACAGTAATCCAGACGGGATTAACTTTTTTATTCAAAGAAACAACATATCATCATACAAACAAACAGACATATGCAAAGAAAAATTTAGCAAACACAAAAACAAACATTTTTCTTAATATAAAACACTAACTTCCAACAACTAACAAAACTACTAAATCAAATCAATACGCAAAATGTACATTCAAAAGCAAAACTAACAAATTTAAAAACTAAACTACTGACCTCTCACATTATCTGATGGTTTTGTAGTTCTGACTCCTCTACTCCCTTTAAGAAATATTGTGTAATCACACTTAGTAACTACATTTAGTAATATATTGCTAGCTCATAAATCCCACAATTAGTCAATTCCCCAACCTCATATTAATCAATAAACCCCCAGTGTCTCTTGAAGTTAAACAAGTACTTCTTCTCCATTAGCTTTATCAATCTGTCAATCTTAATTATGTCACAAATCTTCGTTAGCCGTTATCATAAACTCTAGACATCTCTTTTCCATTCCATCTTAAATTATGAAACAATTTATACAGGTGAGCATCCACTTCTTTACTTCTCTTTCAAATTTCACCAAATTCTGGCTTGTCTGAATTGGTTCCTCAGTCAGCTTTGCCAGAGAATTATGTGTTCCTTTCAATTCTGCTGTTACTTCTTTTTAAAAATAATTCTCAGTTCTTGTCACGACCCAGGCTACAGAGCACCAATAACCATACGCAGAGGCCAGATTCTATCTAATATCTTTATTAAGGAAATATATAAAGTTAGTAAAAGCAAATGTAAAAGTTAGTCCAGAAGTAGACCTTTCAGGGAAGGTCAAAATTAGTCCAAAGAAACAATGTCCAATATGAAATATTAAGGTCCAAAGTTGTAATCCAATAACCGAAACACTCACTTTGCCAGGCAAAGTGAGGGGAGATGACAAGGTCCTTTAGTCCATGAACTTGAGCAAGGCTAGGAAATAACTTGATACTTGAACAAGGCTTGAAACGTGGAACAAGGTAACGAGGAACAAGAACAAGGTCCGTGGAATAACTTGGTAAAATCCGTGAAACAAGGCAAGGTTTAGTCCTGGGAAAACAAGGCAAGGTCCGTTGGTAAACAAAGGCTGGGAAACAGGAGCGAAGGCTGGAAACAAGGCAAGGCTTGAGCAGGAACGAGGCTAGAGACGGAGCGCGCTGTCCAGACACAACTCGCTCCGGAGGCTGACGAATTGACTCCGCAAAGTTACTCCGCGGGGAAAACACCTATATAGAGTCTAACTTTCCCGCCGAGAGCAGTTCTCTGGGAACCAGAAACGAAAGCTAATCTCTGAGACCAGATGTTTGACTCCTTAAAGATTCTCATGGAAAGTAGGCTTAATTGGCAAATTCTTAGCAATTATTCTCGCACTCCTGCGCGAGGCTGCTTCCAAGCCTCTCTGTTGTTTACAAAACTCATGGCGAGAAAACACTGGAGATGTAGCCTCAGTATTTGTTTGACATACTTCTGGAACATAATCCTCTTGCAGGTGCAAGGTTCCCAGATCTGGCTGGGAAGAATCTGTCTGGGAAGAATCCAGTTCTGACTGGGAAGGTAAAAAACCCAAGTTTTCTTCTTCATCAGGCACCACAATGTCATGAGCAGGACTACAAGGCCCATGGGTCATCACAGTTCTATCAAATTTTGGTTAAATCCAACTGGTTCCAATCAGCAAATGTGCCTTCCATAGTCATTTTGTCTTAAAAGTTATTAATATCTGAACACAAGGTGGAAGTAAAATACATTTTTATACTTTCTTCAGTTTTGTTGTTGTTGTTGTTGCTGTTGCTAGGTTACGGTTTATCCCCAAAAGGGGAGGCTTTATAATTCAAATGTCTACTTCCAATTTCCTCATTCAGGAGAAATTCCTTTGTTATGACTTTGAGAAAAAGCTAATTTTAACCCTTTGATGAGTTAGAATACTTTTAGGTGTTACGATGGACCACACCACACAACATTTATTAAAAAAGGCTTTTTTAAAAGTCCATTAGGTCTTTAGAGTTGTTGACAACAGTTGTTTCTTGTTGTATTCCATTTAATTTCAGATAAGAGATTTAGATAATTCATATCTTGAGAGCAGAAATTGGAGGCTGACGGGAAGTTAATTATCCAACTGATCCAGGAGTGAATCTCAAAGCACAATCTTCTTTAAAATATTCATTAAAATTGCAATTAGATGTTTCTTTTGCTGTGACTTACATCTGCCATCTTGGGACAGATGTATTTTCTAACCCCTAGCACATCTGTGCTTGCCATTAAAAAACAGTGTCTTGGCAAGACATCAGAGGCAGAACTCAGTTTTCACGAAAAAACTCTGCTTTTTCCTTGCCTGGAAAAATGCCACCACCGGTCCCAGATAATTCAGAACTGGTGATTATCCACAGGTGGTGACTTGTTCCATAATACCTTGTTGGAGGAGATGTCAGTGGATTGCCATATTTGCCCAAACTTGGGCAAAGTATAGTTCTGTGGCCTTAAGACTTCTCGAATCCCAACTAACCTTTTTTCTGGATAAAAAAGAGAGGAAGCTCCAGGTGGAACAGTTTATGATTTAAATGAGTTGAAAGTCCTTCCTGCGTAGTTTTAACATTAAAATACTCATTTTTAGAGAAGCACAAGTAGACTATTGGCAATTTCAGAATGCTTGTTGTATTTCTGATAATCCATGTTGACCTAAAGGAGCCTAGGGCATAAAAATGGCTGCTGGAGTGGTCAAACTTGTCCACCACAAATTGTAGGTAAACTGGTATTTGAAGGAGCAATCCTCCAAGAAGTGTCCAAGGGTGCATCCACACAGCGCCCAAAATGCGTGAACTCATGCACTTTTACCTGAGGTGTCCAAACTACCGGTACACTTCAGGTAAAAGCGAATTAATTTGGGACAAAACAGGAAAACTCTGCTTTTTCCCAAATTAATTTGACACCTGGAAAGACCCAGGTTTTTCATAAGGCCTGGATCTTCCCAGCTGTGGGCTCTGTGTGGATTGGACCTGGGGATCATGTTTCACGACTTCCAGGTCCAATCCACACAGCTGTCTCAGGATTTCTGGGCTCCTCGGGCCTGGAAAATCCAAAACAGCACCTACCCCTCACATTCCCCCCAAAAGGGCTAAAAAGTAAAAATTACTTGATTGCCATTAAAGTGGTGCCAGAGCTCTCCTGACGCATAAAAATAACACACGAGGGGGGGGGGGAGAGAAAATCTCTCCTCACCCCCCCCCCCCTTTTTCTGGTACGTCACTACTATGCACCAGGAGAACTTCAGCACCACTTTAATGGTGGCTGAGTGAGTAATTTTTACTTTTTAGCCCTTTTGGGGGAGTTCTTTCATGTTTGGGTGCCCTGCTGCATCTAGAACCCCCCCCCCCAAAGTGCGGGTTTTGGGAGAAGGCATATGGACTCCAATCCAGCCTGATTAGATGGGAATTAAAGGCCTGTTTGTAACGGGTCCATAGAGGCACAAGATGCCATGTTTCTCACTGCACACAGAAATCAAAATTGGGTGGGTTGACATTAGAGCCAAGGTGTTGGGAGGGGGGAACTTTTCTTCAATGTCATCTAGCCTGTGCAATTGGTTATGGGGAAAAAATGCAACAACAAGGATTAATTCTGCTTCTCACCCTTGCAATATGGCAAGCTAGGAAAAATATTCTTCCAGTTTTCGAATCTCTACGCAATTTGACATTTCAATCACAGTGAATAAAATTATACACTGTATATCTTGATAAATTTTAAATTTAGAGCTCTTTTTATTTTCAGAATATTTTCAGAGGTGCTGTGATAAGACAAAAATGGTGGATGACTGAATCTATCTCAGCCATCTAAAATATTTTCAGCACTAAGAATAATACCTATTGTGCTTTTGTTGCAGGTATGATAAAACGGAGCTTCAGTGCTTTGGAAAGGCAGCCTCAAGCAAGGCAGGTTTGAAATGTAAAATTAAAGATGTAAAACGTCTTGACATTCTCCCAAACCATGACTGTGCCATATATGGCAACTTTAAAGTGCTCAAATTGTTAAATACTTTCAAGATTTCCACACAAAAAAACTTGCACTTTAAGTCTCATTCAGGTAAATACAAAACAAACATGCATAGAGTGAATCATGTAGTGTTTTCTGACTCCATGGAAAATCCAGAGTGCTGAGAATCAGAGTTAAGTTAGAAAACAGGTTAACTTTACATATTTTGTGTTCCGGGAACACAATGATTTTGTTTGTCCTGTCTCCAAATGAGCCAGCCTACTGACAATTGGAATATATCACTTTTGCTTCTCAGCATCTTGGTTCATAAAGACATGACTGCTAATTAAACTCTGGAAATCATAAATATTTTATGACCTAGTGCATGATATTGGCTCAAATGTAATCATTTCCCAACAAATTGTTGCTTTTGCCCTTAACAAAAAGTTTGTTATGACAGCCCCCCCGCTTTCCCAGCATTTCTTCTTTGTTGGGGAAAAATGTACATGGCTGTGGAAGCTCTGGAACATAGATGGCAGTCATAAAGTGAATACCATATTGGTATATTTTGTTACCTGGTCTCTCTCTCTCTCTCTCCCTCTCCCTCTCTCTCTCTCTCTCTCTCTCTCTCCCTCCCTCCCTCCCCCCCCCCCCCCCCCAAGAAATGAGCAAAATAACACTTCTTAGTTAATGAATGTTATAAGAATATAACACAATCTATTATTTTGGCCATTATAATAGAATTTATTGGTATCAATTGTAAGAAACACTTAACACCTTTGAGAAAATATTTGGTAGGCAAGGCTATTGAAATGAAAGGTCCACTTGCAATATTATGTGTCACAAATACCTGTTTTTGAATAGGAGTACTCAGATAGCAATTTCTTTCATTGTGAAGCCAAATAGTTCAGTCTAGGTAGATGAATATTGCATACATAAATGTTTGTTACTTTTATATCCCAAATTTCTTCTGTGATAAAAATTTAAGGTGGTATAGACAGGGTTCTCAGGTGCTGATAAATTCCAGAATAATACAGTAGATTTTCAGTTAATTTTATGTATGTATGTATGCAGGGCCGGCCGGAGATATTTTTTAATGGGAAGCGGGGGTGCTGAAAAGCGCCCCCGCCACCGGCCCCGCCTCCCGCGCCCTGGCCCCACCCAGCGTGCCCTGGCCCTGCCTCCCACGCTGCGTGGGAGGCGGGGCCAGGGCGATTAGTGAGGGGGGCGGGGCCAGAGTTGGCCCCGCCCCCCGCCCAGCGTGCCCTGGCCCCGCCTCCCACGCAGCGTGGGAGGCGGGGCCAGGGCACGCTGGGCGGGGGGGCAGGGCCAGAGCTGGCTCCGCCTCCCACGCTACTCCCGCTCGCCCGTCTGGCCTTTTCTAGCAGGCCAGAAAGCAGCGGAGGTCCCTCCAGGCCGCAATCGCGGCCTGGAGGGACCTCCGCTGCTTTCTGGCCTGCTAGAAAAGGCCAGACGGGCGAGCGGGAGTAGCGTGGGAGGCGGAGCCAGCTCTGACGCCGCTCCCCCCCCGCCCAGCGTGCCTTGGCCCCGCCTCCCACGCAATCGCGGCCTACAGGGACCTCCGCTGCTTTCTGGCCTGCTAGAAAAGGCCAGACGGGCGAGCGGGAGTAGCGTGGGAGGCGGGGCCAGCTCTGGCGCCGCCCCCCCCGCCCAGCGTGCCCTGGCCCCGCCTCCCACGCTGCGTGGGAGGCGGGGCCAAGGCACGCTGGGCGGGGGGGAGCGGCGTCAGAGCTGGCTCCGCCTCCCACGCTACTCCCGCTCGCCCGTCTGGCCTTTTCTAGCAGGCCAGAAAGCAGCGGAGGTCCCTCCAGGCCGCGATTGCGGCCTGGAGGGACCTCCGCTGCTTTCTGGCCTGCTAGAAAAGGCCAGACGGGCCAGGGCGCACTGGGCGGGAGGCGGGGCACCGTCAGGGCGGTGCCCAGCCTGACGGCGCCCCCCGGGCCTGCGCCCGAGGCGGCGGCGTCAGGTGCCTCAATAGTGGGGCCGGCCCTGTATGTATGTATTTATTTATTTCTTAGACTTGTATACCGCTACTCCCAGTTTGGCTCGGAGCGGTTTACAGCAATATACTTTGCTTTAAAATAACAATGAAAACAATAAAAACAACAATAAAAACAACAATAAAAACAGACATAGCCCCTGCTTTTTCATCCATCGAAAGCTTGTCGGAAGAGCAAGGTTTTGCAGGCTTTCCGAAAGGCAAGTAGGTCTCAGATAGTTCGAGTTTCAACTGGCAAGGCATTCCATAAATGAGGGGCTACAATCGAGAAGGCTCTCTGCCTAGAAGAAGACAAATGATAAGTCCATATGTTAGGGACTTGAAGCAAATTTTGGTCTTTGGACCGAAGTAATCTCTGGGGTTGGTAGGGGGATAAGCGGGCCCTCAGGTACGCCGGCCCCAAACCATGTAAGGCCTTAAAGGTTAGTACCAGTATCTTGAAAGTAATCCGGTACTCAATCGGTAGCCAGTGCAGCTGTTGTATAATTGGGGTGATACGCCACCTCGCCAGCACCCCGGCGAGAAGACGAGCTGCCACATTCTGCACCAGCTTCAGTTTCCGGATCACTGACAGAGGAAGGCCAATGTAGAGGGCATTGCAGTAGTCGAGCCTCGAGATGACCTTCGCCTGGATCACCGTAGCCAGGTCGTTCCTATATAGGTAGGGAGCCAGTCGCCTAGCCTGACGTAGATGGAAAACGCAGATCTGCTCACAGCAGAGACCTGGGCCTCCATTGTGAGCAGAGGGTCCAATAAGACACCAAGACTTTTTACAGAAGATGACGGACCTAGTGTCTCGCCATCCAGGGTAAGCAGCTGGATCTCCCTCTCACCCGGACGGCCCAGCCAAATGATCTCCGTCTTCGCTGGATTCACCCTCAACCTGCTGGCACACAACCATCCAGTAACGGCCTCAAGGCACTGATGGAAACTATTGGGTACGGAGTCCGGCTGACCCTCCATCCTCAGAATGAGCTGAGTGTCATCCGCGTACTGGTGGCACTCAAGCCCAAAGCTCCGCACCAGTCGGGCAAGCGGTCGCATATAGATGTTAAATAATAGAGGAGAGAGAATATCTCCCTGTGGGACCCTTCAGCTTTTCTGGAGATTGGTGAATGCTGGATACATTGTAGTTTCTGATTGCTTGTGAGCTACTAATAAAAATAGGTCTAACTAATACTGTGCCATACCTTAAACTCTGGATTGACTTGATATTAGTCTTGAAATATAATAATTGGAAGCAAATAAAGACAAATTTAAAGTAACACAGTTTTACTCATTTACTATTTCATAAAAACAGGTATTGTTAAAAGAGACAACAAATAATTATTTCTTTGATATTTTTTGCTGGTTGCCTGAGAGTCCTGGTTGCTTGAGTTATGGTTAACTAGAAGTCTACTGTAGATTAAATTTTTCATGCATTCTTTTTGAAAGATCTATCTTATCAATAGACTTCAGAGTTTTGTTCTATTTTTTTAACAGGGATTATTTTGGTATCACAGGATCCAGACCTAGACCAGGTAATTCTGCAAGTAGATCAGAATGGGATTCAACTTGCCATTTCTAATCTTATGTAAAGTTTGCTATAATTTTACATGCAGTTTCTTCTTTTATTCTTCAGCTTTGCTGCCTTTTGATCTGCTTCTGAAAGCACCTTCACTCATGTTCAATGCCAACGTTAAGAACATAGAGGACTCCCTAGTAACAGGATGGAAATCCCATAGCCTTCCAGCTGTGATTCTTCGCAATTTGAAAGATCATGGTAGTAGAGTAATTTTAAATTATAATAGAACAAGAACTTATAACTGGGTTAGCCAACAGTGTAGATATTTTCTGGAAATATGCAATATGTTTTTTTAGTTTTTACTCAGAAAAGATATGTTCAGAGTTCCCCAAAGAGCCCAGAAATATTACATACAGCAGAAGAAGGAATGGAGGTGGTTGCAAAGTTTAGTTATAGCAATCAAAGGAAGGATGGAATGATGAAGACATGTAAGTGGGCAACTAGTAAATTGAAAAAGCAGCACTACTGCTTCTTCCTCATCTCTGTGCTTCACTAAATAGGTTTTGCGCCTGTACAGAGGCCACATTTGAAAATCTCTAAAGCTGAGTGGAGGCTCCTTTTTTGGAGGCTTTTAAGCAGAAGCTGGATGACCATCTGTCGGGGGTGCTTTGAATGAGATTCTCCTGCTTTTTGCAGGGGGTTGGACTGGATGGCCCCGAGGTCTCTTCCAACTCTACGATTCTTGATTCTATGATAGGGACTCTTTCTCCTCCATACATATAGTGCATATTGTTTGTGACTGTTGCTTGCTGAATAGCTTACATTGTACTCTTATTAGTTATTCCTTATCTTTCTTTTAGTATTTTCTTGCTAACTTTTGTTAAAAACATTCTGTATATCTCAGTTTCTCTCCCCCCCCCCTTCATCTTTGTTTAGACTCTGTCACATGTGGGTGCAAGGTTCTTTGTCTGACACCCACAAGAAGTATTTATTTTCTCTGGATGAGAAGCTCACAATGTGCACTGTTTGTAGGAGATTCACCTTGTAAGCTCATCAGAACCAAGCCTCAGTGTTGAATCATAATTCTTGGGGAGGAAAACTTGCAAGCAACTAAGAAAGCATTATCGATTATGACTCTTCGGTGCAAATGTCGTAAGAGTGATGGCCATTTGGTTTTGTATTCTCTTGACCATCCTTGGTACAGTCAAAATCAATCCTAATTGCGATGGCATCGCCGATTGCACTGGCTTCAGACATACCTTCCTCAAATGTGTCTCTATCATTAGAAGCTGGAGATTCGGTTACTGACACCTTCCCAAATGATGACCCTGGTTCTGGACTCGTGGCTCAGAAATGGCCAACATGTCATTACCTTTGGTACTGCATGAACACAGATCAAAGTAGAAGAGTCAGAAAATTCAAGGCACAATCACTAGCCATCAGTACTGATTGTCCTATGTCCCAGTCAGAATACAAGACTTATCAAGAAATTGATTCAGTCCAGGTCAGTCATAGGCTATCTATCAGGATGAAGGAAGGCGTAATAGAGTAGTTGTCAACCAATCCAGTTGTTCAAGAAGTCAGTAGTCCAAATAAACAAAGCCAGCAAGACCTAAAACAGAGTAGAACATCCTATCCAAGGGTAAGAAAACAGAAACACCAGAGTACTACTAGTCATCAAAAAAGGAACTGAAAGCAACAAAGCTGCCAAGGAGTGCCTGGTAGATTTATAGGAAGATGTCTTTAGGCATTAGCTACCTAATTAGGACTGTGTTTCCTACTTAATAACTATTGGGAGTGTAGCACAATCCCAATGGTTCTATGGCATCTTTAGCTCTCTGCTGGGAAGCAGGAATCTCCTCTGCCCCAACCCCTGGCACCTCGGACTCAGAAAGACCACCACCCATCTTGGTACAGATGTCAAACTCACTTTAGATCACCCAGGTATCACTCTCTTTTGCTGTCACTGACTCCATACAAAAAGAGATTACCAGGACCAAGATGTCCCCTGTTTCTGACACCATGAACTACTATAACAGTTTCAAGAGGTCTGCTGTCTTTATCACCAGTTACTGTTATGTCTTCATCAGCTCTTTTTAACTTCTATGATCTGTTTGGACTTGATTTCTTTGGCATATTCAGTCTCATCTTTGCATCCTGTTTTCATTGTGGGGCACATTATTTCTGCCCAGATTCACCCTCTACCTTGGGCCACTACCACTACTTCTACTCTCTCAGTACTGGCTATAGCAGACTATCTACATGTATACCGATGTCACCAGAAGCACTTAGTATTTGCCAAGGTGGAGTTCAGATTTCCCCAATATCAACTATGAGTCAGAACCATCTTCTCATGAGTCCCCTTCACCTCAAGCGTTTTCACTCTCTGCTGCAGTGGATGGCACTACACCTCTTTCCCTGCCTAAAAATGTTAAGGTACTTGCTAATGTAGTGCTGCAAAGGGCAAAAACAATTGTTCTAAACTGGCCAGTTTTTCAGCAAGTCAATACTTCAACCATTTCTCAACTATCAGCCCTGCTACAGTTCCCCAAGCAGTCCTGGGAAAAGCCTGCTCTCATCTCCTGGCATCCTTGTTCATACATCTACTGCCAAATTCCATAGTTGTAGAAGCCTGCCAAAATAAGGGAGGAAATGAGTCTCATTCAACACCACAGGACCAACTACAGGCTTGATACAGATTATTGATCTGTAGCTTTAGGCATTAGGATCTCTAGCCTATAAGCTTCTATCATGACATATCACCGTTACTTATGGGATGACATCTTAATGCTTATTCCATTGCTTCCAGACAAACAGAGGGCTTCTGATATGGATATAATATGTAAAACACGGATTCCATGACAGTAACCATGTACATCAGTTTCTGCAAGATGGTAAACTCCATAGTACCCATTAGCCTTTTAAAAATCAGTCCTTATTTTATGAATGGCCAGTAATATTCAAAGTAACAAAGGCTCTTTCATCTTCTCCTCTTTGGTGAAAACTGCAATTGGGGTTTTGAAAAGTCTTCTCCTTTTTGTGTATTCCACTTACTTGCTCCAACATAGACATCAAAAATCTCTTTTAAGTTCCTCCTGCCTTCCCCAATAAGGTTAGCAACAGAGGCCCTGTCAATATGTAAGCAGTTGTAAAGAAAACCCAACATCCCACTTCTGTGCTGAAAATGGAGCTTTTGGGAAACAACTGGACTTAATCTTTTCCCCACCTCCTGCTTTTCTCTCTCTTTTCAAATGCATCTCTGGAATTTCAGAGGTGGATGCAGACAGGGTGGGAAAATTGTAACAGAAAAGAGTCTCAACATAGCTCTCAGCCATCACATTTCTCTGTTGAAAACCAACCCTTTTCAGGATTTTGGGAAATAAGTGTATGCTCACAATTTTCACATGTGCAGTTCAGCGTAACAGGTAGTTTAACTCGCACCTTGACTCCATTTTAGCCCAGTATTTAGATTCTTTTTTAAAAGGGAAGACTTTGACAATCTCTCTGTTCATATTGAAAGAGGGAAGGCAGAGAATTCTCTTTGCCTATGTCTTATTAAGGGTATGTTTTGAAGCCTTAAATAATTCTTCTGAGGGTTGCGTTTAGCTACCATTTGCCTGCTCCTCCACTCTAATATTTTTGCTTTGCTTTGCTATTCTTTGCTTTTGCTTTGGTTTGTACCAAACTTTTCCCCACAAAATGGAGCTTCCAAAATTAATGTATAATAAATATAGTTCAAAAATGTGAAATAGTTCAATAAGTAAGAAATTCTAAAAACAAGCATTAAACATTATTTAAAAATGTAGAAACCCTTATTTTATAATATAATCCCTTTTCTTTGAATTTTTATATGCACTATACATTTAAAAAGTGAGGGATGTTACATTTTGAAAAAACTCAAGTGGAAAAAGTTCTATTTCAGAAAACAAATGAATACAGAATACAGTCCTTGTAGTTATGCTGTTCATCTCTGTGCTTGCCAGATGGCCTGATAGCAGATTAGGGCATCTCACTCATGTTAGAAATCCCAAAATACACAGGACATGATTATTTTTGCCATAAGGCAAAAAATGCTCTGTGACACTTACAAATTAGGTACTGCAGTAACCCTGGATCATTCCTCCTGAGACTCCAGCTGGCAGATGTTAGTTAGAGTTGCCTCCCTTGTTGACAAGGCTTTCTTCTAAGTCATAGTAATAGAAGGAGATTGGAGAAAACATCCTCTATCAGAATTGCTCTTCTAAACTGATACATCCATAATTTACAAATATTTGTGCTGATGTTCATAGGGAATATCATAAAACATAATAAAATTATTATTTTACTACTGGTATATATAGGCGTAACTCAATTGTTCTGTCCATTATATTTTTTAAAAGTATATTTACTTTTCTCAATGAATGCTACATAGATAATTGTTTGCAGTGTTAATATCTTTCTGGATTTAAGAATCTACTGATTCTTTCATACTTTAAGAATCAATGGTTTCTTAAAGCTGGAATTTGAAAATATACAGACTGTCTAATGTACAACAGCATTTTCTATTTCCCTGTGCATAGTTAACTTTTTATTGCTTTTTCTGTGCATAATTTGCTTGGTGTACTTTGCTAAATGCTGAATATTACAACATTGCTTAAGTAAGTGAATTAATTTTCACAAAGCTTCATAATATCTGGTCTTAATCTCCAATCTTACTGGAAAAAAATCACAAAGGCAGACAACGAGAAAAAACACTTTTGAAAAGTACTGTAAGGAATTTCATTTTTAAACAATAGTATTAGCCAGTAGTATCTTTCTGTATAATCAGTGCCAAAGACATGAAAGAAGTCTTGGGACCGATCAAATATAGCAACTCAACTAAGCCATTAATAATATAGCTTTTATCTTTATCATATAATAATGCTTCAGGTTTCAGAGGCATGATGGCTGCACTTGAACAAAGGCTTTATGCTCACCTTCCTTCTGGACCTTATGTGTGTTTTTACCTCAAAGTATCCCTAAATCTCTTCAACTGCTTGCTCTAACTTTATATTTAATAACTGTGTTCAAAAATTATGCCCATCTTGATTAAAGTAGACTGGAACTTTCTGGCGCTGACAGACATCACTCCAAAGGCACAAAGAAAAGCTAAAAGAAAACCATCTTGTGGATTTAACAAGTTTCTCTTCCTTGTATCTAGAAGCTGCTCTGGCATTCAGAAGGAAAATAACTCCTCCAGTCATCATAAGCTATCACTCATGGTTGATCATGATTCTTTCCCTTCCTTCAGTAGAATCCCACTTCTCTGGGTGAAGCATAAACATTTTCATCCAAAGTGTTAAGAAACTGGCAAAAAACTTGCAGAATTTCACAATCAGAGATATTTTCATATAGGGCAGGAACTCAGAGAAAATTTGGGAATTCAAACTGATTTATTAGTAGCCTACGATGACTAAACATGATTAAACATCTTTCAGGTGATTCCTGAATGTACCTATGTAATATCAGTCATGAGAGTAGAATCAAGCCTTGCGGGTCAGGTATACATGGATATGCCATTTACTCAGAAATGTCTTCTAGAATGGCACATTTGTCACAAACACACTATAAATTCAGTTTCATTGACTTCTTCACTTTTACTTAATCATAAGCCAGTACTGTTCATTACACAAGCTGTATAGACATACAGCTTATCTACACTGGCCCCCAACCCCGCATTGGTACAGATGTCAAACCTAGATTCTCAAATGATGTTCAGAGATTTCTAGATGGAGTGTTTTTTCCCTCTGCATGAGTTCCCTCAGCATTTTGGACAGTTGAGGAATGCTCTGAAAATTTGGAGAATCTCTAGAAGAAGCCCTGCACTTTCAGGGTGAATGTGCACAGCAGGACTGGTTCTAAACCGAACTTGTCAATGGTGCAGAGAAAAGAGAACGGATTGGGTCCATCTTGCCCTTCCATCACTGCAATAAATTGGCAGTAAATTGCCACCCAGACAGGAGACCAGGTTTTCCTTCTGGTTGGGGCTGGTGCGATAAAAGTGGTTTCCTGTTGTATACCATTCATCTACCCTTTCAGCGGTATGCTGCCTTTTGCTGTTCTGCCAATAAAAGTGGTTTCCTGTTGTATACCATTCATCTACCCTTTCAGCGGTATGCTGCCTTTTGCTGTTCTGCCAATGACAAAACTGCCTTTTGTCATAACTCTGGGGGAGGCTGGCATGGACCCTGGATCAATGAGTGCCCCCTACAGCATTGGTCACAAGAAAGGGGGGTCCCTTATGGGGGTCTCACTGTGTTTGTGATCAAGGTTATTTTGAATCGGCAGTGGGATGGCGGCTTCTGTGATACTCCCCAGTAGCAGAGGGAGAAGGCAAATGTGCACCACGCTGCCTGGTCTATCCCTCATGCCACACCATAGGTTCCGAATTGGTCTGGAACATCAGCCTCATCTATCAAGTGGTTGGGCAAATGCTGAGATCCAGGACCCATATGTGACCTCCCCAAGCCATATTGTTAGCTCTAATCAATAAAGTTGTGGCCTTTGTTTTTCCAATGAGCACAGTTTGTAAAAGTGATTATTTGGGACAAAGCTGCCTCGCCCTGGCCTTTGCAACAAACATTTCAGTTTCTTTTTTCACTGAATAATTCAAATGTTAACATTTCATTATATATGTCCCTTTCTAGCCTAATATAAATTCACCTAACGTATTATGCAAAAAATGTAAGTGAAAGGTCTTTTTTTTTTCAAATAATGTTCACAACTTCACAGGAAGATGGTATCATACTATCTTTTGACCCAGTAGCTATTGTTATTATGCCGGTTTTAATTCTGACTATGGATGTATTTCATTTGTCCATCATCTTTCTCCCAGAGTGGGATCCACAGTGATTTTCAGAGAGAGAGTAAATTAAAAACCCTCCATGATAAAATGTAAAAACAATTACAATCACCTCAAATTATTTTTTAGAAAAACATATAAATGTTTAAAAAGATAAATGCCTCCCCTGCTTACACATTAAAAGCCTGCTTAAACAAAAAGGGGTTTGTATGGTTGCAAAAAGAAAGCAGAGAGGGAGTTTCAGATGGAGGAGCAGCCACTGAGAAGGCTTTCTCATATTCTTACCAAGTGAGCATTTATGGTGAGACTACATAAAGTCTTTAGAGTAGCAGGTTTAACAGTTTCTCCAGTCTACAATGAAAATTGCATCTATATTGTAATCTTGGCAATAAGTTATAAGGCCTCATGCTCAGAGACTTAGTGGTCCTAAAAAGCTATTTTAAAAAATTAGCCATAATCTTTTTGGCTTGCTGTGTTCCTAGCCTTTCAGTGATTCAGTGGTTAAATTCCAAAAGTTGTTTACACTTTTCTGAAATTCTTATATTTCAAGAACTTAGTATGATATTTGATGAGTAATAATATTTGGCATCTTCATTTACATTTAAACATTGGTGTTTTGAATGAGAGTCAACATGGTGTAGTGTGCTATGACTCTATAGAGACCAGGGTTCAATTCCTTATTCAGTCATAGAAATGCACTGGGTGACTTTGGGAAAGTCACATACTGTCAGCACCAGAAAACTCCTTGATAGATTTGCCTTAGGATTATGATATGTCGGAAAGTACTTGAAGGCACACAACAAATGGATGTTTCATTGGTGGCAGCTTTATATTTGAACAAGTAACACATAGTCTTTTGTACAAAAATTACCTTGTGGTGGCAATATTGTGTCATAAAAGTAATAACTTTGGGCTTTAGTTTCTTGCAGTTACAGCTTTAAACATCAATTAATGCCCATCCTCCATATACTTCATGCCATTTTAGATGTTGCATTTCTATTTTAAGCCAAGAAACCCCATGCAGGAGTTGCTATTTACATATCACACACTAATTGTCTTGAAACAACACATTTTTTGAAAACCTTGCAGCATGTGGTTCATCCATATTCTATGATACTTAGTCAGAAGGGAAATGGAAAGATTAAATATACTCTGTTTTAAGCAATGATGTGCAGAATGTGTTGCCTTTTTTCTGAGAATGTTGAAAGAGCATATGAAAGTAGTGATTTGTTTACAGCCTTTAAAGGACTACCATAAATTTTTACTGTATTTTTGTACTCCAGGAGCTATTCCTTTTTCTCTTGCTTCTAGGTAATAAGCGTTTCCCCCAGATTTAAAGGATGAATGTTTTATTTTTAGACTGTCTGATTTCATTTTATAATTGAATACATTTCTAGAAATATTGATGGTTTCATCATAAGAGGCCACACTAAATCCTCTGACAGACTTCAAGATCGAAATGCTGCCTGTGCCCTCCTGTATTTTGTCCCTTTCTTGCTATTTCCTTATCTGCATTTGAAAAAAAATACTGAAAGTCACAAATGGATTTTCACAGCTGATTATAATTTATCATCCACAGCATCTGCAGGGATTGCTGTGTCACAACGGAAGGTGCGTCAGATCAGTGATCCTATTCAACAGATTCTAATTCAGCTGCACAAGATCATCTATATCACACAGGTATGTTTTGCCAATGTTTTCTTCATGTGGATCAAACAGAAAATCTTCTTTCTTGTCTATTACTGTTCTATGTGCACAGCAGTCCTTTTCTTGGTTCTAGGTTGTGTTTGAGTGGAGGGTAGAAAATAATATCGGAGTTAATCAAATGTACATGCATTGATTTCTAAATGCTCATGCCTGTAAGCAAATCTCTAAAAACAATATACTGTGTTTCCCCAAAAATAAGACAGTGTCTTATATTTATTTTTACTCCCAAAGATGTCTTATTTTCAGGGGATGTCTTATTTTTCCATGAAGAAGAATTCACATTTATTAATGAACAAAAAAATGAACATTTATTATATACCGTACAGTAGTTGTCATCATAAACCACCATAACCAGACAAACTGTGAATCCTATCAAGAATTTCTTGTTACTACCATTATTTCCATGTACAACACTCTATGGTATGTACATTTACCAATCCCTCATGCTCTGGTGTTCTGTTCGGCAGGCATGCTTCCAAATAAAAACTTTACTAGGTCTTACTTTTGGGGGGAGGCCTTATATTTAGCAATTCAGCAAAACCTCTACTAGGTCTTATTTTCTGGGGATGTCTTATTTTAGGGGAAACAGGGTATATTCAGGGTCATCTCTGAAGGTAAACCAGAGCCCTCCTTGAAATCTGAACACTGCTTATGACAGGGCATCACAGTTCCTGCAAAAGCAACCTGAAAACAACAGACTTTTATTCCAAAATATGCTTTTTTCTTTTTAAAAATCATCCTAGAAAAGTGCTTGTATTCATCTTGATAGTCAGTCTTTACTGTCAATTTTATGGGGGTTTTTCCAGAGTTAGAACTGTTCTAGAGCTTTTGTCCAGTAGCTGCTAGTCTTTTGATTCTTTCTTGTGTCCCCCATACCCACAAAGAGGCTACTTTCCTATCATTCTAAGATGGTTTTCTGATCTCTTGTTCTCTTTATTAAACGTTTCCAATGTTTAGATAAACCATAACAGATTTTATAAGACCTATGTAGGAGTAAGATTAGTTTTCATTTTGTTCCTGTTCAGTTGTTTTTTGATTTATAATTGTATTATTACTTATTGGAGAGGGACCCTATACAGAAACTATTAACTAACCCTTTTTGCTACCAAATATACTTGTGGATGACCATGAACTTCAATATTAGGGGGAGCAAAAGGACCTTGCCTTCCACTATTATAGGGAGTGCCCCTTCTCGTAGTTCCAATCAGTTCGTAATATAAGTAATGGGGCCTTTTCATGGTATACAATTAAAGGACTACTTTACACTATAACTCTCATGACAACATCCTATGGAATACAGACGGAATATTTAAAATTTACTGACAGAGAGCTGTAGAAACTCCACGATTCCATAGGATGTTGCCATGGTAGTTAAAGTGGTATCCTAATGCCATACCTATGTGGTATAAAAGGGCTGTAGATCTTTGGGAGTGTTTCAGTAGAGAAGTGGAAAGATAGGGCACTTCCAGACAAGCCCTATTTCCTAGGATCTGATCCCAGGTTTTCCATTTATCCCAGATTATCTGGCAGTGTGGTCACATATAATCCAATTTAAAGCAGAAAACCTGGGATCAGATCCTGGGATATAGGTCCTGTCTGGAAGGGCTCAGAGTCAGGTTTGAAGATGGTTGTCTAGCAAACTAGGATGGTGGTGGTCCTGTCTGGAGAAAATATGTCTCTTTCCCATTGCATATTTCTGAAAAATTTCAAAATTTCACAACATGTATCTTTATGTAGCCCCTCCTTCTATTTGGACCTTGAACTCAATTCCTTCTCATTACTCATAAGTTCCAATTTAATGCCTCCAATTCAATATTCCATATTTTTCAGGCTGGATTTGGGTTTATTAAAAATAATATATGAGATACAACAAAACTCCAAAATTAACCCTGCTTTTCCCAAACTCTATTTTTTTTGCCTAAAATTATACTACTTACAAAACTTGACTTCACAATGGTGTGTGTGTGTTTGTGTGCATTTCAGTAGTAGTGATCTAGATCAGGATTTCTTAAAAGTTTTTCCACTCACAACCCCTTTCTGCCCAAGAAATTTTTATGTAATCCTAAATATATTGATATATAAAATAGGTATAAAAATCAAACATTTATTTGAAAATAAATCATCACATACAAAACTTGCTAAATAGGCTGATTTTCCATTTTTGTGGAATATAGCTGAAGCATTTTCTTCAGAGTCCACTGTAAACACTGCATATTGTTGCTAACAGATCTTTGTAAATGGATATTGTTCAGAAACCTTCTATTGCCAATTTTTGTGACCTCAACATTGAGTTAAGTGGGCCCTATTTGGGGTCAAGACCCACAGTTTAAGAAGCAGTGTTCTAGATGTTTCTGATAAATAGTTATAGAAATAGAATAGAACTTGTAAGCATATATTGATGAATGAGTAGAATTAGTAGATGTTGCAAAGCAAAAGAGGATGGTATGAAGATAGCTAAGCTGCCACATTTTGGATCAGCAAATAACTTTTCCCCCTAAACTTCTAGACATTCCTGTTTATTTTGACAAGTGACCTTGATTTATAATGAGGCTTCAGATTTTCACAGTGGATCTTACTTCTGAGAAAATAGGCATAAGATTGCACTCTACACTTTCTTAGCTATTACCCTCTAAATTCAGAATGTACATCTGAATTTATTGGCAGCTCAATCCAGGTCCTAGTAATATCTTCATGTCATTGGTCTTCATTCATTATCTTTGAGTATTCATTCAGCCACCTTTCCTTTACACCCTTGTGGTCATCCTGTTATTCACTATTCTTGATGTGTGTGTTTTTTTGTTCAAGACCTCTTTGTTTCTAGGGCAGTCTTATCATATGTTGTAAGATTTGTTACTTCCATGCTTTGTATCTTAAACCTGCTTGCTTTTTTATCAGGCTTTACCAACTTTCCTCTTTTGAAAGCATAACTTTTTTGTTCTTCTCAAAATCAGGGTCCACATTGGCAAGCCTGGTTAATACATCCAAAGCTTTTTTTTATAATATATTCTGTGACTCCATAACAGAGATTCTTTATTATGACTCTCACTGAGCTCCTCTAAATTAAAATACAACCAAGGCTCATTACATCACAGTTGTACTTCGGCTGCAGCATAAAGTGTGAAACAATGCTTCTATCAATGATTTTCCATTGTTATGTTCCTTGTTGTTTTCAAGAAGGCATTCTGCTTGGCAAGATTTTGTAAACCAATATGATTCCATTTGTCTCAAGTTCAGGGAAGGGGATTTTCTTCCTGAATGCACAGTACTGAAGATGTAAATGTATGTGATGGGCAGTCTTACAGGATTAAAAATATATCTTGTTTCATGTCCACACATTCAGATTTCTTTAAGGAATTTCTGAAATATTTTTTCTCTTGTTCAAGCCCCCCTCCCCATTAAGGAGTCATGGATGTATATTTAGCTAGTTGTGAATTTTCACAAAAGGTATATTCCCTGAAATAGCAGTAACCTAGAAGTCATAATCAAATGATAAATGCTAGCAATGTTGATAAAAAAATATGCTTTGAGGTTTCCTGTCAATGCAATGATAGCTTCCCAATCAGTCAACCTCAACCTGGCACTTTTCAGATATGTTGAATTATAACTCCTTTCAGAAAGCATGATGGAACTTATAGCCCAATGTATCTAGAGGACATCAGGTTGTAAAACCCTTGATTATTGTTGCTGTATGTCAGTATTTTAATGTGATACCCTTAAATTCCATGTTAATATTTGGCAAGAAATGTTCACTGTTAAGTCCACTTATTTTAGACTAGCTTGGGGACCCAGCAGTGCCTGGGTTATTAGAAGAAGGCATTGGTTGTTTTGGGATGTTAGGTAATATCACTTTCCTCTGATGACCTCCAGTATTTTTTGTTGGTCATGGGGGTTCTGTGTGGCAAGTTAGTTCCAGGTCCATCATTGGTGGAAACCAGAGTGCTCTTTGATTGCAGGTGAACTATACATCAAAATACCTACAATGGCTATAAATCTAGGTGAAGTCTCCTCCAAATCCCTCCAGTATGTTCTGTTGGTCATGGGGTTCTGTGTGCCAAATGTGGTCCAGGTCCATTGTCAGTGGGGGGTCACAGTGCTCTGACTTGATGCAGGGTGATCTACAACTTCCATTATGTGGAGTCAATCCCCCAAACTCTTCCAGTATGTTAGTTGCTGCTCAGTTATGCTCTGTTACGCAGACAAAGTTGAAAAGTTTAGGAAAGGGTTAAGGGAGAGGCAGTGGGTGGGGTCATGCAAATTCTACACCAGTGGAAAGAGAAAGGAACCTTGGGATGTCTGAGGAAACACGTAAAATCTAGGATTAAATTGTCCCCGAATGAAAGCATTCCTTGGGTGGTGGGCTGAAGTGTTTGGGGAAAACATTGGCAGGGTTTGGGCTACATGTTCATGGCCGTCACTATAACCTGCAATGTGAGTGGAAAGAGTGCCTTTGGAGTTTTTCAACACTTGGAACTATAGCTGTTTGTGAAGGTGGGAGGCTGTCTGTGTAAGTAGATACCTCTGCCACATACACACATAGAGATTTTCACTTTTATTATGTGTATAGATTGCTGGATATTAATATTATCATATCTATATAGCTGTATCTAATATAAGATATGGAGCCCCCGATGGCGTAGTGAATTAAATCCTTGTGACTTGAAGGTTGGGTTGCTGATCTGAAAGCTGCCAGGTTCGAATCCCACCCGGGGAAAGCACGGATGAGCTCCCTCTATCACCTCCAATTCCATGCGGGGACATGAGAGAAGCCTCCCACAAGGATGATAAAAACATCAAAACATCCGGGCATCCCCTGGGCAACATCCTTGCAGACGGCCAATTCTTCTCACACCAGAAGTGACTTGCAGTTTCTCAAGTCGCTCCTGACACGAAAAAAAAATCTAATATAAGATTTTGAGAAGTATATTTCTAAGGAGTATCTGTTCAAGACGAGAGAAAAGAAGATTGGCCCAAAGAACATTAATAGCACATTTCTACAAAACTCCACATGTAAAACCAAATTGAAGATCTGCTTCATCCATGTTAGGGAAGCATTAGAAGACTTGGCTTGGCTGATCTTTCTGCTCCTTTGCTTGATGCTTTATTTTGGCCACAGGACAGTATAAAAAAATTAATGACTGTTTGATAACATGGATACTGAGGCATAGCTTTTTCTAATTTTCTGTTGAGTCTCAACCAGAAGGAAGATGTTTCTACTCCTGATAACTAAAGTTTGTCACCACTTAAGTAATTCTGCAATGCAGGAAATAATTCCATTAAATCAAAGTGCCATCTGTACTTTGAATTTAATCAAATAATATGGTAAAGGAAGTACAGCAGCTCACTGATTAGTCCCTAGAGCTTTCAGATGCTTCTGTACAACCTATAGTGTTGTGAAACAGGGTGATTAAAAGCAAGTGTTTAAACCCATCAGTTGCAACTTTTCTCTAACAAGCAAAAGAGCTGGAGTTCATAAAGCAAGAGTTCCCATTGTTAGTTCTGGGCTCCCAGCAGCCTTTCCTGTTCTGTTTCCATGGCAACAGGTTTCATTCTGATCTGGGGGAAAAAACTCACAAGCTTTAAGAAATGATTATGTAAACCTCTTACCTTATTTCCACTCATTTGACATCTAAGTCTCTAAAAACAGAAGCAGAAATGAAAGCCAGTAGTAGAAGCAACTTTGCACAATTTCTTCAATTGGTGGTGGCCTCCCAGCCTCCTTATTTATTTGAAGAGAATCCAGTATGAGGAAACTTCTTTCTTCTCTCTTACCATTGCTTTGGATGTTCATTGTTGATCACTTTTCAACACATATATGAACTTTAAAGTCCAAGCCATTTCAGAGTAATATGCATTTATTTCCTTAAACTATCCGCTATGTCACTTGTGACTCATATTTAATTTCTAGAAGTGAAGTTGCTTCATCTCAAGTCTACAGTGTTCCCTCACTACTTCACAGTTCACTTTTTGCAGATTCGCCCTTTCGTGGTTTCTCAATAAACTCTAAAAGACTATTATAAATCATAAAAAATTGCAATTTACAGCCTAAGGAAGGAAGGAAGGAGAAGCCAAAGGGAGAGAAAAGGGAGCCCAAGCGGCAACAGAAGGAGAAGGAGGCAATTTATCAATACAAGATTGGTTGTACAAGGAGGCAATTTATCAATACAAGACTTAAAATAGTGTATAACTACTAAAATAATGTATAAATATTAAAATAAATATAGCATCCCTACTTCATGGATTTTCACTTATTGCAGGTGGTCCTGGAACCTAATCCCAGCAATAAGTGAGGGAACACTGTTATTTGAAAATCTTGATATGTAGTATGTCTGGATCATATCATGAAATCAATGCAGCCCATCTATTTTTCGCTTAAATCATCCATACCCCAAAACCAGTATTTTAGTGCATATTAAAAGTTGTCTCAATTGACTTAATTTTTTAGGATCTGTCCTTTAAATGTATTATGTACCCCCAAAAAAGTGTAAAATATTGTCTGAGGAACACATGTGTTTGGAATCGTGTAGAGAGCATGGATGCTTGTTGTAAGCCATTGTCTCCCAGCTATATGGATATTTTTTAAAAGATTGGAAGCTGAAGTATTTGAAAAATCTGCAGTTAAAGTTTTAATCAATAAAGAATGAAGAAATAAGCCTGTAGCTTTAAAATATTATTGATACAGCATCTTCGGTGTACATTAGCTTTACATAGCATCAGAAACAAAGCAAAACAAAACAAACCAAAAATCTTTTTAAATGCAGAATTTAAATGTAGATAGACAAGAGTGACCAAGTATGAACATGAACAAATTTGCATCACCACGGGATTTTTTTCTTGCTATTGACATTTGCATCCTATGTTCCTTCCATTATTGAATTTTCAGTAGTATATATGAGTTTTTCAGGCAGTTTCCTGTTTAAGCACATTTCAGCAAGACTACTTAATTATGTATCTTGAGATCATGCCCTAGGATTGGTTCAGTTGTTTCCATTTTCTTTGGGGGTCAAGTCCAAGGGCATTGTGTTATTTTAATATTTGAATATCAAGGAAAGATTAATGGAATAGACAGTGGTGTTTAGAAGGAGTGGAGAGTTTCAGAAATAAGGAAAAGGTGGAGAGAATATAATATTTTACTGATTCAAAATGTGCCAGATCTGGAAAACTGAATCCACTTTTGTAGATCAGCACTTAAGGGTCAATCAATGGAGAAGAAACCAATTAATTTGGAGTGGAAAATGTATTATGATAGTGAGATATGCTGAAGATATCCTGATAGTGTATAGTTTACACTTGGCCACAAGTAGACCTTTCAATATTCGACTTTCTGGAAAGACCCCAGTTTGGATTTTTGTTTTTCTTCAACTTAGGAGTTGCTGCTATGAGTAACCTGATTAGGATGAATAACCTGAAGCCTCACACTGGTGCAATCGTACTAAACTGTTTTGCATTATTACTGAATAAGGACATTAAGTGACTGCTACATAAAAACTATTATAAGGGGGAGTAATAATGAATAGCATTTATGTCCTGAAAATCATCATTGAATTTGTGAGAGTTGTATAAACAAAGGAGATAAAAGAATGAGTCCTAACTGCATTTTCTAAAATAAAATTGTGCATGCTAGTCATTCATTTTATCCCTTGTAGCAATGGTTATGTTTTCACGTTTCTCTTTACAATATGAAAGAGTACCGAAAGCTATTAACTTTTTCTTGCATCTTCAAACAGCTTCCACCAACCTTACATTGCAACTTGAAAAGAAGAGTCATCGAGAGATTCAAGAAATCATTGTTCAGTCAGCAGAGCAATCCATGTAACTTGAAAGCAGAAATCAAAAAGGTGCAGTATTCTAAATTTCGCTCCAGAAGTAAACATGGTTTTGTTGTTGTTGTTATTGAAATATGGACCACATATCCATAAAAATGCATGCCCTTGATTAGCATCGCACCATCGTCCTTGAAGATAGTTATTTGGAAAACAATTCACTTTAAATTTGAATTAAATTAATTTGAATTGCATTAAATTGACTTTATAAACAATAATTAGTTGTTTGAAATTGTAAATTAATCTGGAGATAAACAACAAATTTGGATCTACTATTTCCAGTGTTAAAGTAGATCCATCAAAATTAATAGGGTATAAGTTAGGCGTGATTAAGATCTCAATATTCATCTCAATAGATCCATTTAGGTTTGCAACATTGATACATTTAGCCTAGTGGTGCATTTAAAAAAAAGCATGGCAATATGCATAAAATAGGAGGGAAAGCCTGATATCTGCCTATAAATGGAGATACCAAACCATTTCTGTTGGAGACTGAAGAATTATATTTCATCGATATGATCATGAAGTAGGGATTCAGAAACAAAATTCAAAGAATACACACTCACTATATAATGCTTCATAGAATTTAATGTATAAGTAATTGCATAATGATTTGGATCTCCTGTTTTCATAAAATGTGTTGTTGTTGTTTTAAACAATCAGTTTGGAATAATAGCAATGGCGGCCTGACACACTGTGATGCAAAGATTCCATGTTAATATTCACAGAGCAGTCATCTGTCTGTCTGCTTTATTGTAAAAATGGGAGATGATCTTGAGTGATTTGGATTTTGAGTGGAATTGCAAAAGGAAAATTAAAAGGCAATGTTTCAGGCACTATAAAGGGCCGCAAAAGCCCTCCCCGTTCACCCACCCACCTGCCCGCCCGTGCCTCGGCTCCTTCGTTACGCCGGGGCCGGCAACACCGGTGCCCGGCATGGCGAAGGAGTCAGACGTGCGTGTTGCTAGGTAGATAGCAAGCTACCTAGCAACACGCACGGGGCACTCGCCCCTTGGGAGGTGCCCCCTGCGTGTTGCTAGGTATCTTACTAACTACCTAGCAACACGCAGGGGCCGCCTTCCAAGGGGCGAGCGCCCCGTGCATGTTGCTAGGTAGCTTGCTATCTACCTAGCAACACGAACGCCAGTGAGCAGGTGAACGGGGAGGGCCTTTGCGGCCCTCCCCATTCACCTGCTCGGATTACACGGAGGCTCGAACGAGCGGGGCTCGAACGAGCGGGGTTTTACTGTATGGGGTTTTAGAGAAGGTTTTGGTGCAGACTGATTGCTACTTTATATCTTTTTTGTTGTCTGGGATCCCATTTTATCTTGTTTTGTCATTGGTATAAATACCACTAAGGCACCAGATCCCATCTGATCTAGGAAGCTAAGCAGTATCAGCCATCGTTATTCAAATGCCCCAAATTATATTTTAGGAGGAGGAAATAGCAAAATCACCTCTGAACATTCCTTGCCTTTAAAAATACTATAAAATTTATGAGGTTGCCATAAGTGGAGAGGTGACATGAAGGCACACACATAGATATATAATTATTGTTTTTATTATCTTATTTATTTTTATTTTAAGTTACTGAGTTAATGCAAGGAAAAGTAAAATAACAAGTATCAAATAAATAACAACAATCAGCTAAATCAAATCATTTTTCTTTATTGTGCAAAAATAACACAACCTTACGTACTCTGAACCCTGAAAGTAGATCAAGAGATTTGCTCTTTCTTGCACATTCATTGATCTTTTTGTTGGATGTTACATTGCTGTGAATCAGCTGGTCTTACGTTATGTGGTTAAATTTCTGTAATTCAGGTAGAGAACAAGAGAAATCGCAGCTTTCCGTTAATCTCTCAGTGCAAATTAAAGTGTGTGTGCTTTTGTGCTTGGTCATCCTGCACATGACCTTAATTTAAAAATAGTGCATCGTTCCTTGTGTCTATTCCTGGGTAGGGTTTCCTGCATTGATTCTCAATATCACTTCAGCGATTCCCCACTTCTCCCATGTGATAACAGGGCAAATCTAGTTATCGTTTCATAATGGTGATCTATGTTGAAAAATGTTAATTGTGATGTGTAAATTTTATCTGGAGCTCATTTATCTCACCCATGATTTACATTTCTAGCTTCATTCTCATTTTTAAATGAATGAAAATGAATAGGCTGGAAATGTTCATGGGAAAGTAGAAGTGGAAGGTGAAGATGTAATTGAAATGAGCAGGATATTCCCCAGAGGCTGGGAGAGTGATCCATAACCAAGTACTAATGCACCTTGCCAACACTCCTCCTGCATGGGTTGAATACACATCATATAGTAAAACTGAAGCAGACAACAGCATCTGAGTTGTGAACTTTTACTTCTGTAAATGGAAATGACAGTATGCTGACTTTAGCTCAAAACTGCAAATTAAACTTGATAGTCTTTAATATGAAAACCTTATACGAATTTATATTTCTAGAAAGTTATTCATCCATCTGAAAACCAACCAGTGCAAGGATGACTACCTGTCACTTTCAGGATTAGACATTTTATTTGGTATGCCAGCTGTCATTTTTCTGAGCAGTCTTAAAAGGGTAGAGTATCCTGGAAGTATTAAAAAAATTGAATTCACATTATCAGTGGATCAAAGCACTCTGTTGTGATGCAGCTCAGGAAAGTAGCCCCTTATAAACTCTGTGGAAAAAATAGCATTAAGGATTCAGATTTTCCTGTATATAGATGATATATCTATGCTGCATTGAGTCCCTATATTGAGAAAAAGGTGGAAATAATAAATACATCAATAGCTATCCTGTTCTTATGATGTCAAGCTCTTTAATGTGTCTTTGTAGCTATGACGGAGTGTTATGCAGGGACCCGCCATACCAGGGCACTTAGGTGAGTGGGGGCAGCAGCATTAGGAAGGAGACTGGCTGCAGACTAGAAAAACTAGCAGTATCTGGTTAGGAAGAAGGTGATGAATGCCTCTTCTTGACCTGGACGCTGTGTGGAATGAAAGACTTATGAGGTAAGGGACAGAGCAGGGCAAGGAGTGGAAAGCCGATGACTAATTTTTAAAGGGAAGGAAGCAGAGAGGGGAGATCTCTTGAGAAGGAGGAGGAGGATGGGGAGCCTGCTTGCTCACTGCAAAGTCACTTGGACATTACCTGATTGGACTTCCTTCAGTCAGGAGATCAAGGAGCTCTTCCCACATCAGCTTAACACAAATCACACAAACTTAACATGATTAATTGAGGAGCCACTGCTTGGAGGCTTTTAGTGTATGTGTTTCATGATTGCTGTTAGGAGAAAGGTTTTATCCACTTTGGCATCCTTTCTACCATAGATCCTGACCACTCCATTTCCAGGTGACCATGCCTGGTCCAAAGAAAGCCTCACCATAGTTCCAGGACCCCCTAATTCATGACAAAGTGCATATTCTCTTGCTGATGTGCATGTAACAGTGTTTCTGTACTTAGATTAACTTCCTCTACTAATAGATCACTGGCTCTGAGTTTATTACCTAATAATAATAATAATAATAATAATAATAATAATAATAATAATAATAACAACAACAACAACTTTATTCTTATACCCCGCCCCATCTCCCCGAAGGAACTCGGGGCGGCTTACATGGGGCCATGCCCGGACGCAACAGCACAAAATCAAAACAAGAACAATAAACAAATCAGCCAACAATAAAACATCAACATGGTTAAAACAATTATAAAAGGTCAATATACAAAATGATGTTAAAATCATGAGTTGGATCAAAAGATCTGGGCCAAGGTGCAGAAAAAATGTCAAGTCATCAGGGAGGGGTAATTACACAGCCTAAATGGGTGACAAGGAATTTGGTTGACATTTATCTTTGGCCTTTTTACAGCTTCTCCAAGGTTCTCCAGAGCTAATTGAGCCTAACTTTTTGACATCAGATTATCACCTGTTGCTTCATTCTTCAGCAGGAAGTACCTTGGTCCTAGATGACAGACCAGGTAATTGTAGCAGACACCACTATATTCAGCCATTAATGATAATATTGACCATGTTTAGTCAATACAAATTACTGATATTCAACTTATTTCTACATTTTTAGCACCAGATTCCCATCAGCTCTAGCTAGCATGGCCAGTGCTCGGGAGTGGTGAAAAGAGGTTAATACCTTTGTTGTGGAGCAATGTATATTGGTAGATAGGTCATGTGAGAACAAATTTTATGTAAGAAACAATTTTGAAAGGGAGACACATTTTGTGTACTTTCTTGTGATGAGAATAAAAATAGAAATTTCACTTGTGGCCAGGCACAGCAAAATGTGGTAAGTGTGTGTTTTTGTGTTCTGCTATTCTCTCTCTTCCTCTTCCCTTCTCTCTCATCCTTCTGCTGATACAGATAAGATGTTACAAAAGACCAAATAACACAATAAAGGAATTTACTGGTATTTTTTTTCAGGAGCTGATGGGTTGAGCACCGTTTGCTTTCATCAAAAGTAGACAGCTCTTTAAATAGACTTTAAAACAGCCCAAATCCACTCTCTTTGACCACTGGTGATCTCATCAGAACTTGTTCAACCATGTGCTTTTCTGCCTTCCCCTCAGGATCTTCTCTAGTTACAAAAAGGACATATAAGACTAGTGTGTAGGTGGTGAAATTTTTCTGTCCAATTTTGTTATCTAGTTCACTGCTTCTTAAGTTATGGGTCCTGGCCCCAAATGGGGTCCCCTTAGTTCAATTTTGAAGTCACAGATTTCTGTAAATGTGTTGTGTTCAGAAACTCTTTGGTTTCTGAATGCACACATTTACAAAAATCTGTTAGCACCAATGTTTACAGTGGACTGTGCAGAAAATACTTCAACTGTACTCCACAAAAAGGGGAAAATACCCTATTTAGCAACCCTTGCAAATGCTCCTTTATTATCAATAAATATTTTGTTATTATACCTAATGTATATACCTACTAGCTGTGCCCAGCCACGCTTTGCTGTGGAATAGTCTGGTGGTTAGGATCCCTGTTGTTAGGAAGCAAGCTGTCTTTGAAACTGCAAGGCTATTCAGTGCTATTTAAGGTGGCTAACAGAGGATTCCTCTGGTTAGGAAGTAGCCTGGCTTTGTAGCTGCAGGATTGTTCTGTGCTATTCAAGGTGGCTAACGGAGAATCCTTCTGGTTAGGAAGGAGCCTGGCTTTAAAGCTGAAAGAGTGTTGAGTTCTATTCAAGGTGGCCAACGGAGGATCCCTCTGGTTAGGAAGCAGCCTGGCTTTGAAGGTGCAAGGCTGTTCAGTGCTATTCAAGGTAGCTAATGGAGAATCCCTCTGGTTAGGAAGCAGCCTGGCTTTGAAGGTGGAAGGCTGTTCAGTGGTATTCAATGTTTCCAGTCCTCAGCAAAGATGGAAGGCACCATAGGGAGAGCGGGTTTTCTCTTCACACTGGAGGGGGCGGTGCAAGCGGGAGATTTCTTGCACCTGCGCAGAGTGGTTATTTGATATTTTGAGATTTTTCTGGCGTTTTCTGTGTGTGTGTGTGTGTGTGTGTGTGTGTGTGTGTGTGTTTTATGGTCACTCCTTGGGAAGTTATAAGTTTTGTGGCCAAATTTGGTGCGATTTGGTCCAGTTATGGATATTACATTTTTATGTATATAAGATTTTACCAGGGTCACATAAACCTTTCTTGGGCAGAAAGGGATCACAAGTGGAAAACGTTTAAGTAGCCCTTATCTAGTTAATAAGACTTTGGGAGAAATTCATTAAATTTGCATTTCAGGACAAACCTTGCACTTGTGAAATGTAACTATTATTTAAAATGCAGTTTGCCCTTGAAATCCATGTATTTCTAAAACCTGCAAAACAGTTTCCTCAGGAATTGTATACATTTTAAAACATACAATCAAAAGACTTACACATTGTTCAAAATGCATTAGCATGCTTATATTGGTAAAAACGGTGAAATGTACATTCTTCAGTAGGAAATCACAAACAGAGAAAAAAAGCACAAAAAGTGTGTATATTCCAAAAAAAGGTGATGCATATAAGTGCATTAAAATATCTATGCAGAAATCAATACAAAATTTCGTGGAAGTTTCAAAATTGCAGTCCAGACACTACAAAAGAAAAAAAAAAATACATGTAATAGTGAACTGCCAAAAGCAGGATCTTAATAAATGACAACATAAAATCTAAAAAAGAGAATCGAAACAAAATCCTAATTGACAGATTGTCACATTCTTGAATAGCTGTGGCCTGAAATGAAATGTAAGCAGTTATTTATTAGACACTGGGTGGAGGCAATGATCTTAATGGGAGTTAACCCCTTACCGCGTTGAGCAGATAGTTTCTCAGTTTATTTTGACAGTGCAATTGGGGGTGGGGGGGGGGGGGGTGGGGAACAGAGCTGGGCAAAAACGTCCCAGAAATCATTGCATCATTGTTTGATCAGAACAATAGTTATACATTTTGCTGCATATCTTGGCTCCTATGAGGGCTAGAGACTTGTTTTTTTGCCAACAGGCACTGGATCAGATGCCTAGATTCCAGATAAAGCTCAGGTGACTAGATGACCTGACAGCCCTAATTCCATAACATATCCTCCTGTACATGCACTGTATCTTTCAAGCCCAGAATACATTACTTATTAATTGACAAAGTCTAACTATTCATCCTTTTAATTCAGGCTTTTTTGCTCTAACTTTGGGACCAAAGTTAGGGCTTTGTGAAATGTTCCTCCCATATCTAAAAATCAGCCAGTGTCCAATAAGATTTCGGTTTTGTTTGGTTATTATTGTAATAAATTATATCATAAAATAATGACAAGTTTATATAGTTAAGAATACAGTCCCCATGTGGCACATACTTGTATGAGCCTTATCTTGCTATCCAGTATTATTTGATTTAATTTACTCATAGGTTTTCCTAGAACTTTTGACATGAATGAAGGAATGACATACGAACAAATGCAGGTGAGACATTACATTGTTTTAGCAATTTTGTAAATTCGTGTAGTTCTGTTCTTGTAACACATAATGAAAACCTGAGTGCTTGATTTCCACAGACTGTGATTGAAGAGGTTCTGGAGGAATGTGGTTATTACCATTTCACCTCAAATAGGTAAGTATCATTTCCTTGCTCCTTTTCTGCTTTGCTTTTGACAGCAAGCAAAGCCCTTCTTATTTAAACATTCTTTTGGCTATTAACTGAGTCTGGGCTTTTACTTGCAGGTTATGTTTAAAATGCTTTTAAGCTGTTTTAAAGTAATTTTGCATTTAATAGGATAGTTTTAAAAACATTTTTAACATTCTAATAATTACTTTGCAGTTGCACTTTGTTTTAATCTGTGTTCTAAACTGAGTTGGGTCCCATATCTGGAGCAATATGGAAGGTTTAGTACACACTCGTGTATTTAATTTTAATTGAGTGCATGACTTCATGATAGGCGAGTATGTGCTTCACAGAACTCATAACATTTTAGCCTATATTTTGAGTAGCCATAGCTGCTAAATTAACAAACAATAGCACCATACCTTGTAATACATTTTTGCGTGTTACGTTCTTTTACCCAGTAGAAGTTCAAAATGAGGAGGCTTGTAATCATTTTTATAGATGTGACTTTGTTATACATGTCCTTGTAAAAATAAATAAATAAATTTCAGGGCTAAAAAGACTATCTGATATGCTGTTTGAATGTAGTACAAAAAAACTAGTGTGAGAAAGTAAGATGGAGGTAAAATTTAGAATTAATTGAAAGAAACTGGCCACTATAAACAACAGTGATGAAAGGTTCATCTACACTCTAGAACAGTGGTTTCCATCCTTTGGAACTCCAGGTGTTTTGAACTTCAGCTTCCACAATTCCCAACAGCTGGTAAGATGTCTGGGATGCACCTGGAGATGCAAAGGTTGGGAACCACTGCTCTAGAATTAATATAGGTTGGCACCACTTTCACTATCTCAATGCTGTGGAATCATGGGAGTTATAGTCAGGTGAGACACTAGCACTCTGTAGGAGAAACATAAAGACCTCGTGAAAATTACAGCAGCCATGATTCCATAACATTGAGCCATGGCAGTTAAAGTGGTGTTGAGCTGCATTAATTGTACAGTGTAGATGAATCCTAAAATAACCATTATTCTGGCTTTGGTAACTGCTGTCCTTTTGCTCCTCCACCATTGTTCATAATAAGTGCAAGCTTTTCATTATTGAACACAATGCCTCTCTGGTCAATTAATTTACCAGTAATTGGAATCAAATGGTCATGTGAAAATATGAACCGTCCTTATATTGTTACAAAAATTAATGCAACCTATACTATATGTACTTTGGCAGTCGCTCTCAAAAGATCTTTCTTATGTCCAACTCTACTTTTCCCATCCATCTCAAAGGAAGCTACTTTGGTTATAAAGCAGTGGCTAATTTCAATGGCAAACCAGATGAAAGTGAACAAACTGAAGCTTACTGCAAATTGTTTATGTCTCAATATCAAGTAGTGTTCCATTATCTAGGCAGAGGCCACAAGGGGGTACTAGAGAGAGAAGGATAGTTCATTCTATGGGGGTGGAGGGTGGGTTGAAGGAGGAAAACAATTTCCCTGCTTTTTGCTGGTTATTCTCCCACCCCCCTTCCCATGCCATAAACGAGGGTTGTTTCCACAACGGAGACGTGGATGAGAGGAATAACAGGAAAACAGGGGAAAATGGTTTTCCTCCTTCAACCCACCCTCCACCCCCATATCCTTCTCTCTATACTACCCCCCCTTTGGCCTCCGCCCAGATAATGAAACAGTACCCAATATTCTTCACCTACCATTTCTACCAATTTCTGGGATTTCACTTATCAACTGTTCTGCAAGTGAAAAATAGCCAATAACTTCCGCAGGGGGAGGTGATAAGTCTTCCTTATTCTGCTGATGCATCTCTGCTATATGCCAGGTTAAAAGCAGAAAGAGCCAGTCATGGCTAGGTGAGTATAAATGTTATGGATTTTCTCGTTCCATAAAAACACTTACAGCTCCTTAAATCTTAGGTATCAATATTATCCATGGGGAGCAAGGAATCATCCAGCCAGAAGATGAGCACCTGGATTTCTGTCTAGATTGGCATGTTTTGTAATGAGGTCTAAGTGCCTTGACTTCAGCTGTTATTGTCTTATTGCCAAAGGGAAGCACTTTCCTTAAATCACAGGAAGAGAAAAATCATTATGCTCCAAGGAGCTTACGAAGAGTCATCCAAGCAGTAGAATGGAAGTACTGTACACCACTTCTGATACCTTTTTGAATGTGTACTATGGACAGTCTTCGGTAGATCTGCATCAAGAGGAGAACATAATACTTCCAGTTAATTTTTCCTTTATATTATTTGGAAAGCACTGATGGTTATTCAGGATTGTTGGAAACATTTTCATTTTTTAAATTTGCTATTATATCAGAGATTTATATTCATATGAAGGGTATATTTTATAATTAAAACATATCAGATTGGGGGTGATGAATGAATATTTAACATCTTTGCTAAGTCAGGACAGGAAATTATCTCAAATCCATTTAGAATGCAGATTAATTCACAGTAGTCATCCTAAATATATGTAGCCTTTGGGGTATTGGGGATTTCTGCTGTAGACAGTATTAACAAGTCTGTAACTTCTGTTAATTGTTTACTATCAAAACTATAGCTTTAAGGGAATTCAGATTCTATAAACAAAGGAATGGTAGTGTACATAAGACATTTCAAAAGGGTATATTTATATGTAATGCTATATATAGCTATATATAGATACATACAGGCATATACAAATAAATATATTTAAGTGTATTTTTATTGATAGATTAGCACACAATGCACTTTGGAAAAACTGTATGTTTATGAAAAATGCATGTAAAATGTGTATGTGCAATTAATTTTTATCAAAATGTTTTTCTCTGAAATTTCAGCTACAGTGACTAGATATATTGTCTAAAATAAATTTTAATGGGATTCAATTCATGGTAGATCTCCATTTTAGCTCTGGGTTCTTCTGTATTTAAGATGACATACAGCACCATACAAATAGTTCATGCAACAGGGCTTTTCCTCTCCCATATCTACCCATGAAACCCCCAAAGACTCTTTTGATCTTCAAGAGCAGAATTGGATGAGGTTACAGGAGCTGGAAATTTTGTTCCACTTGTAGTGTCTGTTTTTTTGGCAGATGGACACAATTATGCTTCATCCATAGTGTACAATGTATGTGTTAGGAGTGTGCGAAACGACACAGAATCTGTTCTGTTTTCAGGTGCCCCCCAGGTTCTTGTTTTAGGAAGGTTCTTCCCGAAACGAAAACAGAAGGGATTCAGACACCCCTAGTATGTATGCACTGATGTTGTTTCTAGACTAGATTATTTATTACATGCCTTCATTACTAGTGAGCATGTTACTAATATAGATAACCTCATAGTTTGAGATAAATTTAGAATGTAGGATAGATTGTATATGTCCCCACTGCCCCTATCTCAGTTTGGCACCACCATTGTTGATTAACTTTGGTATCAGTCAGAAAAGAATACTATTTGAAAACTAGACAAAAGTACTTCAAGAACACCATGAGTAAAGGTTTTTTAAGTTAAGTATTATTGCAATGCTTTGTGCTTTCCATCAAGGTTATATTCTAGCAATGTTTGCTGCAGTGAGTATATAGAGAAAGTACACATCCCAGAATACTCAGTGGACCCTCTTGGGCACAATAATAAGCCAGGCAAGGGATGGCCATTTTATTCTTGGAGTTTCACATATCCTTTCCATATTTTTCTTGTTTACCCTGGTGAAATCATCTAAATGACTTATGGATGATAAACACTTCTGTAACAAGGGGCAGGACATTTCATATAGAAATTCTTGTAGGTTCTATTGTATGCTAGCTAATAGTACCACGTATAGCTCATTGGAAATAGTACAACAGTATTGTTACATATCTGACAACAATTGTTTGGATCTATAAAACCAAGAGCAATTTTTTTTCTCACACAGAAGCACTTTCCACACAATGGCATTTTTACACTCCCCCAAAAGTTGTTCCCAAGGATCATAATTTTTCATAGCAACATGAAATGTAGAATGGGAGATATTAATTGGGATAGAGGAATCGAAATTTAGTCACAGAAGAAACTGCTTGGAAAAATCACACACAGATTTATATACCAATACATAGACAGTGACACATTCTATGAGTTTGAACTAAACCAACATTGAGATGCCTCTCTTGCTTTCCGGCATCCATCTCACAGCAGGATATATGCTCTTAGTTCTAAGTAAATATATGGCCTGCCATAAATTCCATACAATTGTTAATACTACAAGGTACCTAGGAATATGAATACACACACACACACACACACACACACACACACATATAGGCTTGTAATTCATGTTGCTATGAAAATCTTCAAACCAAATGCTTATACAATGAAACTGAATTTCAAAATACCATCTGTAATGCCCTGTTAAATTGTGAAACAGGGACCATTCTGAGAAGTGATTACACATTTTGAAATTTCAGATAATAAAGTATGCTGATTGCTTTTAAAAACGTGTGTAATTATACTGGTAACCATCAAACTCAGCATTCATCATCTCGGGAATAGTAAAGTAATCATGGCATCTTACTATTTTTAGAATATTATATACCACAATCACTGAAGAGAAGAAGAATTTCCACTTGTAATATTTGTGATTTAATCGTTTGGTGAAGAGAGAAAAAATCCTGCTACCTAAAAAATAGGAAGATACACTGAGCACAAGATTCTACTTGAACCAAAATGTGGTGCCTCAGAAAATGTCCAAGATTTGTCAACCTGGGTCCCAAACCTGCTTCAGAATTCAGAAATCTGAAGGTTCACGTCTCCTATTCATTTTCTTTAGAAATCCTGAAATAGAACATTCGTTCTCATTTTTAGAACTGGAGAAAATAGTTGACTTATCAACTGGATGCAAGGGGGTTATACCTATCAATTTCAGGAGTCAGATCTGGCTAGATTTGCTAAAAACTTATTTATAAATACATCTAGAAAGAGACACTCACTGTCACCTTTGTTACTTTCTTCCACTGCTTTCCCCCATATTGCTGCTCCCACTTCCCATTGCTATCCTAGAAGACAAAGAAACCCAAACATGGTCTTTGCAGTCTATGGATAAATTTTCCAGGTGTGCTTTAGTCATACCATGTGAGGGCAGTGGACTGTGAGGATTTACACATTAGCCTGCAGAAAGGCCAAGGTAGCTTGTTCTTTTTTGAAAGTTTTACAAGATGTGAACCACAACAACCGTGAATGTTTGATTACTTTAACCTGGAGCTATGCAAGAAAATACTACTTTGTCCTCTACCAACCACCCTCCTTTGTAGTGGCATTGAGTGTTGCCTCTCTGCGCAAAAAAACCAAAATTGCATTATGGATGAATGCTTATCTTGCTTTGAGCCATGGCAAAGATGTGCCTTGTTCTGCAGTAACAGGAAGCAGTTGTAAATCAACATTAATGATACTCCTTGAATAGTAATACAGTAGAGTCTCACTTACCCAACACTTGCTTATCCAACTTTCGGGATTATCCAACGCATTTTTGTAGTCAATGTTTTCAATACATCGTGATATTTTGGTGCTAAATTTTTAAATACAGTAATTACTACATAGCATTACTGCGTATTGAACTACTTTTCTGTCAAATTTGTTGTATAACATGATGTTTTGGTGCTTAATTTGTAAAAGCATAACATATTTTGATGTTTAATAGGCTTTTCCTTAATGGCTCCTTATTGTCCAACAAATTTGCTTATCCAACATTCTGCCGGCCCGTTTATGTTGGATAAGTGAGACTCTACTCTAATGGGAAATAGTTCAGACCAGACTGAGTACACCCAATATTGGTGACTTGAAGACTTCCTGAACACAGGAAGGGAAAAAAATAGCACGTAGTATTCATACTTGGCAGATGCTCCACACACTGTCTCATCTCGGTTTGGGACCCACCTACCTTCGTGACCGTATCTCCCACTATAAACCTGCCCGATCTCTCCGATCATCTGGGGAGGCCCTCCTTACGCCAATTCCTATTTCCCAAGCCCGCCTTGTGGGTACTAGGGAGAGGGCCTTTTCTGTTGTGGCCCCTCGACTATGGAACTCACTGCCCATTGAGATCAGGCAAGCTCCCACTCTGTTAGCTTTTAAAAAAGATTTAAAAACATGGCTCTTCCGCTGTGCTTTTGGAGAGTAACTGTTTTTATTCTTCTTCTTGTTCCTCTCCAACATCTTTCCTCTAGACGGTTCCACCTTTGTATGTCCCTGCTCCCCGTGGTCTCCATTCCCTTATCTTTCTCACCCGAGTTTTAATCTTTGTATTCATGCGGCTGTTTTTACTGTTTTTTGTGATTTGTGTTGTAGTGTATATTGTATATTATTATTTACTGTATCGTTTATTGCTCTATATTATGTTGTATTCATACTTGTTATATTGTTTTGCTCTGGGCATGGCCCCATGTAAGCCGCCCCGAGTCCCCGCTGGGGAGATGGTGGCGGGGTATAAATAAAGTTGTTGTTGTTGTTATTATTATTATTATTATTATTATTATTATTATTATTATTATTATTATTATTATTATTATCTCAAACCCGAGTTTGCAATCTTACCATTGCCTGGTGCTACTTTATGTGAAGAAGCAATATTAGTTAATATCAATTGCTATTGCAAACTGGCTGCTTTGTTTGGAAGAATAATGGACAGCACAAATCACCTAATTGCATTTCCAGCTTCACACCAGTTCTGAGATTACTGTCTGCTTCTCCTACTTCAAAGGGAACACTGGAAGAGGCTCAGCCCTCATAACCCTCTCTACTTAAGAACCACAGAGGTGTAGACACAAATAAGCAATTTCTACCAAGGCTATCACACTTTGCAGCTCCACACGGCCTAGAGCAAATGTATGGGACCATGACCTGACAGCTTTCCAGGGCTACCCCAGTTCATCAGCTCCATTGAGGGGATCTTGGCTTTGAGTAACTAGCTATCCTACCCCAGTTGCTTAGTGTTGTGTCTCGAGTTCAGTCAACTGGTGCAGCTCATGTATCCATTCTATGGGATGCAATAATCTTGAATAAGTCAGTATTGTCCCCACTCTTCCTGACAGCCTCTAAAACAGTGATTTTCAACCTGTGGGTCCCCAGATGTTTTGGCCTTCAACTCCCAGAAATCCTAACAGCTAGGAAACTGGCTGGGATTTTTGGGAGTTGTAGGCCAAAACATTTGGGGACCCACAGGTTGAGAACCACTGCTCTAAAAACATTGGTTCTATTTCCAAGCTTCAGATGGTGCGCCTTCACCTCCTGTTCTTAGAGTAGCCATAGAGAGTCACATACCTACATGTCCCTCTCATTGCATTAAAAGGAACCTGTTCATGAACAGTATCATGCACTTTGTGAAAGCATAATTTATGTGTTGGGTGAGGATCCATTTTGAGATACTGAACCAGATCCCCACCCCAGACTTCCCTGTGCTGGATCCTCACATTTCCGACCCATTGTGGACCAGATAACAATGAGGTAGCCCTACATTGTGAGTGTGGTTATGTTTAGCTCCAAAACATGTCATGGTATAGTGATATACATACTATCCTGATACAGTGATATGGGCTGCTATCCCCTGATGCTAATTTGGAAATATTTCATATGAGCTGCATTTAGTATGTATCCACACAACGAATGATGCCACCAACACTCCCATGTGCTGGAGTCTCATTGTTCGGTAGTTCCCTACTTAGTGTTATATTTGTAATTGTTTTATATATACATTTATTAAAATGTTTATATTCTACCTTCTATATAGGGGCCTCTGGTGGCACAGTGTGTTAAAGCGCTGAGCTGCTGCACTTGCGGGCCAAAAGGTGCCAGGTTCAAATCCCGGGAGCGGAATGAGCGCCCGCTGTTAGCCCCAGCTCCTGCCAACCTAGCAGTTTGAAAACATGCAAATGTGAGTAGATCAATAGGTACTGCTCCGGCGGGAAGGTAACGGCGCTCCATGCAGTCATGCCGGCCACATGACCTTGGAGGTGTCTATGGACAATGCCGGCTCATCAGCTTAGAAATGGAGATGAGCACCAACCCCCAGAGTTGGTCATGACTGGACTTATCGTCAGGGGAAAACCTTTACCTTTTATATTTCACTCACTAGCAGGTAAAGTATAAAACTTGAAACTATTTTTGTTCAATATGGAAACTATGTATAAAAGCAACTTCTGCTAAAGATTTTTCTTTTTCAGCTGAACTGGGGTGTTGAAAGAATTCTTGAACTAAAATAGGCATGTATGTCTTATACACCTACTTCATTCCTTGACCTTCAGGCATTAAATATTAATTTACAGTTTTGATTTTGATTCCAAAGAGAATTAATGGAGCCTTGGGATTTGTCGGTAAGACTTCTTATTTGAAAGAACTGCCGTCATGAGAACATCTCAAGGACTGAATGGAAAATGAGTTTTATTAGATTCAAGGACTAACCAATATTAACAGACAAGCACTGTCTTAATTGGCAAAATCAGGCTTTGCAGGATGACAGCTTGCAATTTTTTTTCCAAAGAAGGACTGAAAAAAAAAACTTCATTAAAAGAATCTCATAATAACTTTTTAGAAAAAAAAATCTGGCAATATGTTTTCCCGTATTTGATACAGATAGCTTGTAGCCCAGGCATGGACAAACTTTGGCCTTCTAGGTGTTTTGGATATCAACTTCCACAATTCCTAACAGCTGATAGGAATTGTGGGAGTTGAAGTCCAAAACACCTGGAAGGCCAAAGCTGTCCCAAGCCTGTAGTAGCCCTTTGTGGTGTTGTGGATAGCTTGGAAAGCAATGATGAGGAGATGCTGGTAGAAGACTGAGCTGTAGCTCAAGCAGTTTTCAGCAGCTTCCTCAGCCAAGCTTTGAAGCAGCATTTATGACCGGAGCTACAGATCAAGTCTGCAGAACAAGTGCCAGAGAGCTCTTCTGAACGGGATGAGGAAGAGTTAACTGTTCCAGCTTTCATAGACCTGTGAAGAAAGAGGTTTCAGCTGTGCAGGTCCTTAAGATTAGCTGAGAAGAGAGCCAGCAACAAGTGCAACACCTGTGAATTTAGGACTTAAGGACCATGGGCGGCACCTTGCTACTGGCTGCAATGTCAGTTCTAGAAGCTACAAACTTGGACTCGTGCTATGTTGTACTCTTGAACTCTGGACCTAGCTTGGACCTTTGAAAACTACCTTTATGGGATGTTATATGTTCAGTAAGGTCTTTCGGATACTCTTCAAAATTGTTTTAAGAGGAGGTGTTTGTACTTTGCATTAACAAGCCTGTCATCATAATCTTATAGAGAAGTGGAAGCCGGTTTGAAAAAGTTATTAATTGAAACATGGTTCATTGTGCTCAAATTAATGTAACCATTGACCTGGTTTGCATTCCACTTTACCCATTGATGAAATTTAAAAAATGTCACAAGATGAAAGCAAATCTCAAAGAAATGAGAATAACAACTTTAGATTCCATATAGAATCTTGGTAGGCAAATACAACTGAAAGGTATTGCCTTTTTAGTTCTTTGATCACAACTACATTAGAGTATGCAAGTTATGATTTGACTACATCCATGTCCTGTAAGAAGAGGAGATTCCAAGTTGAGGAGACTAGCTTCTCTGGTTCAAATACATTGCTTTGAAGTGTTTCTCAATCTCAAGAGAAGATATATGAGTTATAGTATTGCTATAGGAAAAGGGATAAGGACAACACAACATGACTTCAGAGTGTTCCATGCTTTCAGGGATAAAAAGTATTCATTGCCATTGTACCTCCAGGTAATGTTTTTGTGGAAATAGTTGAGCCTCTTAAAATTGTAACATGACTGATTTTTTAAAATAGCTAAGTGATTGAGATGAGCAGTTTAAACATGACACTGGACTGCAATTTTCTCTTTATTACACATACTTATATTGAATAATGTGACTGTGTATCTGTCCCTTCAAGCCAGTTCCTTTCCCTGTAATATAGATCATAGCACCTGATATTACTTGATGATTTCCCGTCCAAGTACCACCAGCTTTTCTTTTTGGATCTTGTCAACAACTCAAGGAAACTGCAAGGGTATTGGCTTACTTGGTTTGATGAAAACCCACTGTATTTGGATAAAACTGTAATGTGTTAATGTCCGCATTTAATTATTCACAGCACTTAAACCCTTTTTTTTCAACAAAAAAGGCTCCTGAAAAGACCAATAGGATGTCCCTGCATGAAGGTTTACAAGACATGAGACATAAGACAAAAGGGACAGAGATGGAGAGGGAAGAGAGGGAAGCTAAGTCCTATCAAGAGATATTAAATGTATCAAATTCCTATAAAACATGAAACAACCCATGAGGAAGAGGAGCCATATGACAATCATGCTTTGCCAGAAATAAATACATAAACTTTGTTGTTTGATGTCTCATTCCCTGTCACAGGAAAAGAAATGGCAGCTGAAGTGAGAAAGATATCCCTGAAAGACCTGTTTTCCAAGCCTAGCCAATGAGCTAGGCACTTTTTTCCATCTCTTTCTCTTCTGCTGTCAACCCATAAGTACATTTTGTATCATGCATTGATTTTATTAGAAAGTCTGTTGTGTTTTCACTTACATACTTTGACTTGATACATCTTACTGCCAGGCATTTCACAGATGAAAACTAGGAACATCAGAGCATGGTCAAGAGAGCAAAAAATAAATGAGAAACATTCAAGCTATGAAACAGTGCAGCTGCTTGCTTTTGCATGAAATGGCAGAGAAGGACAAGGTTTCACCTCTTTTAAGTCAGTTAAAATGAGAGAAGAGTACAGCATTTGCACTTTGAACTCATTTGACAGCAATGAAGTAAACTAAAGACAAAAAGTGAGAAGAAGAGAAACAAAAGCAACTCACAACCAAGACAGTTGGAGGATATGATATATAATCATAAATAATTTTTTTTAAAAAAGAGGTATACATACAATATGTGCTGAAAATGAAACATTTGCAGAGGTATAGAAATCTTAAGTTGAAATGTCACAGTATGCATGCATTTTGCTATTGCAGCAATGCATTCAGAGACTTCTCCACATCTTCTCTACAACATATGATGCCTGAAGAGCTAAGCTATAATATTTGTCCCAGTTTGGAAGCTAGAAAAGAGGTACAGACACCATCCATTGTACCATCACACTGTTGTTCATATTGGGGTTTGCAGCTGTTAGACTTCAGGGTAACATTGGCCCAGTAGAAGACCTTAGATTGCTTCATCCGCCTGTGTCAAAGTCCTGCCCTGCTCATGACTGCAAAGTAGCTGAGCACACAAACATAGACCAGGGACAGTCTGAGGCTGATACAGTAATCAATCAGCCAAGCAAAGATAAGATGAGGGTTAGCCGTAAGTCTGTTTCAATATTCCAAAGTCACGTTATCTCAGCAACACAGTTTCCAGGAATACTCCATGATCCAACATCCAAGGTACAATCTGTCTTTCAAGAGTTCAAGACACGATGCTTCAGGCTGCAGCTCAAAAACTTATGTCGCTACCAGCAACTATTTCAAACTTCAGCAAATCTCTAATATGTTCCCACCTGTTGGCCCTCTTCTCAGCCAAATGACTAGATCTCCACACTTGAACCCCATCTGTCCTTAATTGTAGCTGGTTGGGAATACTTAACCTCTGGTCTCCCAACTCAAGGTCCCAGTCCTGCCATTGCTGTGAGCCCAAAGGAGTGGTAAGTCTTTCATTGTCCATTTGGGGTTGCTGTTATTCCTGTTCCAAAGTGATGGCCACTTCAGTGTCTGGCTGCACCTGCTCTTGCTCTGTGTTTGAGCCCAACTCAAATGCTGGGAGAAGTAATTCTTCCTCCACCTCCTCATTGTTGGCACTAGCCATGACAACATGCAAAAAAAAGAAAACCCAACATTTTAGTCATTACATTTCCACTTATCTGCCCCAGACCACCCTCTAGATGATGTGGGTATCCCCTGCCTCAACTTTAGGCACAGAAGGGTAAATCGTAGAGACTTGATGGTGGGTCTGTAAGTGACTGTAGAGACCTATTCTGGATCAGCATGGTTTTTTGCAATAAGGACATAGATGGAAAGCAATCACAACAAGGGTTTTCTTGACATCTTCTAGGCACATTTCTCCCCTTTGCCCCCTATCTGTGCCTCTTCAAAATCCATAGCACTGTTGGTAACAGCTGACCGTAAGTTAGAACATTCAAATGCCACAGATTCCCAGTTCTCAGTGTTTATACCACATGTTTGAAGGTTAACTTTAGGTCCATCATTAAATCTTTTTTGCTGTCCACTGACATTCCATTTTTCATTATTGAGCTGAGAGTAAAGTAACTGTTTTAGGAGATTGTGATCAGTCATTTGGACCACGTGGCCAGCCCAGTGAAACTGATGACAGAGGACCATTGCTTCAATGCAGGTGGTCTTTGCTTCTTCTAGAATGCTGACATTTGCCCCCCTCAATAAATTTGCAGGAATTTTTTTTGGAGGCAACACTGATGGAATCTTTCCAGAAGTCAAGAGTGGTGTTTGTAGATGGTCCAAGAGCTTAAAAACAACCTGGAGGACAGGAATCTTAGAGATGAGAGAAATAGTCTTTGCAGTGGAGCAAGGGAGAGTGCTGTATATAAATGTGAGCATACTAGAAACTACTGGACCGCAGTAACATTCTTTAACATATTTTGATTCATCATCAGAATAGTTCAGGTGCCTTGCCTCTAATTTGTCTACATGACCCACTTCTTTCTCACAAATCAGTTTTGGCACTTTGACATTGGCAAAAATTTTACTCAATAAATCTGAAAAAGATGTCTCTTCCCCAGGTGGCCTATTATGAATCGAGCATCCCTTGTTGCAGATTAAATTTGCAAAGATATTACTGAAATGTTTCTTCACTTCCTTGATTACACATTTCCCTGCTGCAATTGCTTTTTCCAGAAATGAGACTGCAATAATAGGGATATAAATAATTCACGTTTGCTGATGAAATTAGACTGAGAGTCTTAGATGCTCACATTGGAATACCATGCATATGATTTTTTTCTTGTTGTCGTTCCTGGTGGTGGGATTTCCCAGTCCATTGTTCAGTCCACTGTTTTTGTTTTTAAATCTCATTATTTGCTCATTGTTGCTTCAGGCTCTGTTTACTACTGCAATGGATTCTAGTACTGGGGGAAAGATAACTTGTAATCAAATCATAGCTTCTGAGCAGAACATAATCCTTATGAACCAGTATGGCTTTGGAATCAGAAGACAATCTACAAAAATCAGGCAAAAACTTTGCAGATGCACATTATGGTGTTTACAACCCCCCCCCCCCCTTTAGTGGTTTTGTGCAGATGTGTCTTCCTTGTGATGAACATTTTCCCCCTGCAGCTGGACACAGCAACAAATCTTTCCCAAACCAACTACATATGGGGATGTTTAAACTGCAGTTTGTTACCTTTCCCATTCTTTTGAATCTTTTTTCCCCCTTTCTATATAGAAAAGATGCAATATGAATGCTGTCAATGGCTTTGTGTATGGCATGGGCAACTGCAACAGGGTGTCAGGATGTGATCGCCCAGCATTCACACTGCCAAAAGCAATTGGGGTAGAAATAGCGTAAAGGATAAGGGCCATCTGGCTAGGAGGATTGATTTATGGCCTGATCTGGTTTTCAAGCCTGGGAAAGGACTATCGACAGATAGGTGTGAATGTGGAAGGTGGTCTGGGGGGAAGTAGTAGTTTGATATGCTAGGGTCTGGGCGGGAATTGGTTAGTAGTAGCTTTGTGTTCATCTTGGAAAGAAGGATTTCAATAAAGTGTTTCCATGGAACTACCTGTGTGAGCTTGCATTGTGTCCTATAGCTTCCAAGGACTGACACAGGGACTTGGTGGGATTGTGCTGACCTTCCACAGGATCTTGGAGGTCACTCTTCATCTCACTGCCATCGTTTCTTTTAATTTAACAACATTTTAAAAGCTAAAATATGGTTAACACTTCATTTTCACTGGGCTGAGGGGCACATGACCTCTGTAAAAGTGGGAAACAGGGATGTCTAGGTCCTCAGATGGTCACCTTCTGGCAGAATGCTGGGTGTATTTAGTTTGGAGAAAGGAAGGCTGAGTGGGAACATGATAGCCACGATTAAACATTTGAAAGGATGTCACATAGAAGAGAATGCAGGCTTGTTTTCTGCTGCTCTGGAGACTAGGGCACAGAGCAATGGATTCAAATTACAGGAAAAGAGATTCCACCTAAACATTCAGAAGAACTCCAGATGGTAACAGCTGTTTGGTAGTGGAATATGCTGCCTTGGAACATGGAGGAATCTGGGGGATTTTAAACAGTCTCTGGGGGATTTTAAACAGAGGCTGGATAACCATATGTAGGGAGTGTTTTGATTGTGTGTTTCTACATAGCAAAAGGTTGGACTAGATAGCCCTTGTGGCCTCTTCCAACTCTAGGATTCTATTCTCGATTACACAATATTCTCTTTCAGCTTCATCTTTGAAATAAAAAAATTCCTAATCCAGCATGGTTAACAATTGGCTGGTGGATTCTTGAAATTGTAATTTCTTGAATTATGTCTTTCAACATTGGTCCATAAAGTAAACTCATGAAGAACCGTAATGATATAGCTGAGGGCGATGTATACCTTGTCCATTTTGAATGCCCATTGGCAAAGGTGCATAATGATAGAATTCTCTGGGATTTCCCAATCTTGCCAAAGTGAGTTCTTTCTTAGAACACACATCTTTAAGTCTCTTGAATTGCAGTGGATTTGCAGTTTAGATTTGTCAATGCCAGTTTCTCTGTGTAAACAATTTCATTGTCTACACAATTAGAGAAGTTTCATTGTCTACACAATTAAACCCCAGAGACTATTGAGGAAGCTGTACCACTGGAAATTGGAAAGCGTTCCTCTATCAGTAATGGATGTTTAGAAGAGGGAATTCCAGCTGAGGTTGCTTGTTAAAAAGTTGTGTGATAAGAAAAATATGCTGAATTGCCTTTTTCTACATAACCGTTAAAGGTACAAAGGTTGTCTTCCATTTTCAGTCTGGTAATGCAAGGTCTGAGAAATTCTAGTCCCCAGCAGATGCCCTTTTAAAAATAAGTGACCAGAAGCTCAATATTCATGTTATTTCCTATTAGAAAAAAAAATGTCCTTCTTGGTTCCAAATTTGGATGGGGGGGTGCTATTGGGTGTCATTAAGAAGTGTTTGTTTTCACTTTTATCCATTAGGGACACTGGAAGACCTCAAGGGCGCAAAAATGGCACACACCACACACAGGCTACACTTTGGCTACCTCTGGTCTACCTCTGTTTTTGGCACATAGTCCAAAGAGTCCAGACTCGAAGTTTGTTACATACTCTGGTCTAGCCCTTGTGTGGCTGATTTGTCTTGAAGAACCTGCAAATGAGGAGGACAGCAAGCTAAGTGTGGGACTTTGGCATAGGGAGGACAAGGAGGTTTGAGTTTGGCTGTAGGACTGGTTGGCATTTCCATTCCCTTTGGTGGAATGAGGTTTGCCCATGCCTGCAAGCGTTGACTCAAAGGACAGATTGGAGGCCTCAGGTGGGCACTACTCCATTTCCAAAACCCATTGCAGCTTTCAGGCACACAGAAGTTTGTCCCAGTTGAGCTGCAGCAACTACTATTATCCCTCCTCCACTTTTCAAGATGCTTTAAAATGTGGCTGGTGTGTCGTGGAGATTACATAGATATGACTATACCTTTCAAATCTTCTGCCATTGTATAATTTTTTAGGTATAACATTAATTTCCATCAGGCTACAAACTTTTTATTGAGACAGGCTGTAAGAGAAGAAGCTTTTTTAAAGATCAATTCAAGGGGTGCAGTGGTTTTTAACTTTGAATATGTTTTAATGGTTTTAAACTGGGAATTTTAAATATTGTTTATTTTTAATCCTGTTTTAATGTTTGCATATTTATATAGTTTAAATTGTATGCTGATGCTTTAATATTAGGCCACTTTGAGTCCCCTTGCGGAGAGATTTATTTATTTTATTTATTTACAGTATTTATATTCCACCCTTCTCACCCCGAAGGGGACTCAGGGCGGATCACATTATGTACATATAGGGCAAACATTCAATGCCCATAAACACATCGAACCGAGACAGAGACAACAGACAGACAGACGCAGAGGCAATTTAACCTTCTCCTGAGGCGATGTTCAATTCTGGCCACAGGGGGGAGCAGCTGCTTCATCATCCACTCTGATGGTACTTCCTCACTTCCTCATTCCAACGTTGTAAATTAGTTAAACTTGCCTCCCCACTTTTATAAGTGGTACCTTATTTCCTACTTGATAGATGCAACTATCTTTCGGGTTGCTAGGTCAGCAACGAGCAGGGGCTATATTTTATTTTTAATTGACGGGTGCTCACCCTGCCACGAGCTGGCCTTGAACTCATGTCCTCATAGTCAGAGTGATTTATTGCAGCAGCTGTTTACCAGCCTGCGCCACAGCCCGGCCCCGGAGAGATAAAGCAGGGTATAAATAAATATAATAATAATAAATATAATATTGCAAACAGCCCGTAGTTCGGCCATGGCTGGCTATCAGAATTACAAAACTGCAACTCCCCCCCCTCTCTCTCTGTGTTTATTACTTACAAACATAATGAAAATAGAGGACAGATAAGATGCATCATTATATCAGGTTCCTGTACTAAATACATTCTTCATTTGATGCATAATCATGATATTTATGAGATAAAACCGATGTAAATCAATTGTACGGTTTATGTGTGTTTAAAGCATATGCACCAGATACAATAGGAGTCATCAAAAGATAACAAACCTTTAGTCCATCTGGTTATAAAAGAGAATAAATTAAGGCACAACAGAACCTTCTCTCCCATTCTTTTCTGGAACTATCTTGGGTCCCCATCTGTTGCAATTTCCCCAGTACTCTTGGATCTAACAGAATTCTTAAAATCTTTTTTTAAAAAGGCATCTCAAATTTCCATTCCTACACCCATGGTTAATCAGGATACCAAATATTCCATCTAAATTCATTATACTGCATTGTTAGCTGGAAAAAAACTGCTTGGATATCTCTACTGCTGCTGACCCAACTGTGACACCTTTGCTTGCTTGACTGGACAAATTATTTTCTGGTACTTTGGCTCTCTCTAGTTATGATATTCATATCTCTGTGTGTATCGTGATTTATTCATTGCTTTCAAGCTGCAGGCTTTAATTTAAAAACATGAATACTAGAGGCCAGAAGCATCCACAAATACACATTGGGATTACAAACTATGTGGTTCTACTTCATGCATGCAAGAAACTCACAAGCATGGTGGATGTCGGGCATTTATATCATGTTTTTAAAGCAAGAATGAAGAATATCTTTCTACTTGCAGGGCAAATTCAATTTCAAATCATAGGGAGGTATGGAGGGAGGTACAGTATTCCAATAGTGTGCAAGGTCAATGACAAAAAGGTGGGATGCATTTTACTTTGAAGTTCTTACTATTGATAACTGAGTCTTACTGGAACCTCTTTAGGCTAGTAAGAAAACACATAAATATTGATAGCCACCAAAGTATAGTACTGGTTGACTATACCTTACCCAGAATTCTGAAATCCAAAATACTTCAAAATCCAATTTTTATTACATGGATAGCCAAGATAGTGACATCGTTGCTTCATCCATAAAAATTGTCCACATAGGTGGCTGAGATAGAACATGAACATGAAAGTATTTACAATGTTCTGTATAAAATTATCTATAGGCTATGTCTTTGTGAAAGTTATGTTTAGATATAGGTCCAATCTTCAAGACATGTCATTACGTACATATATGTGTAAATGCAGGTATTCCAAAATCCCATCCCCCAAAATCCAGAATCTAAAATACTTCCGATCCCAAGCATTTTGGATAACTCAACCTGTATCACCCGACTAAGGAAAGCCAAATAGCCATATTTGGGACCAAAATCTGAGGTCCCCCACTGGACTGTTGCTTACCAAGTGCTAACCTCCAATGTTTTGTTTATTGCTTTCATGGCCACAGCCACTAGGTACAATTAAACATGTTGGTTATGATTGCTAAAGCCATATAGTTGTTTCACAGACTCCATCACCACAAGTTTGCCATGTTTTGAAATCTTCAGCGCAGGACCTTCTCTTTGTCCCACCACCTCCACAGGTACATCTGGTAGGGAACTTGGGAGATCTTCTCTAGAACTGGAAGATGGCACCTGTCACACCTCAGCATTGGTTCACCTTGCTCCAACACACAAACTCCACCACAGCAGGCTTAAGTCTTTTCAGTTTATTGAAGAAAGATTGCAAAACTTATTAAAAAGCAGAAAAAATAAGTAAAAACCCATTGCAAGTGCAATCCTTAAACACAGTTCAAGAAATTCGTAGATATTAGTCCAATATCCAAAAATAGCACAGTAAAACCAAGGTAACATGAATACATGAGCTTCAAAAGTAATCCAGACACAGATTCAAGGCTTGAACAAGGCAAGAGTTGCTTCTCCAAAAGCGAGGTTGCTTTGACTAAAATCTTTTCCCCCAAACATCTACTTTAAAACCTCCTTGCAACTGAAAAACATGTTCCTTTGAGCTCTAGCCCCACGCTTGCCTTCGATTCTCACGGACCATCTGAGTCCTGTTTTTAATTTCAACCTGGAATCCCTATCTAACACAAACTCATCCTCTTCGCTCCCATCTGCATTCTGTTGACAGTTCTCAGATTCAAGTGAAAGGTCATCCTTATCACAAACTTTGGCAACATCTCTGCTAGACTCAGAGGCATCCACGGACCTCTGTTTTTCTAAGCTGTCAACACTTTCTGAATCCACCTGCACTTCAGAAACATCAAAATTCCCAGGGACAGACTTCTGTTCGAACTGCATTTCAGAAACGTCCACATTCCCAGGGACATCCCCAAATCCCTTTTCTTCATCATCAGGCTGAACCACAACAGCACCGAGCAGTAAGTGGTTCAGCCTCAAGTCTGGGACAGACTGATCCAGCACAGATTCAACATCTCTTCGATTTTAAGACATTTTTATCACTATATGGACATCTCTAAAACTTATTTATTTATTTAACACATTTATATCCCATCCTTCTCACCCTTGAGGGGGGACTCAGGGAGGCTTTGCAATTAGCAATGGGGTATGTTTTAGAATCGCAGGTGGAGATGTGTATATATATAAATATATATATATATATATAGAGAGAGAGGGGGGGGTTCTCTTAGTGGTGCTGAAATTAATGTGTGTCTTACAGTCCATGGTGTCTGAAAATTGAAGAAACATAGTACAGTAGAGTCTCACTTATCCAGCACTTGCTTATCCAATGTTCTGGATTATCCAACGCATTTTTTGTAGTCAATGTTTTCAATGCATTGTGATATTTTGGTTCGAAATTCGTAAATACAGTAGTTACTACATAGCATTAATGTGTAATGAACTACTTTTTCTGTCAAATTTGTTGTATAACATGATGTTTTGGTGCTTATTTTGTAAAATCATAACCTATTTTGATGTTTAATAGGCTTTTTCTTAATCTCTTCTTATTACCCAACATATTCGCTTATCCAACATTCTGCCAGCCCATTTATGTTGGATAAGTGAGACTCTACTGTATTAAAATGGCAAGAGCAGCAGAACTGGCATTGTGGATGTGGGTCTCCCATCCTCACCTTCCCATGTAATATGTCACCTAAAAAGCTGAGGTTACTTTAGGACAGTGGTTCTCAACCTGTGGGTCCCCAGATGTTTTGGTCTTCAACTCCCAGAAATCCTAACAGCTGGTAAATTGGCTGGAATTTCCGGGAGCTGTGGGCCAAAACACTTGGGGGCCCACAGGCTGAGAACCACTGCTTTAGGAGTTCTTTTTTTTTCGTGTCAGGAGCAACCGGAGTTGCTTCTGGAGTGAGAGAATTGGCCGTCTGCAAGGACGTTGCCCGGGGACGACCGGATGTTTTGATGTTTTACCATCTTTGTGGGAGGCTTCTCTCATGTCCCCGCATGGAGCTGGAGCTGATAGAGGGAGCACATCCGCGCTCTCCCCAGGTGGGATTTGAACCTGGCAGCCTTCAGGTCAGCAACCCAACCTTCAAGTCATAAGGCTTTTATCCCCTAGGCCACCGGAGGCTCCTAGGAGTTCATTCATGAGCTGAGAAGTAAATGGCTGGTTCCTTGTTTATGTTTTTGCTGCTCCTCTTTTGTCTACCCAAACAACCCCTCCCTCAAAATCCCAAAACTGTTTCACACCATTATCACCACATGTATCACACACACCATAGTGAAATCATAAGTAGCCACATGTTTTTCTTTGGCAAACTCACTCAGTGTAAGGGCGTAGTCAACAATCTCCAATCCTTCACATTATTTTTAGCCATGGCTGCTATGCTTCTATTCCATCATCATGCATGTGAATACAGTAGAGTCTCACTTAACGTAAACGGGCCGGCAAAACATTGGATAAGCGAATATGTTGGATAATGAGAGATTAAGGAAAAGCCTATTAAACATCAAATTAGGTTATGGTTTTACAAATTAAGCACCAAAACATCATGTTATACAACAAATTTGACAGAAAAAGTAGTTCAATATGCAGTAATGCTACGTAGTAATTACTGTATTTACGAATTTAGCACCAAAATATCATGATGTATTGAAAACATTGACTACAAAAATGCATTGGATAAATGACTGTTGGATAAGTGAGACTCTACTGTATATGTATTTCCTGCTAAGCTGGGGTGTGCTAATACTAATATAAGCAAGCATCCACAAACACCAAAACACACACACCTTCTTAAATGAAAAAAAAAAACACATTAGGATAGAACTAGTTTTTGGTGGGAATGATCATGTTGATGCCTGGCTCAAGTCACTTCCCACCATCCACATGCCCCAAAATCCAGATTTTCTGAAAAACTGCATGGGGAAAGGCGAGATTTTTGAACAAGTTTGAAGCTAACAAAACATAGTTCAAGTGAATTGCAAAAGGTGTTGAATGTCCAGATTGCAATTTTGACCAGTTTTAGTCCATGTAGACAAGCCCTATATCTTTTTCATATGCTTCAGATCCTGATTTCACAGGAGTGAGGAGGAAGCTGTAGTAAACATCCACTGTAGGCTGACCATAGAACTTCCCTGGATAACATATAGATGCCCAAAGCAGTATTCTCTCCAGTTTTCTCTATGTTCTCCAGCATGGATAAAACACACAAATGTGGAGGACCAACGGTGGTTGCGCTGGTGTTTGTAAAGTCATCTTCCAAAGCACTTCCTTCTAGCGCAGTGGTTCTCAGCCTGGGGTCCCCAGATGTTGTTGGCCTTCAACTCCCAGAAATCCTAACAGGTGGTGAACTGACTGGGATTTCTGGGAGTTGTAGGCCAAAAACATCTGGGGATCCCAGGTTGAAAACCACTGTTTTAGCAGGATCTTTCTTTCTGCAATTCAGTTTTGTAATGGTAGTGGGAGGGGGTATATTAGACTGAGAGAACTGCACATTCGGAATGATTCACTGCTTTGTTCTGGAGGCATGCCCTCAGCAGGCACACACTAAGTGGATCTTGGGTCTGTTTATACTAAATCATTTTATTTCCTCAAGAGGAAATGTGTAAATTAACCTCAGTGAAAACATTCATTTGACTAAAATGGGTCACTGCAGGAAATTCTACATGGCCACGCACTGAATGACATTTTTCTCACACCTGAAAAATGTGCTGAGGTGGTAGCCGAATAAAATGCCATGTTCTGGAAGCAATAATGGGCAAGCTGTTTATTCTTAGTGTCTGAACATCAACATGATTAACACATCTTTTTAAAAAATCAGGAAGCCTTAATTGCAGCTAGTTTGGTTGCTCAACTGGCTTCCAGAAAATAAAAGTTCAGATTTTGACTGACCACTCTGAGGTCTCATGGATATTACTCCTTTTTATCTAATAAATGATGCCAATATAATGGATATGGTATAATATTGACAGAGATCCTCGATTAGAGAGAGATGGCGTAAATATGCTGCCCGGGGAATGTGCAACACCCTCCATCAACGCACCAAATCCCATCTTTTCCTGCTGAAATCCCCCAGTTCAGCCATTTATTAGCCAATGTGCAGTAGTGGTGGGATGTAGGTATTTATTTATTTATCTGTCTACCATGTCAGAAGCGAACCGAGGGTACAAGTTGTAATGTATTTGAAAACAAAGTTTAAAAAACATAACAACAACTTGGCATTATACTAAATGTCTTTTGACTAGAAGTTGGCCACTTTGAGTATCTCTGGTGTTGTTGTAAGAAGGTCCTCCATTGTGTATGTGGCAGAGCTCAGACTGCATTGTAATAGGTGGTTTGTGGTTTGTTCTTCTCCACACTCGCATGCCATGAACTCTACTTTGTAGCCCCATTTCTTAAGGTTGGTTCTGCATCTCATGGTGCCAGAGTGCAGTCTGTTCAGCGCCTTCCAAGTCACCCAGTCTTCTGTGCACCCAGGAGGGAGTCTCTCATCCAGTGTCAGCCACTGATTGAGATTCCATGTTTTAGCCTGCCACTTTTGGACTCTCACTTGCTGAGGTGTTCCTGCAAGTGTCTCTGTAGATCTTTAAAAATTATTTCTTGATTTAAGGTGTTGCCGTGCTAGCTGATATCAGAACAGGGCCAGAGATGTCAATGCCTTGGTCCTTTCATTGCTGGCTGCTACTTCCCGATGGATGTCAGGTGATAAAATGCTGGCTAAACAGTATAATTTCTCCAGTGGTGTGGGGTGTAGACATCCCGTGATAATGCGGCATATCTCATTAAGAGCCACACCCACTCACCTCACAACCTCTGAGGATGCCTGCCATAGATGTGGGCGAAACGTCAGGAAAGAATACTTCTGGACCATGGCCATACAGCCTGAAAAACAAACAACAACCCTGCCACACCCACTGTTTTAACGTGGTCAGATATATTCCACACTGGGCATGCATATTCAGCAGCAGAGTAGCAAAGCACAAGGGCAGATGTCTTCACTGTGTCTGGTTGTGATCCCCAGGTTGTGTCAGTCAGCTTTCGCATGATGTTATTTCTAGTGCCCACTTCTTGCTTGATAGTCAAGCAGTACTTCTTGTAAGTCAGGGCGTGGTCCAGGGTATTTATTTATTTACAGTATTTATATTCCGCCCTTCTCACCCCGAAAGGGACTCAGGGCAGATTACAATGAACACATATATGGCAAACATTCAATGCCAACAGACAAACAACATACATTAGACCAGGGGTCCCCAAACTTTTAAAGCAGAGGGCCAGTCCACAATCTTTCAGACTGTGGAGGGGCCGAATTATCATTTGAAAAAAAAAATGAACAAATTCCTGTGCACACTGCACATGTCTTATTCGTAGTGCAAAACAACAACAACAATGAAAGAACAATATTTAAAAATGAAAACAATTGTAAACAACATAAACCTATCAGGATTTCAATGGGAAGTGTGGGCCTGCTTCTGGCCAATGAGATAGTCAGGTTCATTAGGATTGTTGTTGTTGTGTGCCTTCAAGTCATTTCAGACTTTAGGCGAGCCTAAGTCTAAAATTATTTATTTATTCATTTACTACATTTATTTATTACATTTATATCCTGCCCTTCTCACCCTGAAGGGGACTCAGAGCAGCTGTATGTACATACAATATATTATATTATTAGCATAGCACAATATTAGCATTATATATTACTACATTGAACTATACCACTATACTGTAATATTATATGTAATATATAACATATAATTAATATTATTATATGGTATTATTATTAGTATTATATTGTATAACATTATAATATTATTATCAATATTATATGTATATACAATATATTATACTAGCTGTGCCTGGCCACGCGTTGCTGTGGCATTGTCTGGTGGTGTTAGTGAGAAATTGTTGAGGTAGTAGTTGTATTGAATGTCTGTTGTATGGTTGTCTTTATGTTTAGTATGCATTTGGTTGTTTGTGTACTGTGAAAGTGGTGAGGGCAGAGGGGGTCTATGTATTTTATAGGCAGTGTGGAAGAGGCCTAAGCGAGGCCTAATTCTGCCTTTCCCCTGGGCTGAGTGGGTTGCTAGGAGTGGGCAGAGCTTAGCCTTCTAACTGGCAGCAATTGGATAAAAACAATTATTCCTCTCCCTCTAATTAGGACTTTCTTTTTCTTTTCTTTTTCTTGTATCAACCTAGAGGTGTGGATGAGGGGTTGTGCTGTCAGTTTTCGGAGTTGGGGGGCCTTTAGTTTTGTTGTTTTGTCGGTCGCCAGGATTCCATCACTCTTTTATATATATAGATTATTTAAAATGATATAAAAATATTATATTATAAAACTGAGGGCAGGGGCCAGGTAAATGACCTTGGAGGGCCGCATCCGGCCCCCGGGCCTTAGTTTGGGGACCCCTGCATTAGACAGACTCAGAGGCATTTTTAACATTTTTCCAGCTTCACGATTCCGGCCACAGGGGGAGCTGTTGCTTCACCGTCCAGAAGTGGCTGTACTTCCTCATTCCTTTCCTCGTGTTTTTCTGGCAGTTTTATGGTGTTGTAAATTATCCTCCTGCATAAAGCGTCCCTAAATTTCCCTAATTGACAGGTGCAACTGTCTTTCGGGGCTGCATAGGTCAACATCAAGCCGGGGCTATTAATGGTCGGAGGCTTAACCCGACCCGGGCTTCGAACTCATGACCTCTCGGTCAGTAGTGATTTATAGCAGCTGGTTACTAGCCAGCTGCACCACAGCCCGGCCCCTGTGAGGGTAACTCACAACTATTTTGGTGTGCTGCAATGCTCCAGTGGGATTCCTTCCCAGGTAATCCTTGGAGCTCGAGATGCTTGTCTGTTCTTAAGGTGGAAAGCGCATGTCTGCATTTTAGATTGATTAGGGATCAGCTGGTTTTCACTGTAATAGGCAGTAAGAGCACCTAAAGCTTCAGAGGGCTTCTGTTCAACCATTTCAAAGCTCCCTGCTTGGGCAGTGATGGCATGATCATCAGCACAGATGAAACTCTCTGTGCCTTCTGGCAATGGCTAGTCATTTGTGTAGATATTAAACATTGATGGAGCAAGCACGCTGCCCTGAGCCAGGCCATTCTCCTGTTTTCGCCATCTGCTTCTCTGGGGATGTTGGTGATGGATATAGGTTTAGTTATGTTCCCATAGCTGGGAACATCCCACAGCTATGAAGCAACCTCTATGACCTCCCAGGATCCTTTTATAAAATACTAGCTGTGCCCGGCCACACATTGCTGTGGCAAAGTATGGTGGTATGGGAAATAAAGTATTGAGGAATTGGTGGTAATTAAGGTAAAGGGTAAAGGTTTTCTCCTGACATTAAGTCCAGTTGTGTCCGACTGCACACTGAAGTGGATTATATGGCAGTGTGGAGTCAAGATAATCTAGTTCAAAGCAGATAATATAAGATTATAAATGAGTTATATAGCTGTGTGGAAGGGCCTTGAGTCTACACTGCCATATAATCCAGTTCAAATCTGATAATCTGTATTTTATAGGCAGTGTGGAAGAGGCCTGAGGCCTAACTGTGCCTGTCCCCTGGGCTGAGTGAGTTGCTAGGAGACCAAGTGGGCGGAACTTAGCTTTCTAACTGGCAGCAATTGGATAAAAACAATTATTCCTCTCCCTCTAATTAGGACTTTATTTTTCTTTTCTTTTTGTTGTATGAACGTAGAGGCATGGATGAGGGTTTGTGCTGCCAAGTTTAGTGTCTCTGGGATGTGTAGTTTTGTTGTTTTGTCCTAGGCTGAAATTTCATTACCCTTATATATATATAGATTTGTAATAATTTTGTACATGAAATAAGGTGTGTACACTGAATCACCATAAAGCAAGGGTTTCACAATCTCAGCCACCCACGTGGACAGTTTTGGATTTTGTAGCATTTCAGATTTCAGAAATCTTGATAAGGGATGCTCATTCTGTACTTAAATATCACTGGCACAGAGAATCCATTGAAGATATGGCCATTTTTATTGTACTCCATGTTTAGAAGGACCCAGTGTTCTGCTTGCGTGGCCAATTCAAAGTCCGAGACTGTATCACCATGCTATAACATGCTTGAAAGAGCAGCCCTGGTGACTCACCACATGGGAGAGCTTTTATGCACAGCCGAGCATTTCTCATTGATGCCTGGGTGGCTCTTGCTACTTTGATGCCCTTGCTGGATTTTAATGCTGCCACTTTGATAAAGAAAGGAACGAGGTCATTTAACCTCAATGCACAATGGCACCAAAGGGCAAAGCCCACTATGAAGAATTAGAATGTCAAAGATTATTTGAAATTCAGAGATGGTTCGGATATAAGATGGAGTTGATTACTCTGTGTGCAAAGAGGCTGATGTTGAACAAGATGTGCCTGCCTTGTGGTTCACAAATGTGCTGGGAAATAAAATCTAGGGCCAATTATTATTGGCTCCTCTTGCTAAAAGCTACCGGTAGCAAGCAGTAATGATTTAAAGCAATGTTCAGAAAGGACAGATGGAAAGACATTTGTGTGCATGGCATATGTAATGTAATCAAGTCGAGAGAAAGGTATATGTTCTCTGTGTGGATAAAAATGCACTGATCGCTATAGGACATAGTTCCAGGAAACTGCCTCTCCCGAGCTATCTGATAGTCACTTCATACTGGTTAGTTTTCCAGTGAATTAGACTGGAAAGAGGATGAGTCACTTGGGGGTGATGATTATTTCTCAATGAACTACTGAAGCAATGATAGGGAGTTTGCACTGTTTCTCACGCATCACTTGAGATGATGCTACTTTTCAGTACTGTGTTCTCTTCTCGGGGAGTCAATTAGATACAATACATCTGAAATAATCTCCCAGAAGTTCTAAAATTCACTCAACCCTAAATTCACTATTTGAATGAAATCAAGACACTTGGGGATATTATTCATAGAATCAAGAGTTGGAAGAGATCCCAAGGGACATCCAGTCCAACCCCATGTCGTGCAGGAATCAAAGTACTCCTGATATATGCCCATTTAGCCTCTGTTTAAAAACCTCCAGAGAAGGGGATTTCACCGTGCTGTAAGGCAGCATATTTCACTGTTAAACAGATCTTAGGATCAGGAGGTTTTCTTAGTGCTTAGGTGGAATTTCTTTTCCTGTTATTTGAATCAGTCACTCCGTATCATAGCTTCTGGAGCCAGGGCAAACAAGCTTGCTCCTCCCTCAATATGTCATCCTTTCAAATATTTAAACATGGGTTACCATGCCCCCTCTCAGCTTTTCCCCCCCCCCTGAGCTCAACATATCCAGCTCCCTATGCCATTCGTCATACTGGCTTCCAGACCAGTCCAGTCATGTTTGACTCTGGGGGTTGGTGCTCATCTCCATTTCTAAGCCGAAGAGCCGGTGTTGTCTGTAGACACCAAGTCATGTGGCCGGCATGACTGCACGGAGCGCTGTTACCTTCCCACCGGAGCGGTACCTATTGATCTACTCACATTGGCATGTTTTCGAACTGCTAGGTTGGCAGAAGCTGAAGCTAACAGCAGGCGCTCACTCCGCTCCCAGGATTTGAACCTGGGACCTTTCAGTCTGCAAGTTCAGCAGCTCAGTGCTTTAACACACTTTGCCACCAGGGCTCCACTTTAGTTTCATTCTATTCCAAATTTATTATATTAAAAAGTGTGTGTGTGTGTGTTGGGGGCGGGGGGAGAACTCTTGTGAATTGGTATAGCACTATATATATATATATATATATATATATATATATATATGAATATTATTATCTGCATCCCTCACAAAGTTGTTGCAGGAATAAATACATGAAGGTGGATCATCCTATGCTACCTTGAGTTCCTTTGGGAAAGGCAGGATACAAATGTGATATCTTAAGGTAGGGGTGGATATAAAATCCCTATCTCCATACAAACAAATATGTCAAGTTCATATAGTTATGGTCTTTCAGATACACTAGACTTAAATTATACAGGGCTTTTTGAGTCATGACCAACACTGTGACATGTGCCCAGAAATAAACCAATGCCGTGGTTCCACAACTGTCTCCAGTCACATTCTGGCTGCAGAATCCTGGACTTGCTGTAGTTTTCAAAATGTTGTTTTATCTTGTTGTTAAATATTACTTATTTTTTCATTTGAATGTTTTTTCAAGCAACATTTAAGATCAGTTATTTTGTTAATTATCCTCAACTAAGTAACATCTGGCTCAACTCCTGTGGGTTTGCCAGTTGGCACAGGTCTCCTTCTGCACTCCTCCAACTGACCTACCACATCATCTGTCTGAGACTACATTCTCCAGATGCTGTGCAGTAAGGAATGCCAAAAGATAGGGTGTCAGGCTGGGGACACACAGAAGGAGCGCAGGAGTGAGCAGTCTGTTGACACCGTCATTGTATCACAACACTTCAAGAATCCACCTCTGCAAAACCCCATTCTGCTGTTTCATCATAGCATGGAGATGAGTCTGATCTCTCAAAGGCTATATCGACAGAATTCAAGCTCTAGCAAGTTCTACTATGTTGGTATGACTTTGAGTATGCCCCCAGTGCCTGCTGCCCGAGGACCACTCTAGCTAACTATGGAGACACTCATCACTACAAAGTTGCCCATTAGTTGAAGATCTGGATAATGAACACAGACACAGGGGGAGACGTAGTCACTTTGTGTTTTAGGCGCAAAGATTACTGCAGATGCAGACTACAGCCAAGAGATCAGAAGATGTTTACTTCTTGGGAGAAGAACAATGGCCAACCTCAATAAAATAGTGAAGAGCAGAGACATCACACTGGCAACGAAGGTCCGCATAGTGAAAGCAATGGTATTCTCCATAGTAACCTATGGATGTGAGAGCTGGACCATAAGGAAATAATGCCCTGCTGCTCACTGGAGGGAAGGATATTAGAGGCAAAGATTAAGTACTTTGGCCACATCATGAGAAGACAGGGAAGCTTGGAAAAGATTATGATGCTGGGGAAAATGGAAGGAAAAAGGAAGAGAGGCTGACCAAGGGCAAGATGGATGGACGGTATCCTTGAAGTGACTGGCTTGACCTTGAAGGAAGTGGGGGCAGCGACGGCCTATGGAGCTCTGGCGTGGGCTGGTCCATGAGGTCACGAAGAGTCGGAAACGACTGAACGAATAAAGAAGAAGTCAACTGCAAAAGGCCACCTTACTGGGCTCTGCGCGCATCATCCGAAAATACATCACATAGTCCTAAACACTTGGGAAGTGTTTGACTTGTGATTTTGTGATCTGAAATCCATCATATATATCTCATTTGCTGTGTCATACCGTGTCTTTGTGTCAATAATAATAATAATGACCTGAAGTACACAGTAACAACAGTGGCAGAACTTGATGATACATCACATATTTCAGGATGCTGGCCTGTATTTTTTGAGATTTCAATTTTTAAGGATAGAACAAGTGTTTGTATAACTTTAATTGAACAAACAATGCAATAGTAGAAGATATTGCATATCTCTGATTATTAGTTGTATTTATGGACCATATGGATTTTTAAAAAATGCAGTAATTGGACCTTAAAGTCCTGATTTATTTGATTGATGTTATTACAGGGTTGTTTTACTGGTGCTGCCTCCTCTTCTTAGTGCTTTGCCCCCCTCTTAGGATATAATCTATCAGCTCAAAATTCAACCAATTTGTTCAGGGCGCAACCTATTGGCTCATATTTTCTATTCATGTTTTTAGAAAAGCAGAGCATGAACCCTTTTCAAGTAGCATATATTCAAAAGTCTGAAAACCCATTTCAAGAGAAGCTGTGCAAATACAGCCTTCTGCTTACTTGATTGGCTATGAATGGGAAATGCTGGGAAGAAGGCAGCTTGGATAATTAGGAAGGCATTAGCTAGAGTTGAGCAGTCCCAATGTGATCATATTCTAAATTATGAAACTGCTTTTCATGATGGATGAATATATTCTGAGCTGGCAAGCCAAGAACCCGTTAATGCATGTCAACCAGCAAACTGCTTTCCTGCCTACAAAAATGGTTACAAGAAATATCACAAAAGGAAGGACATAATATTTAAGAACAATTTGGCTTAGATTAGTCTACCATATCCACTCCTGGAGATCGTTTTCTGTGACTGAAAGCATGTGATGAAAAAACAAGGGAATATTTTCTGTAACAGCATCTTTCCTCGCTTGTAGATCACTCTGTAGATTAACACACATTTTGAACTATTTTTGTTTCAAGGTGACATAATCAACTGGAGCTGGATAACACATTGATTCAGAGGCTGCTTAGCAGCCACAATACCCACAAAAACATTTATCTGATGAAGCTGGCATGCCATAGCCAATTTAGGATTCCCCTATGATCCAATGTTTGCATAAGATCTTTGTGCTGATAGGCATCATAACTCAGTTCTTCTACTCCCCCAAGTGGTAAATGAGTCTTCCAGGCTGAAGATTTCTGGTCAAGTAAAGATTAATCAGGAGGAAGCAGAGATTAATCAGGAGGGGCCCCTGGCATTGCAATTGGATTTGTAGCACTTTATGCTAATCCCCATCTGCATTGACAAGGTTGTAATTTGCTTATTATTCATCATAATTAAAGCACTGCCTCAAGTTTTTTTTTTTTCGTGTCAGGAGCAACCGGAGTTGCTTCTGGAGTGAGAGAATTGGCCATCTGCAAGGACGTTACCCAGGGGACGTCCGGATGTTTTGATGTTTTACCATCCTTGTGGGAGGCTTCTCTCATGTCCCCGCATGGAGCTGGAGCTGAAAGAGGGAGCTCATCCGTGCTCTCCCTGGGTGGGATTCAAACCTGGCAGCTTTCAGGTCAGCAACCCAGCCTTCAAGTCACGAAGGTTGACTTGAACCTCAAGTTGTGCCATAGGCATTGTCAACTAGAAAAGGGCAGAGATTTAGTTTCAGTTGTTTTTAGAATAATTTACCAAAATCCACAAATTCCATCATGTTTAGGATGAAAAGATTTTAAGATGCGAAACTGCAGAATTTTGGAGAGTTACTTTTAAAAAGGAAATACAATATGACCCCCCATATCTGCAGGTAAACTTTGTTTCTGTATGTGAGACTGTAGGTGGGAAATAGCAAATGATTTCCAGCAGAATTGATTGAATAACTACACAGGAGAACCTAGCAAAGACCTAGTGATTTTTGAGTCTTCCAGTGGAACTCTATGGTCAAATTCTCATGGAAGCATACCGTAGAATAATAATAATAATAATAATAATAATAATAATAATAATAATAATAATAATAATAATAATTATTATTATTATTATTATTATTACTGCCGGCCGAAATCTTTTGACACGGCACCCAATAAACATTGGGTTCCGTCCCAAAAGATTTCAGCCGGCATTTGGAAACAATAGACATTGACAAAATTACGATTTGCCAACTGCAAAAGGCCACCCTACTGGGATCTGCACGCATCATCCGAAAATACATCACACAGTCCTAGACACTTGGGAAGTGTTCAACTTGTGATACAAAATCCAGCATATCTATCTTGTTTGCTGTGTCATAAAAAATAATAATTTTATTTCCTACTCACTTCTCCTCATGGCTTGAATTGCTCGGAAGACCTAGAAAATGCCTAGAGAAAACATGTATTGTCAAACATTTGTAAAGGTACAATACAACACCTGTTGAAATGCCTTATCCTGTATAACCATTAGGGGTGTGCAATTTGGGAAAAATCCATGCTGTTTTCGGTGTCCGATGTTCTGTTTTTGGCTGCCCCTCTGTTCCATTTTTAGGGAACTTTCTGAATTCAGGAGGGGTTTCTGTTTTCATGGCGGAAAGATTAATCCATTGGTGCCAATGGGGAAACTTTAGAGGCTCATTTCTTTGTCATTTTAGGCCTATCAGCATGAAACATGCCTCGCTTATAGGCCACATCTTCTACTGCAAGCCTGCCAAGTTTCAAAACATTTCACCGATCTACTAATTTTTTTGAATTTATAAAAAAAATACCATAACTTTTTTTAAAAACCCACAAGAGAGGGTTCTGGGAATTGAAGACCCAAGCGCATGCCACAAGAAGAGAATGGAATGAATAGACACAGCCAACCAGGCTGAAAAGATTAGCTGAAAAGATCCAGCTGCAGTGATCTGTACCAGATAAGGCTTTGGTTGCCCCACCCCAGTCTTGTTTTCATGCATTCGGTAACCGAATCCACCAAATCATTTGAATCCGGTGCACAAAAACAAAATTGCACACACCCCTAATAACCATTAAAGATTCAAGAGTCCATTCCAGTTTCAGTTTGACAACCCTAGTATCAGTAACAACAGCAACAAGTGTGTTTCCTGCAGTTTGTGAGCCCTTGGCTTCTGTTACCACTTCACTTCCAGCCTTATCTTTGATACCAGATTTTTCATAATTCTGTTTTCCTTTGATGAAATCTTACACTGCTCCCAGACGGGTATTAGCAATCATCATCAAACCAGCTGAATCAGTGTGTTTGACATTGCCTTCAAACTGTGTAGGATTTGTTCCAGCTCCATGCTGATTCCTGCTAGTCTACATCACCACCGTTGGCAGAGTTTCCATCATGCTGAGAGGAAGAGAAAATCTCTTTGCGGCATTTCCTGTTCAACATATTTTGTAGGACAGGTGCTGGAGAAGCAGCTGGGAGGCCATAACAGGCTGTATTCTAGGCCTGGAGCATCTGTTCTCCAAGATCTGTAAGGCAGATGTACAGCCTGAAGTTTGGCGAAAGATACTGTTTGGTGGTTGGATGGGCTCAGAGATCGTTAGATAGACTGATTTCTGTTTGTACAATTTATTAATCACTTTTTTGTTTATTAGGGTTATAAGAGCAAAGTGCAATAACATAGATTAAGCAATGGCTGAGATCCTACATTGGCCAGGAGGAGTGCATATGTCTTCTAACATACTTACAGAAGTAGAACCAACCTTTGTGTTTACTTAAACTGCTAGTATGAATGTTTTAGAATTAGCGTGCTTATCTAACTTTCTGTTGGATAGTTTTGCCATATCCTCTCTCTTCCGTCACCTCTTTGGAGTTTATCACATGAGGCAATTACAGTGTTCCCTCACTTATCGTGGTGAACATTCCAGGATTACTCACAATAAGTGAAAATCCACGAAGTAGGGACACTATATTTATTTTAATATTTATACATTATTTTAGTAGTTATAGACTATTTTAAGTCTTTATCAACCAATTGTGTGTTGATAAATCACCTCCTTTTCCTCCCATTGCCACCTGGGCTCCTTTTCTCTCCCTTCAGCTTCTCCTTCCTACCTTCCTTAAGCTGTAAATTGTAATTTTTTATGATTTATAATATTATTTTAGAGGTTATTGAAAAACCGTGAAACAGCAAATCCGCAAAAAGCAAACCGTGAAGTAGTGAAGGAACACTGTACAGCAAGACAATAGCTTCTTTGTCTTGGACTTATCACATGATGTCACTTCTTTCTCTCTACTTTCCCAGGAGGGCACCATTGGAAGATGTTTCTCAAAAACAGGTAATTGCAGATTATTTCTATTTGAAAATGAAAAGCTTTCCAGGCTGTTTCACACTGGGAAAACAGAAGGAATGGAGCACCATTATGTGATATGTCCACTGTTTTTCAGCTGGAATTGTGATGTGCCTGACTTGTGTGATAAAGTCCCTAGTCTCATTCTGCAGTTCCTCCCCCTCTCTCCACCACTAAGGATGTGTTTATAATGTCTTTCCCTCCAGGATGTCATGAAAGTGCCATACTATTTGCATGCATTTTTATTACAGAAGATGTGTGGGTATGTGGTGATTGTGTAGGGTTGGCTGTTGCTCACCTTCTATTTGCCAAGCTTAATTATTCTACTTTATACTATTGTTTCTCACATTTCCCAACAAAGGGCAGAAAGACTGTTCTCTCTGCCCAGCTGCTTCCCTCGGTCTGCATCAAAACCAAAAGTTCTGATTTCTTGTCTACTGAACATTTATGAGAATGCTTTCAATCTCATTTTGGCTGCTTTTAAGCATATTTTTGCTCCCTCCCTCCCAATTCTCAAAAGCAGTAAAAACAAATCTCTCCTGCAACAAAACAAAAACTTCACTCAATCCCCAGTTTTATTGTCCTGGGGTTGGTGACCTTGCAAAAGCAGGTACTGAATACGTTCTTGCAAAAAGTCCAATAGTACATGCATAATTTCAACCTTTGTCATGACTGAAAATGGAGCATTTTAAAAGGCAATTAAAAAGATTTTTAGAAGAAAAGGGCAGAGGGAATAATGCAAATGAGGTTGCCTTCTGGAAGCTTAACAAGGATGAAACCAGCCTGGCTTCCATTGAGAGGAAGACAATCAAAGTTGGTTTTGCATGTTTGTTATTTTTGCAGAAAATCCTTGCATACTTAGCATCTTACCATTTAGGAGTGATGAGACTTGTAATAGATTATTCTCTGAAAATCTCAAATTCCAGACAACTGAAGATATTCTGCTTTCTGTCTCAAAAAATAAAATACCTATGGGATAGGGTACCCCAGTGGCGCAGTGTGTTAAAGCGCTGAGCTGCTGAACTTGCAGACCAAAAGGTCGCAGGTTCGAATCCGAGGAGCGGAGTGAGCACCTGCTGTTAGCTCCAGCTTCTGCCAACCTAGCAGTTCGAAAACATGCAAATGTGAGTAGATCAATAGGTACAGCTCCGGCGGGAAGGTAACGGCGCTCCATGCAGTCATGCCAGCCACATGACCTTGGAGGTGTCTACGGACAACGCTGGCTCTTCGGCTTAGAAATGGAGATGAGCACCAACCTCCAGAGTCGGACACGACTGGATTTAACATCAGGGGAAACCTTTACCTTTTTACTATGGGATAGGGGCTCCAATATCAGCAGAGTAGTGATTCTGCCCCAGATTTTAGGCTCTATCCAAGGCACCAAACCTACTTCGAGGTAGGGTTCAGCATCGGGAATTGCTTCTTTAAACTGAGAACAGATTCCACAGTAATGTTAGATGTCCCATCCATTAGATGGTATTCAGGGCAGGCCCAAGATAATTTTCCAGTGTAAGCTAACAGAATTTTGGCGCCCCCCCCCAAACCAATCACTGAAAAATAAAAGCGTTGGATAAGCAAAAATGTTGGATAATAAGGAAGGATTAAGGAAAAGCCTATTAAACATCAAATTACATTATGATTTTACAAATTAAGCACCAAAAATCCTTTCTCCCACCCTGGAAATAATAATAATAATAATAATAATAATAATAATAATAATTATTATTATTATTATTATTATTATTATTATTATTTATTTATATACCGCCCTATCTCCCAAAAGGGACTCAGGGCAGTTTCCAATCATAAAAATAACAAGTACATTACATAACAACATAATAAGCATATATTGAGGACCAGATATGTAACCTCACTTACCTCGATTCCAACAGCCCTCACAACCTCTGAGGATGCCTGCCATAGGTGGGCTTCTGACCTCAGAGGCCAGCAAGAGGCTGTGGAGGGTGGCGCAAGGCTGCGGAGGCCGGCCAGAGGCCTCGGAGGCCAGCGCAAGGCTGCGGAGGGCGGTGCCAGGCCGCAGAGGTTGGCCAAAGGCCTTGGAGGCTGGTGCCAGGCCACAGAGGATGGTGCAAGGTTCTGGAGTGCCCGACGCAGGCTTCGGAGTGCCCGACATGGGCTCCAGAAGGCCCGCCCGGCCCACCGGAAAGCCTGATGCGGGCTTCTGGAGCCTGTGCTGGGCCTTCCGGAGCCCACATCGGGCACTCCAGAGCCCGCGTCGGGTCTTCCGGTGGGCCAGGCGGCCCGAAGAAGGGCCAAAGAAGGCCCGCAAGGCCCGAAGAAGGAGGCGGGGAGGGGGTGCGGTCATCCTCCTGGGGGCCTCAACTGCGCCCCTGGAATGATTGCGCCACAAGCGACTGCTTAATTGGCCTCCCCAGTGGACCGCCTCAGATGGTATTCCTCTATTCTGTATTCACAAGCTGATGGGATTGAGCTGAACAATATTTTAGTACTGGTGAAAAAACAACATTCTCCACTGCATCTCAAGGCAGTAGGTTAGTATAGGGTGAAGTGAGTCCAGACAAGGTATCTAGAACATAGCTTGGCCCACCAATTGCCTCTGCAGGATTACTTCATTCTCCCCAATAGTAAGGTTGGCTCTACTACTGAGGACCTAAATCCTTAGTATACCTACTTTCAAGAAGCTCACTAGGTTAGAGCCTTTCCTTTCTACCAAGACATTTATAGTTCAAGTCCCAGGATCACTTGGAGGTCTCTGGTCAGGTCACCAACTCCCTCAATAAAACCAGAAGGTATAGTTCAGGAGGCATTCCTGAACATACTGCAGAAGGATAAGTCTCATTGGATACAGTGGGCCTTGTTTTTGAGTAAACATGCATAGGATCATTCCACTGAGTATAGTAAAATTGTTACCTGATGTGTCTCATTTGTGCTTGTTTATACATCCCCTGCAACTGAATCTTTGATGCCTTTTGGTTGAAGATGGATCCCTTCCACAGAGACTGTTAGAAATGTCACAGCCTGCCATCTGTCTCATCTGGAGCTCTAAGGTGTATTTTCCCCAATCTTCCCATAGATCTTTCCATCACCTGCCATATTCCCCAACAATGTCTTAAAAACAGAAAGATTAAAAATGACAAAACATGGGAAAAAAGTGAATCATGCTTTGAGAGTGACAGCCTCAGAAATAACAAATGCTGCTGTAGGTGGGACACAGCTTCAGTGGAAATGTGAATCAGAAGAGCTTTTGGAGGGGAGGAGGAGAAAAATCAAAATGTTGCATTTTAGAACCATGGCTCAGAGATAAATAATTTGGGATGTGGTGGGGAGGGAGTATAATACCAGCAGCAATGCTTCCAAGTGACCATATCAAAGAGGCACCTGGAAACAGTCCCATTGCAAGATTTCTTTAGGCTTTGTTGCCAGTATTTGCACATGAATGGCTGTGAGCGGCTTTGATCTATGCAGTGAAAATTGGTTTAAATTAGTTGCAGTGTTTTATTATGCAACGAGGGAAATAGGCCGGGCTGTGGCACAGGCTGGTTAGCAGACAGCTACAACAAATCACTCTGACCAAGAGGTCATGAGTTCGAAGGCCAGCCCGTGCCTGCGTTTGTCTCTGTCTCTGTTCTATGTTATGGCATTGAATGTTTGCCGTATATGTGTGCAATGTGATCCGCCCTGAGTCCCCTTCGGGGTGAGAAGGGTGGAATATAAATATTGCAAATAAATAAATAAATAAATAAATATTCAGGTTAATGTCCAGTATAAAGGCCTTTTCACACTACAGGGGCAAAAGACTCCCTCAAAAGGAGACACTACACAAAAAAGTGCTATGATTCCACTTGAAATGTCATGTCTGCGTTCTATGGATCCTAGGGTTTGTAGAGGCGCCAGAGCAGAAATGTAGCTGAGAACCGTAATCTACAAATCCCAGGATCCCATAGGATACTGTCATAACAGTTAAATGGAATTATAATGCCATAATAATTTGTGTTGTGTGAGAGGAGCCTTGCTCATCCCAACTATTGGTGAGATGTACAACTCAGTTCTCTCTCTGGAGCTCTGAAGAACCACAGCAGATCCTCACAATTTTGGATACCTGAAGGGACATTGGTTTTTGTTTTTGTTTTGTTTTGTTTTTTGTCTTTTGGATCTCCTATTAAAGGTCCCATCAAAACAGCCTTTTATAGAATTTTAACGATTTTTGAAGCAGTCTCAAATGGGAGTTTGCTGGAAAATGAGATCTGGTGGTGATTATCACATACATTTGTACCATGAGCCGCATAGTTCTCAACCCTGTGTAAATAATCTTTTTAATATTTATTTTAATAGTCATCAGTTCGGAAGCCTTGGCATGCTGAAACAATGGTAAGTCCATAAACAAATTAGTAAGTGAGTAAAGGACACTGTATGTGCATGAGAGCTACTATACTCTTGGGTTGTGGAAAGGAACAGATTGAATTCATGTACTTACCTTGAAACTAAGGAAGTACAACATTGGAAGCATCTGTTTAACTCCCCGGCCCCCTCCATCTTATATATATTGTAGAATGCCAGCTAGCAACTTCACAAAGGGGACTGGCAACCTGCCACACAATCAACAGCTTTCGTTTCAATTGGAGTGACAGCATTGTCACAGCAGGGCGCACCCCTAGCGGGGAATCATTTCCAAATCTGCATGAGCCTTGCCAAATGCGGTGCCAAGAAGGCTAATCTCCCAGGTGGAAAGATATTCCTTCCCTCCCCCATGCTGAACCATATGCTTCCAGTAACACTTTGGTGGTGCAAGTGTGGCCGAAGGTATTGGAGAGGGTGTTTTTTTTAAAAAAAAAAAATTTTTACAAGATTGTGGCATTACAATAGTTGCAAACCCACACTTGAGATTTTTAGCTGTGTTCTTTGTTCTTCATTGCCCCCATTCCTGAGAAGTTGCTCAGGTGTCTTAAAAAGTTTTTAAAGAAGCTTACAGATGATGTGTTAAATAAATCCAATAGATGCCAGCTAGTGTCAACTTGGTTCAAGTCTATTATTTCCTGCTTATAGAAGAAAGCTCTCTTTAAATATAATTTAAAATGACAGTTTTCATTGTAATCACATTTCTTAATTTGCCAACAGGATTCCCCATTGCCAGTTCAAAATTTCTCTGCCAAGACATTCCCAATGCTATCCAAACCGGCTGCCTTGATGCTAGGAAGCCAGATAGCATAGCTTCACAATGCATTCATGAAAAAGGAAAGCAATGCATGTGGGACACTAGAATAGTCGAATCCTCAAATTTTCCTTCTGCTATCAGAAAGACTTATGTATGGTCAGTTAAAAAGCCCCTGAGAACGTTTTCACACATTCTGCTGTCAAAGCACGTATCACCCATCTTAGCTTTGTGCCTCTGAATTTCTCTTGCATAAATGTAGTACCTTAGGTAAAGATAAAGGTTTTCCCCTGACCTTAAGTCCAGTCGTGACCGACTCTGGGGGTTGGTGCTCATCTCCATTTCTAAGCCGAAGACCCGGAGTTGCATGTGGCTGGCATGACTGCATGGAGCGCTGTTACCTTCCCGCCGGAGCAGTACCTATTGATCTACTCACATTTGCATGTTTTCGAACTGCTAGGTTGGCAGGAGCTGGGGCTAACAGCGGGTGCTCATTCCGCTCCTGGGATTTGAACCTGGGACCTTTCGGTCTGCAAGTTCAGTAGCTCAGCGCTTTAACACACTGCGCCACCACCAGGGGCCCAAGTACCTTAGAGGCATATATAAAACACTGCTTTAACTTTGAGTCTTCAAGTCATTTTGACCGATGGCAAATCCATCCTAGGGTTTTATTGCAGGATTTGTTCAGAAGAGGGTTGCCATTTGTAACAGATCTTGCCTACCTTACTGGGTTAGTGAGTGGCCTGCCTTACAGGGCTGGTGTGCTGCCATTTTCAGGCCTTGCTTGCAAAAGCTAGGCAGAGCAAGGGGGAGGAGTGATCAGGCAGCCATTATTGTAAGTGCAGTATGATTGGCTGATACAAATGGAGAAAGTTGCTTAGCAACTGGAGATGGGCGGAACCAAAGTGACAGTTAGAGCTAGGCAGACAAGGAATTCATTCAGTCAGTTGGTTAGTTGGGTTTTGAAGTGTGAAGATAGCGATAGATTTTGGGAACTGTGTTTTAAAAAAAGAAACCTCTTTGAGGAATATAGTTAAAAGCCTTCAGGAAAGGAAGGGCTGAGGACTGTATTGAGACTCTATAGTTTAGATTGTTGGTGTTAAATCCCGGAAGAAGTGGATTTAAAAAGTTAAAATTTTCCTGTTTGTATTTCCTGCGTGAAGAAACCTATTTCCACAGAATCCAAGTTATAAAACTATTCATTGTAAGAGTTAAGGCTAATACTTTATTGAAACAACTACGCATCTTGCCTAACTTGTTATTGAAACCATTACGTTTCTATACTGTTCAAGAACCAATAAACAACAACTTCTTGTTTTTCCTGACATAAAGTGTCTCGTGTGACTCTCTCAATATCCTGATACAGAAGAGGTTGCTGAATATAACATTGGTGTTGGCAGTAACAAGTTTGAATCCTTTATATTTTTGGTGGCAGCTAGAACTGAAACCTCTGCAATTTTGGCAATTTTGAAAATTCTCTATATTTTGGTTTTAAATCCTCTATATTTTAGTGAAAATCCTCCATACCATTACTTTATCTGAGGCTGAGAGAGTGTGACTTGCCTACAGTCACCCAGCGGATTTCAGGCCAAGCAGTGATTTGAACCCTGGTCTCCAGGGTCATAGTCCAATGCACAACTCATTACATCACATTGGCAAGAAATATGTGAAATGTGTCCCACAAGGTGTTTGTTGAGAATCGAGAACTCTTGGCAAGAATTCTCATCAGCTGAAGAAAAGCAGTTCAAGACTTATCCTATGCCGAATTTGTGGCAAGAGCACATTTTCCCATACACTCTATTCTGTACAGAATATGCAAGCTATTACTACCCAGGAAATGCTGTTTGCTATACAAAACAATCATGCATTTTTTGTACCTATGTGCAGAAGAAGTCTTAGTCTCTGAATAGTCTTTGAAAACTGCACAGGCATCAAAAGACTTTTCTGCAGCAAGAAGAAAATCGATAAATTACTCGTAGCTTCCTTCAAGAAGAAAATGGAACTAAAAAAATGTGAGGCTGGTTTTACTATTGTCGCAGATTGCGTTTTAGTTGTATATGTTTGGCCATTTACGTTGTAAACTGGGTTCACTTTCAGGATTTGGAGAAAGATTGGAGATAGATACAAGTAAAAATAACAAAAAGCAGAAGGTAGAGCAGGAGGATTTTTTTTTTCAAAATCTGCACTTGCAATTTTCCCCTTTCATCTTATTCTGTGTCCCTCACCAGGTGGTTGGAAACAGGTGCATTTTTGTTTCCGAAATTGAACTGAGTGGAGTGAGGCCTCTGTTTATGGCTGTAACTGATATGATGGTGCCAGTGCAAATAACATTTGTGCTGCAGTCGCCGATGACTGAATATGATTTATATGAATTGCCTAAAAAAATGTATCCTGTCCTGATATCCTCCTGGATCAGCTCTTACTTTATGTGTTTTCTCAAGACCTGGCAAAGCACAACATTAATTGCAAAACAAAAATATATAGAATACAGATATCTACCCTGTTTCCCCTAAAATAAGACATCCCCAAAAAATAAGACCTAGTAGAGGTTTTGCTGAATTGCTAAATGTAAGGCCTTCCCCAAAAGTAAGACCTAGCAAAGTTTTTGTTTGGAAGCATGCCCAACAAACAGAACACCAGAGCATGCAGGATCGGTAAATGTACGTACCATAAAGTGTTGTATATGGAAATATTGGTAGTAACAAGAAATTCTTGATAGGATTCACAGTTTGTCTGGTTATGCTGGTTTATGATGACAACTACTGTACAGTATATAATAAAAGTTCATTTATTGTTCAACAATAAATGTGAATTCTTCTTCATGGAAAAATAAGACATCCCTGAAAATAAGACCTAGCGCATCTTTGGGAGCAAAAATCAATATAAGACACTGTCTTATTTTCAGGGAAACACGGTAGTATCTACACCTGATGTGGATTTTTAAAATTGTGTCACAGTATACAGTGTTCCCTCACTACTTCGCAATTAACTTTTTGCAGATTCACTGTTTTGCGGTTTTTCAATAAACTCTAAAAGACTATTATAAATCATAAAAAATTACAATTTACAGCCTAAGGAAGGGAAGAAGGAGAAGCCAAAGGAGCCTAAGTGGCAACGGGAGGAGAAGGAGGCAATTTATCAACACACGATTGGTTGATAAAGACTTAAAATAGTGTATAACTACAATTATTTATTTATTTATTTATTTATTTGCGACATTTATATACCGCCCTTCTCACCCCGAAGGGGACTCAAATACTAAAATAATGTATAAATATTAAAATAAATATAGTGTCCCTATTTCATGGATTTTCACTTATTGTGGGTGGTCCTGGAACCTAACCCCTACGATAAGTGAGGAAACACTGTATATACTTCTGCATACTTAAAAAAAATCCTGATACATTAATGGGTGCACACTCCATGCAGATAGAAGCATGCTTGTATTCATTTTAGACATGTACATAATGTTTGAGTGTGTGCATACATTCTGAAAATATGGGGAAGGGCAATCCAAAAATGCATATGTTTCTGATCACAAATTGCATCTACTTCCATGTGTGGTCCAGAAGTGACAGATCAGAAAAATCATTTTTGAATAAACTACCATGATTCCAATTTTTCCCACATTTTAACCATGTGAAAAGGCAATACTTATTCAAAAGGAAAGGAGTGCCTCTATGAATGTCAAAGTCTGCCTACCGCCAATGAGTTATGTTTCTGACAGAAACCTACATAACGGACAGCCTGTATCTGACTGCCTAGCATGACAGGGAAATAAGATTAAGGGGTTTTCCAATAAAGTTGATAAACCATATTAAAGACTGCCTTCAAAGCCCTTTTAAAAAACGCTCAAAGATCAAACGAAATAATACATTTCTGACTGCTTGCTGGAAGCTGCAAAAACATAAAGCAAACCCTATGAGGAAATTCCACAATTGCATTTTCTAACTTGCAAAAAAGAGATGTATTCTCCATGGCACAGTAGGAGAATCGGGCATTTTCAACCTCACACAATGGAAGCAAAAGAGCAGGCAGCTCATTGATCCAGAGACTCCATTATGTCTAATGTCTGCCCCATTGCACTCCACACTTTGGTGCATGAAAATCTGAAGGGCAGAGCCAAGACCTCACATAATTTAGACTGCAGATCTCAGTCATGAGGGAAGCCTTGATTTAACTCAGCTTGTAATTTTCCTGCTGATTCATTTGGTTGATTTTAGCTCTGTTGCAGTGTGGAGCTTTTTTTAGATACTGCAATTTAGTCATTTGTGTGTTTTTTATTCTTTTCCTGTATATCACCTCAGAATTACTGAAAATCAAACTTAAAAATAAAGTAGGCAAGCCACACAATGCATTCACATAGGAAAACTGAGTAAGTCTAAATTCTAGAAGGGCAGCTGGATATATGTTGCAACAGAGAGGTGAATTACGAAGGCTATCCAGAAAGTAGATTACGTTTTGGAATTACAAATGAACAAAGTATAGGAGAAAACATTTACCATATGCAGTTGAAAGCCACACCCAAATACCACATCTCACATAGTCGCCATTCAAATCTAGGCACTTACCATAGTGATGAATGAGCTTTGCAACTCCTTCCCCACTAAATTCTGCCGCATGCGTCATCAACCACTTGTTTCCAACAATGGGGGCATGGCTGGTAACACAGCGTTTTGGTGATGCTGTGCAGCTGTGGGAAGGGACGAAAGTGGCAGAATTTAGTCAGGGCGGATTACAATTAACATATATATGGCAAACATTCAATGCCATCAGACAAACAACATACAGTATAGACACACACAGAGGCAATTTTCACATTTCCAGCTTCGTGAGGGTATGCTCGATTCCGGCCACAGGGAGAGCTGTTGCTTCATCATCCATGAGTGACACCGAGTGCTGTACTTCCTCATTCCTTTCCACGTGCTGCTGGCAGTTTTATGGTGTTGTAAATTAATTAAATTAGCCTCCCGCATAAAGCGTACCTAAATTTCCTAGTTGACAGATGCAACTGTCTTTCATGGGAAGCCTGAATAGCTTTCAGAAGTGTATAAAATGTCTTGTATTTTTTATGGAGTTATGCTTGTAGCTTTTTGAGTGTCAGCTTCATTTTTTTGGCCAAACTGTAATAAACTTCTTCAGTTTGCCTTCAACCCAGAGTGCTTGTTCTCTGTCCTGCCTAATCTGGTTTAGCGGAAGCTCACCGAATGTGGACCTTCTTATTTGTGGTCTTCACTGAAATCACTAGATAAACATCTTACTTCTTTTTCCTGTGAAAAGGGGAGATGCTGGAGCAGATTCTGAGGTTGTTGGTTTACAGCGCACATCTTTAATTAACAGAGAAAAATGAGCTATTAATCAAATACATACTCTGTCTCCTAACAGCTGAGATACACAAGGGACAGTTTGCCTTGTGTAGGAAGCATGCATGAAAATATGCATATAGACTAAAACTGTCCATGCTTGTTAAAGACCTAATGATGACTCCTGGAGTTATTCCCTTAAGTAATCACTTAGTGTCTTAGGATTTAATTAGGTAAGATGACAAAAGCCTGTGATTGGATCTCTGATCTCTTTACGTTTCAGCCAATATCGGCCACTGGGAATGGTGGTTTCAAACCCTGGCTGTCATAATAGTGGGAGGAGGGATTAACCTTTTCCTCTCCATGGTTATTTTCCATATGATAATCTTTTCCCTTAAGGCTGAGTTATCTGTTTGAAGCTGGCAGGTTGTAAAAATTCTATCTGCATACTGTCTGTTTTGGGAGCCAAAGAGGAAGAAGAAAGGTGGCCAGCTGTGGCAGGTAGTAGCTTTTATGTAAAGGACACACTCCATGATTTGCCTGCCTGTGTGCAGCTCCACAAAGTTTTAACTAAAAATAATACTGGATTCTTTACCTTAGTGACATTGGAGCTATCAGTCATCATAAGCAGGCAGCTTAGCAGTAGTGCAAGGGAGTTGTTCCAGTACACCCGCTCATCAATTATGATTTTGGTTTGTAATGTAGCTAATATAATTTTAACTTTCTCTCAATCACTATGGCAGTTTAAATAGTATCAGATTACTATTATTGTGTAGTCTGGATCCACCAAACCATGTCCCACCAAAATCATCACTTTCCAGGATGTAACAGACTGAGGATAAAGCATTACAATCAGGAGGTATCTGCATTGATAAAAGTGCACTCCTACATAAACCTGACCAGAAGACTTAGAAGTTATTCAAAAACCCTCAAATGCTGGTTCAGTCACCTTTTAATGAGATCTTAGATATTGCTATTCATAAGTTATACAATCAGGTAGAAGTACAGTAGAGTCTCACTTATTCTAGTTTCAATGTAGTCATGAATAATAAATAATATAATAATAATATACTAGTAATGATATGATAATATACTACAATAATAATAGAATAATAATAGAATGACATAATTTTATATACAGTAGAGTCTCACTTATCCAACATTCTGGATTATCCAACGCATTTTTGTAGTGAATGTTTTCAATATATCGTGATATTTTGGTGCTAAATTCGTAAATACAGTAATTACTACATAGCATTACTGCGTATTGAACTACTTTTTCTGTCAGATTTGTATAACATGATGCTTTGGTGCTTAATTTGTAAAACCATAACCTAATTTGATGTTTAATAGGCTTTTCCTTAATCCCTCCTTATTATCCAACATATTCGCTTATCCAACGTTCTGCCGGCCCGTTTATGTTGGATAATTGAGACTCTACTGTAATAAGATCAGAGTGAAATAATAAATGTATTAATAATATTAATAAAAATAGAGTAAAATAAATGTAATAGTAGCAACAATAATAGAGAAAAATAATAAATGTAATAATGCCAATAATAGAGAAAAATAATAAATGTACCATATATTCTCGAGTACAAGCTGACCCAAATATAAGCCAACCAGTATCCTCACCGGTGTATAGGCCGAGGGGGGCTTTTTCAGTCTTAAAAAAAGGGCTGAAAAACTAGGCTTATACTCGAGTATATACAGTAATCCTAAAGTTGGAAGAGACCTCACAGACCATCCAGTCCAGCCCCCGCCTAGAAGCAGGAAATTTGCATCCAAAGCACCCCCGACAGATGGCCATCCAGTCTCTGCTTAAAAGCCTCCAAAGAAGGAGCCTCCACCACACTCCGGGGGAGAGAGTTCCACTGCTGAACAGCACTCACAGTGAGGAAGTTCTTCCTAATGTTCAGTGGAATCTCCTTTCCTGTAGTTTGAAGCCATTGTTCCGCATCCTGGTCTCCAGGGCAGCAAGCTTTCTCTCTCCTCCCTATGACTTCCCCTCATCTATATATATCAAAGAGTGATGGCATCAGGGCAGCGGACAAAACAACAAAACTACGGGCCCCCCAACCTCTAAAATTGGCAACACAACCCATCATTCATGGCTCTAGGTTGATACAACAAAAAGAAAAGAAAAATGAAGTCCTAATTACAGGGAGAGGAATAATAGTTTTTATCCAATTGCTGCCAGTTTGAAGGCTAAGCTCCGCCCACTTGGTGTCCTAGCAACCTACTCAGTCCAGGGAACAGGCACAGTTAGGCCTCACTTAGGCCTCTTCCACAGATTATCAGATTTTAACTGGGTTATATGGCAGTGTAGACTCAAGGCCCTTCCACACAGCTATATAAACCATTTAGAATCTTATATTATCTGCTTTGAACTGGATTATCTTGACTCCACACTGCCATATAATCCACTTCAGTGTGCATACTAAACATAAAGACAACCATACAACAGACATTCAATACCACCACTACCTCAACAATTTCTCACCAACACCACCAGACAACGCCACAGCAATGCGTGGCCGGGCACAGCTAGTATTTATACATGGCTATCATGTCTCCTCTCAGCCTTCTCTTCTGCCGGCTAAACATGCCCAGCTCTTTAAGTTCCAAACCCTTGCTCATTTTAGTCACCTTCCTCTGGACACATTCGAGCTTGTCAACATCTCCCTTCAATTGCGGTGCCCAGAATTGGACACAGTATTTCAGGTGTAGTCTGACACAGGCTGAATAGAGGGGTTGCATGACTTCCTTGGATCTAGACACTAAACTCTTTCCCTTTCTGACGGTTAATTGATTGTGGGGTTTCACCCTTTGCCATCAAGCTGCACTGCACAGCCAGGAAAGGTGGAAGCTCCCTGTAATAGCTCTCATGGAGCTTTATGTTCAGCTAGTATGATAACTGGATCTTTGCCCATGGATTCTTGTATTCAATTATTGCAAGCTATATAACAAGGCACCAATAGCTTTGTTACCTAGGATTTACCAAGGCTTGTTCATTTCCCAAAGCAAAAGCAAAACAAAGGTTGTTGTGAGGCTACGGTTAAGATGCAGAGATAAGAAACTCACCCAGGACTCAACATAATCGATGATTGACTCAGCCTGGTAGCAACGCCATAAGGCTTAGTCCACTTTCACACTTTCAAGAGAATGAGCTGTACTCTTTCTTCAAAGTTTATTTTGGGGAACAGCAGAAAAGGGTTGAAAGGAAAACTGATAATGGAAAGTGCAAAGTGGGTGGGGAAAAGACAAATATTAAAGACATTGAGGGAATAGACCAAGCAGTTCAAGCAATTTCATCTATATTAAAGAGAAATTGAACAAAATAGTTTACAAGGCAGAGGAATTGGCTGTGTTGATCCTAGGAGAAATACTTTGGCATGGACAAGCACTTTATTTATTTTTTTAAAAAAGTCTTTCAGGCATTTCCAAATCCATGGAGAGATGCAAGTTGCCAGAAAGGTCAAGAACATATGAATATGAGCTGTTTCTCAATGGTTCAATGTCTGTAAACTCCCTCCATCAAACCAGATGAACTATTTCTTGCAGCGTTGATGTTCACCATTTGAATGAGGGAGGATGGTTGCTTTGTAAAAAAATATGGAAGATCAGATCAGTTTTATGTGGTTTGATCCATCACCCTACAAAGAAGGCTATTGTGAAGATATTTATCTGGTTTCCCTAAAGAAGCAGAGCTGACAAGTAACACCGTTCTCCATGCACAATCTTGATTGGTTATGAAATCCTACTTCAGCACAATCTAGTCCTGTCCTTCATCACTCTGCAATCCAGAAAGCTAGTTTAAGATATGGATGGCCTTTTAGGTGTTGTACATGCTACCCTGTTCTTCAGAATGGGAAAATGAACAAAAGGCTCAAAAGAAATTGATAAAATGCTGTCACTATTAAATTTAAAATCTGTCACCTGAAACTATTGGATCTGTCAAGTAGCATACCGCAGGCTTCCCTGGGCTTAGTCAGCCTTCACATTAAAGAAGGAGAGACTTAGAAACAAAATAATTAGCTGCAATGGGTTGTTGTGAGTTTTACAGGCTGTATGGCCATGTTCCAGAAGCCTTCGACAATTAGCAGCAATATATACACATAATAAAAGTGAAAATCTGTATGTGTGTATGTGGCACGGGCAGAGCTGGCCCTAGGTATTTTTCAAGTGTAGGCGAACAGAATTTTGGCGCCCCCCCTCCAATCAATCACTGAAAAATAAAATCGTTGGATAAGCGAAAATGTTTGATAATAAGGAGGGATTAAGGAAAAGCCTATTAAACACCAAATTACATTAAGATTTTACAAATTAAGCACTAAAACATCATGTTTTACAACAAATCAACAGAAAAAGCAGTTCAATACCTTGCAGAGACAGGAGTTGCCTCGATGGCGCCCCCAACAAGATGGCGCCACAGGCAACTGCCTAGTTGGCCTGGTGGTTGAACCGCCTCTGGGCACGGGTGTCCACTCACACAGGCAGCCTTCAACCTCCACAAACAGACTATAGTGGTGGCATGTGGTGGCATGTGGTGCCACCAAGTTACTTCCTTCCAGGACACTGCAAGTTACAGCAAAGCAAATCCCAATGTTCCTTTCTCTCTCCATTTGCATGACCCCACCCACTGCCTCTCCCTTAATTCTTTCCTATCCTTTTCTATGGCACACAGAAACAGAGGAATTGATCAGCAAATAAACATAATGGAGAGGTTTGGAGAGAATTCACCATGATTTACAGTATAGCAGTTGTAAGGACTGGGATGTATAGTTCACCTGCAATCTAAGAGCACTCTGAACGCGACCAATGATGGACCTAAGTTGGCACATAGACCCAACATGGCCAAATTTGCATACTGGTGGGGTTTGGGGGTGATTGACTTTGATATCCAGGAGTTATTGTTCACCCGTATTGAACTCATCTGATGACGGATCTGGACCAAACTTGACGCACAAATTCAACATAGCCAACTGGGAATACTGGTGGATGTCAGAGGTGATTTGACCTTTTATCTATGGGAGTTATAGTTCATCCGTATTCCGTGAGCCCTCTGAACCCCACCAGTAATGAATCTGGACCAAACCTGGCATACAGACCCAACACTGCCAACTTGGCATGATTGACTGTGGCGCAGGCTGATGAGCAGCCTGCTGCTGCAACAAATCACTCTAACCATGAGGTCATGAGTTCGAGGCCAGCCCGTGGCGAGGTGAGCACCCGTCAATTAAAAAAATAAAAAATAGCCCCTGTTCGTTGCTGACCTAGCAACCCGAAAGATAGTTGCATCTATTAAGTAGGAAATAAGGTACCACTTATAAAAGTGGGGAAGCAAGTTTAACTAATTTACGACGTTGGAATGAGAAAGTGCAGTCAGAGTGGATGATGAAGCAGCTGCTCCCTCCTGTGGCCAGAATCAAACATCCCCCTCAGGAGAAGGTTAAAATGCCTCTGCGTCTGTCTGTCTCTGTCTCGCTTCGATGTGTTTATGGGCATTGAATGTTTGCCCTATATGTATATAATGTGATCTGCCCTGAGTCTCCTTCGGGGTGAGAAGGGCGGAATATAAATACTGTAAATAAATAAATAAATAAATTGACCTTGGCATCAGAGAATTATAGTTCACCCATATTCAGAGAACACTAGACCCAGCAAGTGATGGATCTGGACCAAACTTGGCACACAGACCCAACATGGACAACTGTGAATACTGGAAGGCTTTTCAGGCGATTGACCTTGGCATTTTTGGGAACTGTAGTTCACTCCCATCCTTATGCATTTTCTAATGGGAACATTCATAATAAAAAAAAACAACAGGGAAGTTTTTTCTAAGACATAGCATAACATATGACCAAACTCATATTACCTCACATCCAAAAACAAACAAGGCCCTTTTCAAATAACCCAGGCCTCGCTGGGTAACCAAGCTAGTGTTGCATAAATGCCAGGCATTTTTTTGAGCAAATATCACTATTTTTGCCTAACGTCGCCACCATTTCACCTTGTATTTAAAATAATCTTCTGTAAGGTTTACAGTAGAGATGGGATATGTGACCTACCCGGCATGATAAGAATGCAGCTCCTGCCCTCCCTCAATATTAGCTAAGCTGGTTAAGGCTCATAGGAGTTGTAGCCCAATGTAATCTTGAGCACCACACAGTCCCCACACCAGTGTAGAGCTATGCCCTTGGGAGCATCATCCTACCAGATTTCAGGTATGCTAAGCTTACCATTATATTGATTTTCCAGCGGTGGAAAATTAAATTGAAGTTTCCAATTTAATCTTTTCATTAGAATCTCACAGGCTGTCAGCTGTCCTTTGCCAGGCCTTAGGAGGTATTGCCTCATGGCATCCACACTGATAACTGTACTTACAGAAATCTTATGGGTAAGAATTTTAGAGTAAGAAGGGAAGCTGAATCACTTTGCAGTTAGAGGAAATTGGCTGCAGGGGATGCTTGAAAGGTTGTTCAGACTGATCCCAGACTCAGAACAATTATTTTTGAGCAGCTTTCTTCTGAACAGCTAGAAAAATGGATGGATAGGAAAAATGGTCTCTCTCCATCCCACCCTACCTTCAGGCCCATAACCAGGGAGTGGGGAGGTTAGGGGTTCAAACCACCCCTGAAAATTTTCAGATTAAAAAAATCTGGTTTACTCATCATTTTTAACTGGTTAACCAAATCCCCATGCTGAGTCTATGAGAAACAAAAATTAAGAATCCCTCTAAAAGTGCAAGCAGTATCTCGACCAAATTTTGACAATTTATCCACACTGTCATTACCTACCTTTCCACCAACTTACATTGCAATAGCAGCAATAACTGATATAGTGGAAGCAACCAAGTTGGCCCACCCACAACTGGCAGGCAAAGCCTGAGGTGTTGGGGGGAATTCGAAGGCCCTCATGAAGGAGATCAGACTTGGTGGGGCTGGTTGACAAGGGTAGAGCTGTAGGCTGTTTAAGGCTGCTCCAACCTCCTGAAGGTCCTCTTTGCTTCAGTGTGAGGTAGGAGGCAAGTTCTTAATAGGGGATTAGGCCTTTCCTTCCTTGCTCCCTATCCTCCCCCTTTCCAGAGGATAATAGGGTTCCCATTGCTATGCCTTTGCCCCAGGGATTCATCCTATAATTTGGGCAGTTTCTGAATATGCATGCCCAGTGTGGAATACATCTCACCATGTTAAAACAGTGGATGCGGTTCTTAATGAGACACGCTGCATTATCACAAGTTTCCTACACCCCACACCACTGGAGAAATTATACTGTTTAGCTGGTATTGCACCACCTGACATCTGTCAGGAAGTAGCAGCCTGTAATGAAAGGACCAAGGCATTGACATCTTCAGCACATCCTCTGTTTGGATATCAGCCAGCAAGCCAATGCCTTAAATCAGGAAATAGCTTCCTAAGATCTACAGAGCTACTCTGTCAGGGATTCCTCTTCTTCAGAAGAGGAAGGGGAGCAGGAAAGTGTTCATGAGTCTGAGGAGGAGATCTTGCTAGTACCCTCATTCCAGGAGAGGTGAAAGGAAACAGAGCAGAGACGTCATTCAGCTAGATTATCTGCTAGAAATGCAGCTGAGTAATTAGGAACTGCCCTAGCAGCTGTGTGGGGACCCAGGGTGATAAAAGCTGAAGCAGGTGCAGCCAGCTCTTGCTGGGTACAAACTGACTCTAATGCCTTCACTCTCTGTGTGCCTGCTCCAAGTCTGCATCTGGATCTATGCCTGTTTCTTTGTCTGAAGTAAGACTTCCTGGCTTTCTTCTGCATTATTTCACTGAGTGTACTGCGCTTTATGTTTTGCTGAAGTAAAGCAGTTTTCATCGACTTACCACAGTGTCTTAAGGCTGTTCTTGAAAGACAAAACAGGACATACTTGTAGGAACACCTCAGCAAGCAAAATGTCAGGTTAAAAATCAGAACTTCAATCAGTGGCTGATACCAGATAAGAAACTCCCCACTGGGCACACAAAAGACTGGGCAACTTGGAAAGTGCTGAACAGACTGCACTCTGACACCATGAGATGTAGAGCTAACCTTAAGAAATGAGGCTACAAAGTGGAGTCCACAGCATGCGAGTGTGGAGAAGAGCAAACCACAGACCGCTTACTAGAATGCAGCATAAGCCCTACTACATGCACAATGGAGAACCTTCTTACCGTGACGCCAGAGGAACTCGAAGTGCCAACTTCTGGTCAAAGGAAATTTAGTATCATGCCAAGTTTTAAACTTTGTTTGTGGTTTTTCTATACATTATAACTATATTCTCACTTCACTTCTGATATGATAAAAATTATTGGTAGAGATTTCCCAGCAGAACGTAAGGGCTGGATGGAGTTTGGGTGTCTGCACTAAGCAAAGTTCCCCTCCTCACCTGGTGGCATCTAGGCTTCCTGGGTTGCCATTTTTGTTTCTGATGATGGACCTGCCTACCATTCTATCAATTTTAGCATTGACAGACCTTAAGATTGTATGTCTGGTGGTTGGCCCAATCAACAGGCAAGATAAAGGAATCTCAGGTGAGAGAACTGCCTTAAAAGGGTGATGTACTTGCTTCATTTGTTACACGTGGTATTTTTTGCCTTCATGTTAATGTATCATGCTTAATGAGATCACCGCAGCCTGTCTCCTGAGATCATAAGACTCAGGTTTAAGATCTGATATCTCAGGGCCTGGAACTGTATTTCAACATTAGTTGAACATCATTTGTGACCTTCCTTCAGGCCTCCCTATTAGGTTGGCCACATGTGTTGCTGAAGAGAAGGAAATATCCTACTCTTTCTCCCTGTAGGCCTATAGTTTTCATTCCTAACACAGTAACTTGTGTGGTGGCCATCTTAGAGACATCTGGCTGTTCCCTATCATGAGACCTATCATCTAGGATGTCAGAGGGATCTTCAAGACTTCCTAGGGGATGATGTCATCAGGTTATGGATTCAGCCAAATGCTTCTCATATTTCCTATTTTCCACTGCCTACTAATTGGATATGTTTGGGGCAGGCAACATGAGAATGATGGGTTTACAACGTGTGGTTGCATGAGGAAAGTTGAAGATTCGATCTCCATAATAATTAAAACAGTAAGTCATTGTTGGAAGAAAAAAAAAAGAATTAAAGGTGCAACTGTATGCCGATCTATTTGAGTGAGCCAGATCAACCCCATTTTCACACAACAGCTGACATCTCCTGTGCCTATGACCAACAATACAATATTGGACTCTCTGGACATCCACTTGAACAAACAAACTTTTGCTATGTGTTGGAGTGGTCATATAGACCTTATATCAGGACTGTTATGCATGAATTAGTTATAGAAAAATACTTTTACTTATGGGTACCTTATAATTGTTTGCATAACTCTGAAGTTCTATAAAATACTGACACTTGAAATAAATTTTATCTATCTCAGGCAGTACTGTAAATAATTGGATTGAAAACAGGGTTGAGTCCTGGTGGATCATAAGGCCAAAGTTATTGTTTATTGTCTGTCTGCTTTCCTCATCAATTTCAGGGCTCATTTCAGCTCCATATCCCACCTGTGGGATATAGTAGGGCTGGTATCTCAGTCCTACCCAACACACTAACATAATGCTTTCTCATCATAGTGGCTTTCGAGTCTATTAATTCTGCTGTGCATGTATTCACCATTGGTGAATGGTTGCAAAGCAGCTGTTAATCCTTGTCATTAGACTTCCTTTAATACTTCAAGTGAATTCTGGTTTTGGGATGGACAGCCTGTCAAATGGAGGATGGCATCAAATAGATGTCTGTTCTCTATAAAGTAAAAACTGACCCTTTATTAAAATATGTTACTCCAGTTTTCTTTGCAGCAACTAGTGATTTATTTGAATATTCCCATTCAAGTAAATCACACATTGGTGTTATATATTCTGATGCTAGTAAGAAGGTGTTCCATTTTCTGCATGGCCTATGGCAGAGTGTACTGTTTGCATTACATTTGCATTGACCTATCTCTCTTTGGAACAATTGGAAAGTTACCTGAGGAGCTCACTCTGTTTCTAAGGTGATTGAAGTTGTCTCCAGAGCTGGCAGAATAAAAAAAAATATTCTTTTTAATAACTACCTCCTGCTTCATCAAGTTGAAAATCATTTGAAATTCAGTCCAAATTCACTTGCAGCATGGATGGGCTTTCCCCACTGAAAGCAGTCACTTTGAACTTGGCATTTGTGCACCTGATGTTTCATCTTTTCCTGCTTTGGTGAAACACATTTGTTTTTTCTGATGGTCACACAGAGATCAGAACACCTCCAGCTATGATGTCGGGCAGGTGATTCAGCTGGCAGTGAGATTGAATGGAGAGATTCCAGAATGATTCAGCCACTCTTAAATATGGTAAGATTAGATAACACATCCAGACTCTTAACAGCTGCCTAGGAAAGAGAATAAAGAAAGGAGAAGACAGATTGACATGACCTTTAAACTCTGAAAAAGGCAAAGCATTGCAATAAGTAAATAAAAAAACAAAGCAAGACTGGGAGTCAAAAGAGCAAGGAGCAAAACAGAGAACTTGAAAGCCAGGATTCTCAGGAATTAAGCCCAGGAAATACCTTAACCTTCCCTTCCTATATTCTCGTAACACTCAATTACAGAGACTGGCACACTACTTGGAGTTTCCAACTCTTCTGAAAGGACTGTGGATACCATAAGAGGTTGTTGAAGGTGAGGGGCGTACATAAAAGGGACTGGCTGTATAACTAGAAGTATCCCAGGACTTTGAAGTCCATGGCGTGAAAGAGCTGCCATCACTGGAGGAATAGTTAATGGCATAGGGAAAGGCTGTATTCCTGGTGGCGTCAATTTCTTCATTGGAGGGCTGGGTGAGGGTTGATTTAATCCAGGCGAAGCTATCCTGTGTGCATTCTGGAATTTCAGAGGAGAAGGAGAACTTCCGGCTGAAGATGGCTTGTTCACTGTGAGATCAACGGGCTCAATTTGAACTCCATTGCACAATTCTTCTGGAAACTGGTAGAATTTATTGTGCATCATATTCGGCGTTGAATAAATGACACTGAATTTGTTGGCTTTCATGTGATCCATATAACTAGAATTGAATGACACTGGAACTGGTTCCATCACTTCTTGTTTGATAGGTACTGGGTCAAACATTAGCATCTTCTCAGCCAACTCTATTTGTGGCAATGTTGCTCAGATCTCCAAGAGATTATCTTGTATCTTACTTGCAAGTGTTTTCTGGGTAACTGCTTTTTTGGGAAACTTTCCCCAGCCGGTGGAAAAGTGGCTCGCGAAGTCCCTGCTGTCCGGGCCTTTCCTTTCCCGGAGTCCCGCTGGCCTTGTTGTGTGGGGAACCTGAGGGCTTTTCTGTCTCCCCTCACTTGCAGGCTCCTCCGTCCCTCTGTCCTCCTCCATCCACCTGCTTCTTGGCTCAGGCGCCTGGCACCTTCCCTTCCTATATACAGTGGAACATTTACTTACAAATGTCCCAACATACATATGTTTTGACCTTCGAACTAGGTTTCATTTTGACATCCGAATCATGTTTTGATCTATGAACAGCGCCAGAGAGAATGCTATAGTGGGCAGAAGACCCTTTGTGCCAAATGAAACACTAGAGCACGAAAGTGCTTGTGCCAGTTGGGGCACTCGAGCAAGTGCCAGACCCTTTGTGTTAAAAGAAACAAGCGAGCATGCATGGAAGCACCAGACCCCTTGTGCCAAATGGAGCACGAGCACCAGAGAGAGCGCTTGCACCAAAAGGAGTGTTCAAATGAGTGCTGGAAGCACCACAAGAGGGAGCAGCCTCTGTATCTCGTGTTCAGTGCCTTTGCCTGATTGCCACATGCTCTTCTCCACTTTGTGATGTTGCTGTCAGCTCCCCTCTTCTCTGCTTTCTGAGATTGCCATCCACTGAGGAAGTTTGGGTTAGTTCATTTTATGTACTTTTGGTCCCTGATATGTTTTGCTTCAAGAAGAGGGAGGGAGAATGAGTGAGCAAGCAAGAGAGGGAGGGAGGGAAAAACACTGGAATTACCCTGTTTCCCCAAAAATAAGACATTCTCTGAAAATAAGACCTAGTAGAGTTTTTGCTGAATTGCTAAATATAAGGCCTCCCCTGAAAGTAAAACCTAACAAACTTTTTGTTTGGAAGCATGCCCGCCAAACAGAACACCAGAGTATGCAGGATCGGTAAGTGTATGTACCATAGATTGTTGTTCATAGAAATAATGGTAGTAACAAGAATGTCTTGATAGGATTCACAGTTTGTCTGGTTATGCTGTTTTGTGATGACAAATACTGCACAGTATATAATAAATGTTCATTTTTTTGGTTCAACAATAAATGTAAATTCTACTTCATGGAAAAATGAGACATAATAATAATAATAATACTAATAATAATAATAACTTTATTTTTATACCCCGCCCCATCTCCCCGAAGGGACTCGGGGCGGCTTACATGGGGCCTTGCCCGATAAAACAATCAAATATCAAAACACAGCAATAAAACAGTTATCCAATAAAAACATCAATTATAGTAAAAACAATCATTAAAATTAACACTGGAGACTAATTCACCTGAAAATAAGACCTAGCACATCTTTGGGAGCAAAAATTAATGTAAGACACTGTCTTATTTTGGGGGAAACACGGTAGTACTATACTGTACAATATGAAGAAAAGGGTGCTGTTTTCCCTTTCTGTTATACTCGCCCACACACGTCTTGTTGCCTCAAATGTGATTCCTTTCCACAATTTTGTGCTCCAACCATGTTGAAGTTGATCTTTCTTTTTATTGTTCCATGTAAATTTGCATTTATACATTATTTGTTATTTATAAAGTACATTTTCTTATTTAAAAGCATGTAACAAAAAAGAGAAGGGTGCCGGATTGGATTAATAGGATTTCAGTGCATTTCTATGGGAAAATTCGCTTTGAGATAAGAACATTTTGAGTTAAGAACTCGGCCAAAGAACAAATTAAATTCTTAAGTTAAAGTATCACTTGCCTGAAATACACCTGTCTCAGTATATTGACCATCCTGCATACTTAAAATGCAGCAAAAGAAGGACAAAGATCAAATTAATGCAGGCAGCAAGTGAGGGATACTAACTGTTCCCATAATACTTACTTAGGCGATCTAGTATGTTAATCTAGAACCCTTCACCCTACCATCTGTTTTTATATACACAAGCCAGATACACAGGGCCTTGGAATTATTTTTAAGGTGACAAAATGGGGTGAGATTATTATTGGAAGTCTGAGTATTAATTTTGTCTCCTTTCAGGAGAGCGCAAATTACTTTTCTCATCCATTATTGTCAAACATCTTTAAGTATGAAGATATTTATAAGCACAGTGTGCACTTACAGATGTCCTTCAGGTGAAGCTTATTCAAAAGCAATTCTGTTCAGAATATATTGCAGCCAGCCGTTATTATTCCCTGAAGTGTTCAGTGACAATTGCTGTCTTCATATTTCTGAGTCCTTGATCGTATAGTACACTTCTGATAATATCTGAGGAGCCTCAATCACCAGGAAGTCTTCATGGTCCATGTTCCAAATCTTTTCAGCCTTGAGCTTTCCATCCTACTCACTCTCTCTGTTATAAGGTACATATTTTTACTTACTGAGAAACATATAAGCATGAGATCCCATTTATGTAGCCTGACACCAAGATACTATGTTTAGCCTGCAGAAGAGAAGGCTGAGAGGAGACATGATAGGCATGTATAAATACGTGAAGGGAAGTCATAGGGAGGAGGAAGCAAGCTTGTTTTCTGTTGCCCTGTGGACTAGGACATGGAACAATGCCTTTAAACTACAGGAAAGGAGATTCCGCCTAAACATTAGGAAGAACTTCCTAACTGTGAGAGATGTTAGGAACTCTCTTACTCAGAGTGTAGTGGAGGCTCCTTATTTGGAAGCTTTTAAGCAGAGGCTGGATGGCCATCTGTCAGGGGTGCTTCTTGATAGGGGGTTGGACTGGAAGGCCCATGAGGTCTCTTCCAACTCCATGATTCTATTCTGTGATTCTACAAGCCTTACAAATCTGTGCCTTCTTGAGGGGAAATTTCTCACAATGATTTTTTCATCAGGATTGTCCTCTTCCATCCCTAATCACATTCCTACTAACCTAGGCCTTGTCTACATTGCCATATAATACAGTTGCAAAGGGGCCAGGCTTAGCACAGTGGGCTAAACCGCTAGCTGAAGAAAATCCTGCTGATTGAAAGGTCGGCAGTTCAAGCCCGGGTCGGGGTGAGCACCCACTATCAGCCCCAGCTCCCTGCCCACCTAGCAGACCGAAAACAGAACTGTGAGTAGATAAATAAGCACCACTTTAAAAAGCGGGGAGGTTATAAAAGGCACCCATAAGGCGATTTGATCGGGAGGACGTCTAAGGATGACAAAGTTGTTCAGCATGGAAGATGGAATGACAACACCCGCACTTGGCTGGAGTAGAACACTGCCTCCAGATGCTGGGAATGGAAAAGATGGGAGAAGTATTTGCCTCTGTTTATGTATTGTCTGTCCTTGGTAATTGTATAACGGCATTGAATATTTGCCATATACGTGTTCTGTAATCTGCCCTGAGTCCCCTCGGGGAGATAGAGTGGAATATAAATAAGTATTTTATTTATTTATTTATTTATTTATTTATTTATTTATTTATTTATTTGCAACATTTATATCCCACCTTACTCACCCAGAAGGGGACTCAGTGTGGCTTACAAGTTATATGTACGTACAATATATTATATTATTAGCATAGCACAATATAAGCATTATATTTTACTATATTGTTCTCTACCACTATACTGCAATATTATTAGTAATATTACATGTAATATATAATATACAATTATAATAGTGTATTATTATTATATTGTATTACATTGTAATAATATTGTCAATATATGTATATACAATATATTATATTATTATAGCATAATGTTAGTATATATAATTATATAGTTATATTGACACAGGAGACATGGTGTTTATTATTTATGTTATTATTATTATTATTAGTAGTAGTAGTAGTAGTAGAAGTAGAAGTACAGTAGAGTCTCACTTATCCAACACTCGCTTATCCAACGTTCTGGATTATTCAACGCATTTTTGTAGTCAATGTTTTCAATACATCGTGATATTTTGGTGCTAAATTCGTAAATACAGTAATTACTACATAGCATTACTGTGTATTGAACTACTTTTTCTGTCAAATTTGTTGTTAAACATGATGTTTTGGTTCTTAATTTGTAAAATCATAACCTAATTTGATGTTTAATAGGCTTTTCCTTAATCCCTCCTTATTATCCAGCATATTTGCTTATCCAACGTTCTGCCGGCCCATTTATGTTGGATAAGTGAGACTCTACTGTAGTATGATCAGTGTGGACTGATGTAATGCAATTCAATGAGGCTGCATTATATGAGTCTACACTGACCGTATAATGCAGTTAGGGCCATACTCTTGAGTCCTGCTGATGCAGCAGTACATTTCTTGTTTGAACTTTCCAGTATAATATGATATTTTGTATTAGCTCTTTCATCCATACGAGCCAATACAGCTCTGCAAAAACGCTGATGCACAGGGAGGCGGTATTAAAAATAGAACAATTTTTAATATAAGATAAATAAACCCATGGAATTCTTTCCCTTTCTTTTTATCATTAACTATTTAATTTTGAATTAAAGGAAATCACCTGTGGCTCTTTTCAGTCTTTAAGAGCATAATGGCTTCTTACTCTCGCACTCACCCTTGTCTTCTAGAGATGTCGTTCTCTCATCTTTTTTCATGTAAAGACTCAATTATAAGAATCATAAGAAAAGCTAGGAATGATGGGATTGCCTATTAATGCACTCCCAAATGCTGCCACTGACTGCCTGAATACTACTTTTTCAGAAAATAATGACCTAAAAGTAAGCTTCAGATGAAAATAAATTGGATAGATGGAAATACATTGTCACGATATATAACATCCAAATCATCTGGCAAATGTCTCTTTTTCTTCTGTTATACACTAAGCAGTGAAATATTTGTAGCTACTTTTAAGGAAACGCTTTTGTTTAGCTAGACAATTATTTCAGAAAGTACTTTCAGATTTGCACGTAAAGAGACCACATACACACACCAAAAACACAGGACACTGGGAAACTGTTTTATACCAGGTTAGACTATTTGCCCATCTTTGTTAATTCTGGTTGAGTATCCCTCATCCAGAAATTTAAAAGGATCCAGAATTCAAAATTCATTACATGGGTGGTTGAAATAGTGTCACCTTTGCTTTCTCATGCTTTTATTACGATAACTTCGTTTCATGCAGAAAATTATTTAAAATATTGTGTATAAAATGACTCCTAGGCTTGTGCATAGAGTGTATATGAGGAATAATTTCATGTTTAAACTAAGCAAGGGAGGTTTATATATCTGTGGAATATACAGTAGAGTCTCACTTATCCAACATTCGCTTATCCAACGTTCTGGGTTATCCAACACAGTCTGCCTTTTAGTAGTCAATGTTTTTGTAGTCAATGTTTTCAATACATTGTGATGTTTTGGTACTAAATTCGTAAATACAGTAATTACTACATAGCATTACTATGTATTGAACTACTTTTTCTGTCAAATTTGTTGTTAAAACATGATGTTTTGGTGCTTAATTTGTAAAATCATAACCTAATTTGATGTTTAATAGGCTTTTCCTTAATCCCTCCTTATTATCCAGCATATTCGCTTATCCAACATTCTGCCGGCTCGTTTATGTTGGATAAGTGAGACTCTACTGTACCTCAATATACTGTATAGCAATATACCTCACAACCTCTGAGGATGCCTGCCATAGATGTGGGCGAAACATCAGGAGAGGATGCTTCTGGAACATGGCCATACAGCTCAGAAAACTCACAGCAACCCAGCATATACTCAAACTGAATTGCTGTAAGGAGCAGTTCTCCAGTGTCTCTGTCCCCATCTACACAGGCCCCAAAACCCAGAAGAAAGTGGGATAATATGAGGGGTGATTAGAAAACGTGAACCAAAAATGCACACTTGATTGTGGGACTGCATGAAAAACACGTGTTAAAATTTTGCATAAAATTCAATATCAGGCAAAAAATGTATTGCTACGGAGCACTGTATATCCCAGCACTCCTAAAAAATGAGACCTCTTTGTGATATGCTGGTATAGACTGCTCCAGTGCTAATTCTCAGCGTAAAATCCCAAAACAGCTGACGAGGAATGTAAACAGATGGAGCCACAGACATGTAACTTAATCGAAGCATGTAGGAAAGTAATCCCCATGAGAACTCTCTCCAATCATTCCTTTTTTATATTTCTGAAAGGAAATGGAGCTTGAATTACAAAGTAAACACTACATTGCAGGCAAGTGTCCTCAAAGGGAAATGGGATTCAAGAGGGCAAACCTAAAGGCACCAGGAGGGTGAAGAGAGATGATGACAGGAAATCTTCTTGTGTGCACTGTGATATACAGTATCTGCATCAGCACATTAACGCTCATAAGCATTGGCAAAATGCTTATGAGGTGCAGTGCATTTCGAAAAGTCATTAAGAAAAAAAAATTCTGACAGATTTTTTTTTTTTGTGTCAGGAGTTGCTTCTGGAGTGAGAGAATTGGCCGTCTGCAAGGACATTGCCCAGGGGACGCCCGGGTGTTTTTGATGTTTTACCATCCTTGTTTGAGGCTTGAGCTTGTTTGGAGGTTCTAGCAGGGGAGCGCAGCTATCGTATACCCGGGACCGAAGACTGGAGACCTCGGTACACTCCTTCTATACCTGGGACGTCGTCCTCTTCCACTGAGCGCGCAGCTTCGTGAGGGAGGAAGGGGACACCCGCCTAGCCAGCCAGATCAGCCGAATCAACCCTGGCGATCAATGGGGTGACAGATGTCGCAGCCAGATCACCCTCACGCCCTCTCAAGCTAATCAATTTTGGGGCTAAAGTGTGCTCAATTGTTTACCAAAGAGCCCTTGACACTGCGGCACAAAATGACCTTATGATCATAGCACAAGCTAAAGCCACTCCATACCTGGCTAAATTTAAATGCAACGTGGGCATGGAAACCTACCTCTTTTTTACACTCCCACTATATATTAGAAAACTTTTTACCCGGGCTAGATTTGAGCAACTTGACATTAAGTCTAAGCTAGGTAGACGCCAGAATATCCCTTATACAAAGAGAACCTGTGGGTGCCGCGAGGCAGATGCAGAAGTGGAGGACTCAGAACACTTTTTCTTAAAATGCCCCTATTATATATAACAGGATTCGATCTTTCTATTTAGAGCCTCTGCTTGAGAACCATACTCATTTAGAGAATAAGGAGAAACTGCACATCCTTCTACGGGGTTCAGATAAAAACTCTATTTTAAAACTGACCCTTTTTACACAAAAAGCACTGGCCATCCGCGAGAAGATGGAAGCGGACAGCTGTGATATTAATGCCAATAACAAAACCCAAATTTAAAATTTACTATGGACAAGCCACTAGTTTTACTTACCCTTGTCCCCGCTTAAACCTTACCTTAAGGGAATAATAATTAATCTTAATTTTAATCTTTTTATTCTGTACTTGCACAACTACCAAAGAGTGGGTTGGTAGGCTAGTAGGCCAGGATGCCTTGTTTTTACATGGTTTTACTGTTTTACATGATTTTACTGTATGTATGGGTAAGGGTGTACGTTTTGTATGTTTTACATGTTTTGATATGGTCAAAACTGACTAATCAATAAAGAGTTGTTGTTGTTGTGGGAGGCTTCTCTCATGTCCCCGCATGGAGCTGGAGCTGAAAGAGGGAGCTCATCCGCGCTCTTCCTGGGTGGGGTTCAAACCTGGCAGCTTTCAGGTCAGCAATCCAACCTTCAAGTCACGAGGTTTTTATCCCCTAGGCCACTGGAGGCTCCTATTCTGGCAGATGTTCTGTACCTTTTGCTGATCCTTTCAACCTGCTCCGCGTGAAGACTCTCCTTAAGGTACTTGGATTTTTAATCCCACTTCCTTACTTTGAGCAGGGTGGGACAAGTATAGACTGCATGGAGCCCCAATCCCCTTTGTTTGGATCCTTAAACCTCCATATATTTCTTCCAGTCACCTAGATATTCTCATTAAAAATAACCCCATGAGGTTATTTTCTTTGTCTCCAAATATTTTGAAAACTCAGTAAAAACTGCTGCAAAATCTGCAGGTTTTTCTTTCACTATGACCTCTTATCCAAACCCCCAAACCACACACAAAAGTGTGAAAATTGCCTCAAACTAAAACCAGAAGTGATGTTACATCCCTTCTTGTTTTTTCATGCCTACAAAACAGAACCTGTCAGGTAAGTGTGTGTGAAAAATGCCTCCTAACTTGGATGCTCCTATGCTAGAGACTGAATTTAGGATGTTCTCCATTCAGAACATGTCGTCTGCCATTGAACCATGGTTTAATATGGTCTAAGATAGTGGATAGTGGATGAATTTATAGTCACTTATCTCTGGTTGATGCATTCATGTGTTCTTCTGAATGTGTAATGGCTGAATGTATAAAGGAGAGGGCTGTGGATGATGATTCGGTCCCACAAACATCTCCGTGTCCTCTAGTCTGCCTCCTGCAGATGCCCAACCTTGCGATGCCAAATTACAAAGTCTTCACATAAATCCAAGTAGAATTGATGTCCAACCATAGATTAACAAGACCAGACACAAAATCTGGGTTGGATCAAGGCCACTTTTGAGCCAACGCCAACTGTTATTTGACTAGATACACTGTAAAGCCACGATTCTTTTGCTTACTAAAACCCTAACATACGAGGAGGATTTGTGCCCTTCTTAGAGTAAGTGTTTTGGTCCTGAAAACACATGCCAAGGAGCAGGGGCAAACAGCAAGAGCCTTTATCATGTTTCAGCATTTTAGCATCAACATTATAAGCTGGAGGATCGACATGTAAATTGAGATGTGAGAAACAGCCATCTGTTTTGAAAATATAATTACAAGCAACAACATTTGACTATTTTGTTCAAACAAACGCACATTATGCACATTTTAAAGGACAAGAGTAAAAACATTTATTGTAAATACTAACACTTCCAAAAGGGTGTTTGAAATATTTCAGCTTCTTTTCCTAACAACATTCGGAACAAGATCCAATCAAAGTCTTTGCCTATCATTGGATACATGGAAGGAAATTCAACAAGTAGAAGTGAGGAAGCAGAACCAACCCAGGGTACATTTTTCTACATTTGTTTTCTAAAAAAAGAAACTGAAACAGTTAATTTTCCCAAAATATACAGCAAATTTCACAAATGTGTGGACTTTGGAAGCAAGGTATACTTTGTCGCATGACTCTTAGGTGGAATACTTTTGTTGGAATTTTAATACTGAACAAAACTGAACAAAAATATTTTTCCATCCATGCCCTCTGGCACTGACAGAGTGAAAATTTATTTCTTTATTTGCCATATTTGTAGCTCGCCCTTCTCACCTCGAAGGGAACTCACAGCAGCTCACATATGAATTGGCAACAATTCGAGGCCATATAAACATACAACAGCAAATAACTCAATACAATAAAAATCAATTGCTAAAACATATCAAAAATTAAAATCAGTGTTAAGATGATGCCATACAATATCATAGTCTAAGGTCGTTCCAATTATCAATTGCACCATTCTGTATTCACATTATTGCATGGAAATTTTTTATTCAAAAGCTTGGTCCCACATCAACATCTTCAGTTTTTTCCTGAAGGTCAGGAGGGAGGAGACCAACCTGATTTCACTAGGGAAGGAGTTCTACAGCCGAGGGGCCACCACTGAGAAGGCCCTGTCTCTCGTCCCCACCAACAGCACCTGCAAAGTAGGTGGGACCGAGAACAGGGTCTCCCTGGATGATTTTAACCTCCAGGATGGTTCATAGAGGGAGATACATTTGGACAGGTAAGCTTGGTCGGAACCATTTAGGGCTTTATAGGCTAAGGTTAGCACCTTGAATTGTGCTCGGTAGCAAACTGGAAGCCAGTGGAGCTGACGTAACAGGTGGGTTGGATGCTCCCTGTACATCGCTCTAGTTAGAAATCTGGCTGCTGCCCATTGGAATGCTTGAAGCATTCCACTAATGACTGTGTAGAAGTGGGGATTTCAGAAGCTGCTGCTTGTTACTTATTTTATTTATTTATTTACAGTATTTATATTCCGCCCCTCTCACCCCGAAGGGGACTCAGGGCGGATCACATTATGCACATATAGGGCAAACATTCAATGCCCATAAACACATTGAACCGAGACAGAGACAACAGACAGACAGACAGACGCAGAGGCAATTTAACCTTCTCCTGAGGGGATGTTCGATTCTGGCCACGGGGGGGGGGGGGGGGGCTGCTTCATCATCCACTCTGATGGCACTTCCTCACTTCCTCATTCCAACGTTGTAAATTAGTTAGACTTGCCTCCCCACTTTTTTATAAGTGGTACCTTATTTCCTACTTGATAGATGCAACTATCTTTTGGGTTGCTAGGTCAGCAACGAGCAGGGGCTATTTTTTATTTTTAATTGACGGGTGCTCACCCCGCCACGGGCTGGCCTCGAAATCATGACCTCATGGTCAGAGTGATTTATTGCAGCAGCTGTTTATTAGCCTGCGCCACAGCCCAGCTCAATCAGGGTGTTACCTGACTGCATGACAAAAACAATCACTGTTGAAATTTTCTCTTCTTAAGATTTTATTCTGGCAACTCTAGTACCCTCATCCAGTCATCTTGTAAGAGCAGCACCACACTCTGAAGGGAGCAAAGCATTTCAAGGGTTGAAAAGAGAGTTTGCCCTTTAGCATATGCAGAACAGGTCCCATGTCAGAGAAGTTACCTTGAAAATACTACCGGTCAGGGTTGTTGATGTGTCCAGAGGTATTTTTTATGTGAGAGCTTGGCAGGACTGCCGAGACCATCTGTGAAAAGTCCAACCATACTGCTTCCACTGTCTTGCCAGCCTTTGTACAGCTGTTTTGCTTTCCATTTCTTGGCTGCCTTTCGGTAATCAATTTATACCACCTGCTGTCACTCATGTCTTCATGCCAGACAACTGATGAACACCATTATGCCCTCGATGACAGAGAGCTACAAGACTTCTTTTCTTTGGGCCTTCTTTAGAGATCTGTTACATGTGGTTTTAGCCAGTTCTGAAGGTAACACAGATCAATAAATAAACATTGCATCTGTCCTGAAATGAAAAAGTTGACAAGAGAGGCTACTATGACAACCTGAACTTTCTAAGAAGAGCCTTAAAACATTGCTGTTTGTGAGCAAACTCTTTGATTCATCTCTGACTTACAACATTTGCAGGGGAGATGGAGGAGTTGTTTGTGTGCCTGCTTGAAATCTTTGCAAGCTTGTTCCATATTTTCCTAGCTTATAGGTATAGTGGTGCCAGGACTCACAGGAGTTAAGTGCTGGAGTTTTGGTTAGCAGAAATACCATCACTTTCAGTTCCTTATAGGTTTTTATTCAATGTTCTCAGTGGCTGAGGGTCCGTCCAAACAGTACCTTTATCCCAGGAGTTCCCACTTCAAAATGGAGGGTGGCCAAACAACATCCCCTGAAAGCGCAAGGGCACAAAGGCCAAAAAACATGAGATTTTCAGGTGTAGGAATATCCCAGATCTAGGTGTAAAATGCAGATATTTGAATCTCTATATGTCCATACATTTGGAAAATACAGATGTTTTATGCTTGTTTGTTCCTAGGTTATGCATGTTATTTCATGTTTGGTTGTATCCTAAAAACATGGCAACAGTTGACTAGAGGGTGAAAACTTTATCCTGGCAAGAGAAACTTCATCCTCCACACATTTAATGAAGTCTGTGACACACAAACAAAGGTTTTGCCATGTAATCCAATTTCCCCATATTTTTAGGATAAAAGCAATGAGTAACAGACATGTATAACCCAGGAACAGCACCCGTAGTTCCCAGGCACAAGTACACGGTCAAACTTGTCTGCACAGATGGCCACATAAACCTCTATAACCCCGGAATGAAACATATACAATGATTTGCATATTCACATCTTAAGTTTAAAAAAAAAAACACCGAAATTTCCGGTGGACATCCTGCGGTGGCCTTCTTGGGGCTGCAAAATCCCAGAACAAAGCAGTAAGTGTGGAAGATAGAGGCAGAAATCCTGGGACCAACTGGGTCTGTATGGGAACCTCTTCTTAGGTCTCAGGTTTTTTTTGTCCTTGCCTAAAACTCGTGATTTGGTGCTGTCTAGAAACACCATGAGGTAGGGCATACCAGGGCTATAAGTCCAGTGTACAGTGTACTATTTGATGTTGTTAATGCCATATTCATTTTAATTAAATCGGAAATTGTTTTTTAAACCCACTTTTCTCACACTCAGAAGTCACTTTTTACAAAAGGGCATTTCTGTATCAGATTATATTTCACACAACTACAGCAGCTACATTTTTCTTCTTCTTGGTGTGCATGTGGATATACTACGCTGACATATCCATATCAACCAATAGCCTTTCTTGTTTTCCTGTAATTCTGACTGCCCACTCATCTGCAACTCCATTGGATGGTTTCCTCACTCCCAGTTTTCCTTCTCTTTTCCCTCTGTAATCCCACGATCTCTCCATCTCATGTGTGCGTATAAATATGTGTGTGTGTAGGGGAAATTAAATGCCTCCTCAATACAGTTTAGACCATGTCATTTAATGTTCACTCACTCAAATGGGCAGAAGGGAGGAACAAGAGGAGGGCCAACAGGTAGTATGTGGGTCTCCAGGACAGGCGGATGGATGGAGCAGAATGGGAGAGAAAGAGTCACAACAGAAAAAGCAGCCACTGTAGCAATTTCTTCCCCTTGCCTTTGCCGCACAGTCTTGATGAGTCTGGGCTTAACTGGGATTTATACAGTCCCTATTACAGTCCCAGATCTACCAAGGCCACTATATAGAAGCAGCCACTTCTTCTTACTCTCAGCCTCAAAGGAAAGCAAAAAACAACCCCCTTTCTGTCACAAGTCAGAAACAACTTAACATTGTAGTGCAATGATGGGCAACCTTTTGCACTTGGTGTGGCAAAATTCACCAAAAAATCTAGCATGACTTGGGCGGTGTGTCACTTCGAGAAAAAAACCCATAATTTCACAATATATATAGTTTAAATAACAAAAATATATAATTGTAATATAACTGTATTTAATCAATCAAAAACTATTTACTACCATTATTTCCATGTACAACAATCTATGGTACCTCTTGCAGTTTCCACGTTGATTTCTCTCTATTCTAGTTTCAATGTAGTCATGAATAATGAATAATATAATAATAATATAATCGTAATAATATGATAATATACAACAACAATAATAATAGAATAATAATAGAATGATATAATCTATATATATAAAAGGGTAATGAAATTTCGGCCTAGGACAAAACAACAAAACTACACATCCCAGAAACACTAAACTTGGCAGCACAACCCCTCATCCATGCCTCTACGTTCATACAACAAAAAGAAAAGAAAAATAAAGTCCTAATTAGAGGGAGAGGAATAATTGTTTTTATTCCAATTGCTGCCAGTTAGAAGGCTAAGCTCCGTCCACTTGGTCTCCTAGCAACCCACTCAGCCCAGGGGACAGGCAGAGTTAGGCCTCACTTAGGCCTCTTCCACACTGCCTATAAAATACAGATTATCTGATTTGAACTGGATTATATGGCAGTGCTCTTCCATGCAGCTATATAACCCATTTATAATGGACTTAATGTCAGGGGAAAACCTTTTCCCTTTATCTTAACTACCACCAGTTCCTCAATACTTTATTTCCCATACCACCATACTTCACCACAGCAACGCGTGGCCGGGCACAGCTAGTATATATATAAAAATGTAATGTGCATAATTCCCATGGAGTAAACAACAAAACCACTGGACCTAACCACACCAAATTTGGCCACAAAAGTCATGCAATCAATCTGCATGCGGCAGCATGTCAGTAAAAATGGTTAGGCATATCAGTGCTGACACGTGTGTCATAGGTTGACCATCACTGTTGTAGTGCTACCAGAGGGAGGCTAATCCCCTCCTTGTGAAATTTCACAGACTTAAATCAAGTTTAGTTACTAAAAACAGAACACATTCATATTGCACCTGTAGTAAGAGTGTCTGTGTGTGATGTAGACAGAGAAATGGGCTAAAGCACATTTACAACCTCTTCAGGTGCAGTCTTCTCTGTATCTTCTCCCAGTTTCTCTATGCTGCCAAAAAGTCCCACAGAGTCCATTACATGACGCAGGGCAACTTCCTGCAGGACTCCATGGGGCTCTATTTCAGCAGCGTAGAGAAATAGAGTCTGGTGTTACCCAACTTAGAACAAAGCAGGATCATCAGGGAAAAGATGAACCTGAAGGGGGAAATGATGTGGGAAGGCAGAAGATGGATTGCAGTTGGAGGGAAAAGAGTAAGATGGTTCACTGTCCCCCACTGTCCCCTGCTTTCCCACCCTCATCTGATGAGATCCCTAGACTGATCCAGTCCCCTGGGCCTAATTTTAAGTTTCAAAAATGGGAAAAGGGGAAGCTCATTTTCCTTTGGAAATGTATTTCCTCCTTCATATCAATGATCAAGTGTTTGGAAATGTAAATCCTACTTAAAGTAAGCCCTACCAGAGAAAAGGCACACACCAAATACCATTCTGCATGCCCCTTGGGGGTGTTTAAAAGATTTGTTGCAGTTCTGTAAATCTCTGATTTTTTTACACAGACACTGTCCTCCGCATAATTGGTTCCCCTAACAAATCCTAAAACCATTCAAGAGTGACTTGGTGATATTCAGCTTCAAATCCATGACCTCGGGGCAAATCCTCACCTTACCTCACAGGGTTGTTATGAAAAGGGAGCGACAAAATTCTCAGTATTTCTTGCTTAGTGGTTTGTGGTAGATGAAAAGAGTGGAGGAAATCCTTCTGAAATTTGCATTGTAGTACAGAGTTCTGTAATGCACAGACTGAACGATCTGCATGTTTGTTGCTGAAAACAAAAGACACTCGGAAATAATATATGCCAAACTTCAGTCTTTGACCAAGACACTAATAAAACTGGCAGCGCTGCCGGGGGACACAGGCCAGTAAACCCAAGCTACACATGAATGTAGATGACTTCTTTGTTATATAAATTGCTGCTCTCATGTTTCCCTTTCAGAAAACAAAGTGGAGAAACGGTCATCCGCGAACATTTCAGGCTTGTCTTGCCTGTGCATTTGGACAGAAGGAGAGCTGTGAACACAAGCCATGGCATCTTAGAATTAATAACATCCGAGACCATAACACATCTCTTCTGCAAGTCACTCCTCCTTGAATGTCAAGTTGCTGTAGGGGCATTATGTCAAGCAAATCTGAATAGAACATGTCAAAGAAAAAGCACCAGAACCGGAGAGAAACTGCTGCCAAGGATTGAAAGTAATTTGTTGAATAGACTCTTCCAATCAGTGGACACAAACATTCTTGAAACCTGCAACAATTCTCAAGAAGAAAGATAGGAAAGAAGAAAAATATATATTAATAGAAGCACAGAAGTATCAATGCTGCATTTTTTCCTGTATTCTATTTCTGTTCCCTTCCAAGTATTTATGCTTATCATTTATTTAATGTCTTTTTCTCCTTGCAAAATAGTCAATCAAAATTGTGAAGGGCTAGAGTCTGACCCATCTTCCTCCTCCTTTCCCCTTCCCCAGCTGAATTAGCTAAACTCATTTTGCAGGAATAAGCTGAAGACAAAGGAGAAAGTAAAAAGAAGGAAGAAAAAGGTAAAAACAGCTGTAACAATGGGATAACAGAATTAATTGGGGGAATATGAAGGTTATGAGATGATATTAATAACAACAACAATAGTTTCAACAACAGACAAGGATATGCCATATCCTTCCTTGACCATTTGGAGAACTATCCTGTCAAAATAACAAAGTTAAAAATATCCAGTAGAGTCTCACTTATCCAAGCTAAACAGGCCGGCAGAAGCTTGGATAAGCGAATATTTATTATTATTTTTATTTATTACATCACTTCTACCCCGCCCTTCTCACCCATGAGGGGACTCAGGGAGGCTTACAATATAGACATATACATCAGAAAAGCAGTTTACATCAGATTTAAAAGTCTTTCAAAATTAAATTAATTAAAAAATTAAAAATTAAAAAATTAAAAAATATATCTTGGATAATAAGGAGGGATTAAGGAAAAGCCCATTAAACATCAAATTAGGTTATGATTTTACAAATTAAGCACCAAAACACCATGTTATACAACAAATTTGACAGAAAAAGCAGTTCAATATGCAGTAATGTTATGTTGTAATTACTGTATTTACGAATTTAGCACCAAAATATCATGATATATTGAAAACATTGACTACAAAAATGGCTTGGATGATCCAGAAGCTTGGTTAAGTGAAGCTTGGATAAGTGAGACTCTACTGTACTGCTAAAAGAGTGAAGTTATTTTTATTTTTAAATATTGTAAACTCTTTAGAATACTATGAAACCAATAAAAAGTCATTTAGAAATAGCCTTATTAAGTTTTCCAAGTCATTATAACTGCAATGTATAATAAAATTCAGTAAAATACATTGAATTGCAACGTATTGTAAAATCCAGGGCTGGGTTGGAGAAATGAAAATAACCTTTGGATGCATTTTGGAAAAAGCTTTCATGTGGTCTGTATAAGGTTGAAAATGTTTTGTTGACTTATGCAAGGTTGTTTCATTTCATACGTGTATGTTGTTCAAAGTCTGGGCTGAAACATGTTGAACTGCTCTTCTATTTTATATTCTTTCCATGTTATTTCCAACACAGGCACCAAATTTTCTGTTAAAAAGCGATTTCCAGGAACTCATCTACAGTGAAACTTCTACTCAAGAGTGCTCCAACTTAAGAGCATTGTGAGTTAAGAGCCATTGTTCAGCTCGCATTTTGCCTTGACAAAAGAGCAGAAATTTGTGTTAAGAGCTAGGGCCAGAGCGAGTGCTAGTACTAGAGCAATGGTTCTCAACATGTGGGTCCCCAGGTGTTTTGGCCTACAATTCCCAGAAATTTCACCCAGTTTACCAGCTGTTAGGATTTCTGGGAGTTGAAGGCCCAACATCTGGGGACCCACAGGTTGAAAACCAATGTGCTAGAGGGAGTGCTAGCATGAGATATAGGGCTTTAGGGCTTCAAAGGAGCATCCTCCATGCCTCGTGCCTCTGTGCTCTTGTCTTCTTTGAGAGATTGCTGTCTGCTTTGGTCTAGTCCACTTTGAGGAACTTTGGATTAGTTGATTTTGTATGCATTTTATTTTGGGTATGTTTGGCTTCATGAAGAAGGAGAGAGAGCAAGAGAGGGAGGGAGGCTGGAATGAGTACAGTATGAAGAAAATGATGTTTCTGCCTCTTCACTTTGTGCTTTGTGCTTCCTTGCCACAAATTTGTGCTTCTACTATTTTAAAATTGATATTTCTTTTTTATTGTTCCATATGGATGTGCATTTATACATTGTTTGTCATTTATAGAGTACATTCTTATTTAACCCCCCTCGATGGATTGTCACCTTGATGTGGTGAAGGGGCTTGCGTGTTCCAGTGAACCTGAGGGCACAACCATGGGAGTCACACACTCCCAGGAGTGACCACAGGGGAGGATCCAGACCAAGAACAATCCGAAGATCCAAAGACCTCAACGGCGGAGCAGGCGGAGGATAACATGGTACATGTTACAATGGCTGTGAAGGTGGAAGAAGGCTGCAACAGACTGAGAAGCCACTCTTGTTGTGTTAATCACACCACTGCTGGGACCTCAATCCGTGAAGACTGTGTGTTGACCGGCCGTGCACCAACCTCCACACATTAAAAAAAAATCACGCACAGGCGTCTTCCAAGAAATGGAGGACCATCATCCTCGAACTATGAGGGATCGCCTAAGTAACTTATTTAAAAACATGTAACAAGAATGGGGGTGGTCGGGGTGCTGGAACAGATTAATAGCATTTCAGTGCATTTCAATGGGAAAATTCACTTTGAGATATGAGCAATTTGAGGTAAGAGCTCTGTCATTGAACAAATTAAACTCTTAAGTCAAGGTATCACTGTTCTTCATCAACAGAGCTATGCCTGTACAGTTGCCCGTCTTCTTTCTTGGGTTCCATGCTCATAATTTTGATTATTTATCCGTGTGAAACCTGCCACCTCCTGAAGTTGAGCAAGAAAGCAATCAAATGGCAGTCCCATCCTCAGGAGACTGAATGAAGTGCTGTTTGATGCATGCCATGGGCCTCTCTTCTTCCTGGGATCTCCCTTCCTTTCCTGAGTGAAACATAGATTCATGGCATGCTGGAAAGAGAACATCACTTACCCACCTCACTTATCCCACTGATCCAGCACCTCTTCCTTCTCCCTGTGTAAAGGAAGAGGAGTACCAGGAGAACAGAGACATAGGACACACAGGAAGAAGAGGAGAAACCAGATCTTCAGGGTCTGGTCCCTCCTCTTCCAGTCCTGCCACATGTTACTAGTCTCCTCTTCCTTCCTTTGTTGTGATGAAAGAGAGACTCACATCACAGAGGAAGAGGAGAAGGAGCCCTTTGGGGACCATAGCACTGGCTCCCCATTCCTTCCACCAAAGATACTCACCCTTTTTTCCAATTTCTCAGGAGAACTTTGCCCTTGAGTACCACAAAAGGAAATGGATGACTACTTGGCTAAAATGTTCTCTTCTAGGCATTGCGATACTTTGGATTCCTTTTTACCAGTTGCTGGGCATCCTCTTCCTCTGCCAAGAAAAAACCAGGTTGTACTTTAGATCTCTTGATGTGGACTTGGTACCTCTTGCCTTTCTTTAACTATATGAACTTTGGCAGGAAAAGAAAAAAGTCAGCAACAAAATAATAGGTGAACTAATTGCAACCGCAGCAGCAGCAGCTGCAATGAGTCAGCATGCATTTGGAAGCAATGATAGCAAGAATAGCTGCGGGTGAGAAAAGCAGGCCAATATTTCAACGATCATAAATGATATCTGCAAATTGTCCGCATAAATATGTAAATAAAAATGGGCCACACCTGCTTGCACTGTGCTGAAGCCAGCTTCCATTTTTGAAAAAAGCAAAAGAAGCCATAAAATGAGCAAAAGCAGATTACTAGATTTGGGAATCAACCATGAATTTATGGAGCCAGTCATCATTGCTTTCATTGCATAAGAGAATGATCTTTCTGGTAAATGAGTTTCTACATTATTGGTTGTTTCTAGAAGTTACCAGAACTGATTGGCTGGGCATTGCAAAAAAAAAAAAAATCAGTTACAAAAACTTCTTGTGTTTGGGATTATCACTGGCTTCTCAAGGTCCAAAATGTCTAAAGATTGCAGCTGTTTAGGGACAAAACCCTAAATGTAAACAATATGTTTTTATATGGTGGCTCTAACCACCATAAAGCTATGGTTGATAACATGGTTTAATGCTATATCTGCACAGTAAGGAATGGTGGATTATATGTTCTTTGTCTTTTTGACACCCATTTATTTACTGCAATTATTAATGGCTGTTGCAGTTCTAACTTTTATTACTGTTGTTGTCTAAAGCACATTGGAAGGAAGATTGTGAGTTTCTTCTCCTGCTCCTCAAATAAGGCCTAGTTTTTCATAGAATATTTCTGATCTGAACATGTATTTCCATGGGAAAAACTCCAAGCGTCACACCAACGCCAGGGGGTATCATCATCCATCATCTGTAAATAACACCTGAGGCTTAAATGGCAATAGCAATTGTCTCTCCTTTGTTTAGAATGTCCTTTGTTTAGAAATCCAGCCAGAACAGAGTGGAGATGTTGATCTTATTTGTATAGTGAGACTAAACTGTTATATACCCATTTTCTGTAGGTTTTGCTTATTGTTGTGCTCCTGGATTCTACATAGCATTTTCTCCTCAAATCATCTTCATTTTCACAAAAAGAAGAAAATTCTCCAAAAGAAAGAAAAAGCAGTTTAAGTGATGGTTGGACTTAGGGCTGCCCCCAAACCAAGGAAATTGAAACCACAGATCATGTGATCACACTGATTTATTGTTCTAATACATTATACCCACAACAAATGAACATGTGTGATTCTATAATAAATTTCACCTTCAAGGTAAAGGTTTTCCCCTGACATTAAGCCTAGTCATGTCCGACTCTGGGGGTTGGTGCTAATCTCCATTTCTAAGCCAAAGAGCTGGTGTTGTCTGTAGACACCTCCAAGGTCATGTGGCCGACATGACTGCATGGAGCACTGTTACCTTCTCTATTGATCTACTCACATTTGCATGTTTTCAAACTGCTAGTTTGGTAGAAGCTGGGGCTAACAGTGGGAGCTCACCCCACTCCCCAGATTTGAACCGCCAATCTTTCAGTCAGCAAGTTCAGCAGCTCAGCGGTTTAACTTTCTAGTTCAGTGCTATTTAAGGTAATGATTCATGGACCAGTGCCAATTTGGGACCAGTTGACTGTCAGTCTGAGGAAAGTTCAAGGGCATACAGTGCCAGTCCCTGACACATTGGGAGAAAAAAACCCTACTGATACCCCACATCGGATAATTTAAACACTGTTCTAGTCTCTCAAATTACTTTCTCAAAATTTGCATAATTATAAACACCTCTGTTATATCCAAGATTATGGCAACCAAACTGATTGATAACTGGCAAATAGAGGTAGAAAATGTGGAGGCAGTGACAGACTTTATATTTCTAGGTGCGATGAAAGCCAGGAAATCAGAAAACATTTACTTCTTGGTGTGATCGAGGTGACCACCCCCCCCCCCAGGACTTTGTAAAAGATAGTTCAAAAATCAAGACTTTATGTTCTATATTCCATATATTTATAGTAGAAGGTGATTGAGACTTTTTACTGGAGTTTACTGTGGATTATCCCTGCACTCTGAGGCAAGAGATAACAACTCCATGAATTGTGAAATCATGCTGCTAAAACTCCACTTTTATGAATTTCCATATTTGGGTTCCCCAGATGTTGTGAACTTCGTTCTTATCAAATGTTTTCAATTGTTTATATCATTCATGATTCCCCTTTATGCAATGTAACCCACCTTTATGGATTCTCCCTTATTTCCTTGAAATCTATCTATCTGCCTATATGTATTTGTACTCTTTGGGATCCCCGGAAAATATGTGTTTATCCCAGCTGGGTTTATGTTCCAACTTTATTTTATTTTTCATTTTATTTCATATAATTGTCAAATCATGAAATCAAATGGGAAATATTTTGACCCCAACATGAACCCCAGCTCCTATGACCCAGGTTTACCTTCCCCAAAACAAAAGGATAATCTGCCACAGTTTAACCCAATCTAATTCAGATTGCATGGACAATATAAGGCTTGAGTCCTAAAGGTGATTCGCCCCCAAGGCAAACATTGTCATATCTCCTCCAAAGGGAAAACCAGGACGTCTCAGGAAGACGCCCTGCTGCGCCCATTGCCACCCATCCTTACTTCCCCCTGACACCTTAAGGCATATCTGAAATCAGTGTACATGACAGGGACCCCTGATGACTGTCATTAATCCCTTTAGAAATCGGCCGGGCAAGGACTAATCTGATATTTCCTGCCCTGTCACTTCATTGTTTCAATAACTCCCGCCTTCTCCTTCCTGATTGGCTCGAGTGGGGACAAAAAGCAGCTCCCTATTGGGCCAACAGAGCAAGGCGGGAAACGAAAGTCCGCCTCGTTCAACCTTCTAGCCTATCCGCGATCAGATAGGCGGGAGAGCGGGGCGGGAAATTCAAAGGGCTGTCAGACCGAAACATTGTATAAATATGGCTTTATTTGAAACATATGATACGCTAGTAGACTGAATGATCGCTACTAGTGTCCTTTTCAGCTGAATCGCTCAATAAAGACTCCTTGGCGGATTTTCCTTCAACTTTGGCGGACCTTCTTCATTTCGGCTTCAGGTTGTATTGCGGCTCATATTCTCCTATTGGCTCCGCCAAGGTCCGTTCTCTCAGGACCGGATCGGCTCTCTCCTTAAGGGGCCCGATCCCCTAGAAACGCGGTCGACAACATTGGGAGGAGAGCAATAACCAAATTGATAAAATAGTGAAGAGTAGAGACATCACACTGGCAACAAAGGTCTGCGTAGTTAAAGCAATTTTATTCCCCATAGTAACCTATGGATGTGAGAGCTGGACCATAAGGAAGGTTGAGTGAAGGAAGATAGACACTTTTGAACTGTGATATTGGAGGAAACTTCTGAGAGTGCCTTGGACTGCAAGAAGATCCAACCAGTCCACTTCATACTCCAGGAAATAAGGCCCGACTGCTCACTGGAGGGAAGGATATTAGAGGCAAAGATGAAGTACTTTGACCACATCATGAGAAGACAGGAAAGCTTGGAGAAGAGAATGATGCTGGGGAAGATGGAAGGAAAAAGGAAGAGAGGCCGACCAAGGGCAAGATGGATGGATGGTATCCTTGAAGTGACTGGTTTGTCCTTGAAGGAGCTGGGGCTGGTGACAGCTGACTGGGAGACTTGGCATGGGCTGGTCCATGAGGTCGCGAAGAGTCAGAAGTGACTGAATGAATAAACAACAACAACTGTTACATACTTCTTATTAACTTTTCTTCTAAACATAATGGGTTTTAAGCTTTGTCATTTTTCCTAGTAGGGATGTTATTCTAATCCAATGGTTCTCAACCTGTGGGTCCCCAGATTTGTTGGCCTACAACTCCCAGAAATCCCAGCCAGTTTACCAGCTGTTAGGATTTCTGGAAATCGAAGGCCAAAACATCTGGAGACCCACAGGTTGAGAACCACTGTTCTAATCTGTGACTAATTTTGATTTCTATAACTTTTTCACCTCTACAATATTCATTTCTGAACATCTCATATTTCAGGTTACAGAAGGCATTCTACATCTGCTTCTTTTCATCAAGACTCCACAACTCTGTGTACCTTGTAAGCATTCCATATACATATTACAGCCTCCCAAAGTTGAGAGTTTCAATCAAATAGGAAATACCATAAAAACCAGGACTGTTGTCAGCCTCTTTAGTTCTTTCACACACCATTATCCTATGCAGATTCCTTACTTTGATGTAATATCCCTGGTTCAAAAATAAATAAAAATAAATATACAGGACTGCAGATTTGAAAAGGGAAAGAAGTCTTCTCTAATGTCTAGGAGCAATTAACATATGGTCTAAAGTAGGAAAATTACTAGACGTTTCAAGTAATATATACAAATGTGTAGCAAGTGTGAAAAGGAAGATGAAGAATTTACCAGCCTGTGACACATTTTGGCAGTAAGGAGAGGGAAGTAGAAATTGATGAATGAGATGAGACTTGGGCAGGGTCTTCCTTTTGTTTGCAGCTATATATAGAAGCAGTCTACCATGTAATTTGATATCAGAAGGTAACTAGGAAGCTGAACGCTTTGTTCCATCTTGTACTAACCAGCCCAATAAGTCATCTCTTCTATCGGTGAGTTAGTTGGAAGGAGTATTAACAGAGCTGCACTTCTTGGGCTAGCAAAACAAAAAATATTTACAAAGTTTATCCTGTTAGCTGGACCATAATTTGACATATTAAGGAATGACTGGGAGGCAGTTTCAGTGGTTGCTAACCAACTGCCAAGTGCTTCTTCCTTTGGAACTAGAAAAAAAAATCTGATTTGAAACTTTTACAACATTGGGAAGTTCCCGACTGGTAAGCCAGCTTGGATGTACTGTCAAGGCCAATCTTCTGCCAGTTCTTGATAGAGCTTGGAAACAACTTTTTGGACTACAATGTCTAGCTCTGGCTGTGCTGGCTGGAAGATTTTCAAGGTCTAGTTTCTTGACATCTTTCTAGCTTCTGACCTTCTAACTTGCAATTGGCCTCAATACACTTTTTCAGTTTTATTTTTTGGAGCTTCAGGAGGTGAAGCTAGGTGTGCCAATAGGCCATAAGAAAATTTTGACAGAAGATTGGTATGCAGAAACAAACAGTTTCTTATGGCTTGGGGTTAAGCCCATAATTGGAGCAGCAAGCGATCTCCAGTGGGTTGCTCAAAACATTGGCAACCTTAATAAGAATAGGAAACTCATCCCAAGGCTACTCTATATTTATACAGATTGAGCAGGAGGAAATTGCTGGACACCTTCTGACTTTCAATTTCTTGCCATTGTAGGAGAGGATGATTTCAATGTTAAGTGTATAGAATATTTTTAGGCGAATCTGTTAAGTTATTTGGAATACTGATGATCTTCCAGCCCCTTTAAAATAAGGAAGCTGGGATAGTTTGATGGCTTATTATTAGAATAATAACTGAGAAAATATAAACAATGTTTTCCTTGGAGTGGAGCATATAATAAATTAGCTTATGTAGACAAATTGTAAAAAGACTGATATTAGTAATATTTGGCACAATAGATTAAATGTTGCCATTATGTATTAATCTGAACAAAACTGTTCTTTCATTGGTTGTTAATACCAATTCCAGTTAGAATGAAATAACTCTTTTATCTCCTGCGGTGGGACAGATCTATGACAAACGTGATATGCTGAACAGAGGCAGTATTAGGATCTAGTATCTGCAAATCCGTTCATTGTTTTGGTAGTCTGCATTAAAGATTTAAAACGTTTTAAGTTTGATTACATTAACAACATTGTGTATCATTACAAAGAGAAAACTTGCAATTGTATTTATAGAGCTGACTGAATGGATACAAATTGAGAAATGATCAAAACAAATCAAATCATATCACACATGAAAGAAAGTTTGAAAATTTTTAGAGAAGTGGATTACAGGCAGTCCCAAAGTTACAAACAAGGATATAGATAGATAGATAGATAGATAGATAGATAGATAGATAGATAGATAGATAGATAGATAGATAGAGGGGGGGAGGGGGAGATTTAGATAGCATCGGGAAGGATTAACACCCCTGTGGTGGTTGTTTTGCTGTCTGTGCTCCTCTTCAGAAGATTTCACTTCACTTTCTGTCCCTGTGAAAATTAGATTTGGAAAAAAATGGCTTATGGAAACAAGGATTGGTGATAAAGCTTCTGTTTGGACACCTTTCCCTTATAACACTTTCAAGAGTGAATTTCCCTTCCTAGAGATAGATTTTTCTCATTGTTTCTGTTCTTAACAATGAGTTGTTTGTAAGATGGATGTGTGTGAGTCGGTGACTGCCTGTGCCTTTAATTGCTTTGGTCCTGCATTCATTTTACACCATCCTAATTCCCAGATGTAGCCATTTGGTATGTCTGGCCACTCTGAGATGAAGGAAAAATTAATTCTGCATTGGCTTGAAGGTGCTCTCTTCCTTGGGAGTTATTTACATCATTTAGATATGAGCGAGATGTAGTACAAACATGATTAAGAAATGAGTTCTACTTGAGAGCCTTGGGGGAAAAATACTTTTTTAGATCTAAAGCTCCAAAAAATCTTGAGCCAGAATGAAAATTACCCTATATACTCAAGTATATATATATATATATATATATATATATATATATATATATATATATAACTTATATACTTATATATATATAACATCTACATGAAGCCACTGGGTGAGATCATCTGGAGTTTTGGAGTTCGGTGTCATCTGTACGTGGATGATGTCCAACCCTATCAATCCTTTTTTCCAGTGTCCAAGGAGGCCGTCCAAACCCTGCAGCCTGGCTGCTATGTCAGACTGGATGAGGAAGAACAAATTGAAGTTGAATCCCAACAAGACAGAGGTACTCCTGGTCAGTCGCAAGGCTGAACAGGCTATAGGGTTACAGCCCATGCTAGATGGGGTTGCACTCCCTCTAAAGGCGCAGGTTCGCAGTTTGGGAGTCTTCCTGGACTCATTGCTGAATCTGGAACCCCAGGTTTCGACGGTGGCCAGGGCGGCCTTCGCACAATTCAAACTTGTGCGCCAACTGTGCCCGTATCTTGGGAAACCTGACTTGGCCACGGTTGTCCACGCTCTTGTTTGGACTATTGCTACGCACTCTACATGGGGTTGCCTTTGAAGACTGTTCGGAAGCTGGAACTAGTCCAACATTTTGCAGCCAGGTTACTAACTGGAGCACCATTCAGGGAGGATACAACTCCTCTGTTGAAGCAGCTCCACTGGCTGCCTGTTAGCTTCCAGGCACAATTCAAAGTGCTGGCTTTGGCCTACAAAATCTTAAACGGCTCTGGTCCAACTTACCTCTCAGAATGTATTTCCTCCTACGGGCCATCCCGCAGATTAAAATATTCAAGTGAGGCCCTGCTCCTGATCCCGCTGCTGTCACAGGTGTGTTTGGCGAGGACGAGACACAGGGCTTTTTTGGTGGTGGCTCCGCAGCTATGGAACTCCTTGCCAGGAGAGATTAGAGAAGCCCCCTCACTCATGTCTTTTAGGAAGCAGCTGAAGATCTGCCTGTAGGACCAAGCTTTTGGCCCATCCTAAGGTATGAGTTGATATGACCTGATGGATTCTGTCTATTAATATTAAGTCAAACACGGACTGGCTCTGACTTTGGCTCGAAACTGCCCCTGTTGTAATGGTCACATGGTTTTAATTGTTTTAATTTGATTTGGATACCAACTTTTAATTGTGTTTTATGTTTGGTTTTACCACATGTTGTATTAAATGTGGCATTTAATTCTGCCATTGTGTAAGACCACTCTGGGTCCCCCTGGGGGAGAAGAGTGGCATAAAAATTAAATAAATAAATAAAATAAGTATAATGTTAGGGATTACTCTTCTTCAGAAGAGGAAGGGAAGAAGGAAAGTGCTCATGAATCTGAGGGTGAGTTGGAATCTGAGGAAGAGACTTTGCAAGTATCCACTTTTCAGGAGAGGCAAAAGGAAATAGAGCAGAGACATTGTTCAGCTAGAATAGCTGCCAGAAATGCAGCTGAGTAATTAGGAACTGCCCTAGCAGCTGTGAGGGGACTCAGGGCTACAAAGCAGAAACAGGTGCAGCCAGCTCTTGCTGGTAACGAACTGACTCTAATGCCTTCGCTCCCCGTATGCCTGCTCCGAGTCTGCATCTGGATTTATTGCTGTTTCTTTGTCTGAAGTAAGACTGCTATTTGATTTGGGACTGTATCAGAGACTAATAACTGCATTTGCCCTAAGACTTCCTTGCTTCCTTTTGCATTATTCCACTGAGTGTGCTGTACTTTATATTTTGCTGAAGTAAAGCAGTTTTCATTTACTTACCACAGTGTCTTAAGGCTGTTCTTGAAAGATAAAACAGGACATATAAGTCTAAATATTTAAGTCAAAAATCAGTCCCAAAAAAACTGGGTTAACTTATCCATAAGTCAATATAAGCACTATATCTAAACTCATATCAAAAAAGGATCCATCCCTGTCTCTGAATAGAGTGGTGAGCGAAAAGAGCTTAGGCCAACCTGGAAAGACCTTTAAAAAAGCATGGATCCCCTTTCATCTCTCTGCCAATGTGCTATTTCTGGCCTTTTTGAATGCCCGGATAGAGAAATGGCAGTGGCCAGGTGACACTGCCCCCTAAATCAGTATTGGTGCTTTCCCTTCTCCATGGAATGACCCCTGGCTTATCCAAATCCATAATTTTGATTTTTTTTACATGAGACTGTCTTACACATGGATAAATATGGTAGGTGAGATATTCTAGGAGTTATAGTTTGAAAAAATCCAAAATGTATACTGTAGATGTCCTTTGAAAGAAGGGCTTTTGACAACAACATGCAAACATATCCAACAGCCATGTCAAGTAGCTGGGTCTTGATGTTACCATTTTATGAGCCCCATCAAGCCCTTGCTCTAGCTTTCTTCTGGGTCACTATGGAAAAAAATTAATGCGGCCTTCCTCTTCCCTACCAGTATTACCAAATAAGACCTCATACATGGGACTTTCCTCAAACTTGGAGCTGCTGCTTTTATTTTTATTATTATGTTTATTTACTTTTTTCCAAAAGCTTCAGCTCAAGATGGTTTACAAATACAAATACAATATTCAAACATTTAACATTAAGATGTGATTAAATCACCAGTAAGATTTAAAATAATTTAAAGCCTAGACTTAAAAATAATTAAAAAGCATTGTTAAAATGATCATTTGAAGCACTGTTATAAGAGATCTTCATTATAAACATACATTTGCTGAACACACATCAGAAGCAAATAGTATTTGCTGGCTGGTGGACAGACAGCAAGGAGGGGGGGCTTTTAACCTTACGTCAACCCTGCTCAATGTAGGATCTCCAGCTAAAGCTTCCTAAGCAGGTAGGTGTCAAGCCATTTTCTGAAGTTATCTTAATAAGAAGACCCCATCATTTCTCTAGGTCAGGGATGCTGCTGCTCAGTCGTTTAGTCATCTCCAACTCTTCGTGACCTCATGGGTATCACGATACCTCAGGGGTATCAAATCCATTTTCACTGAGGGCCAAATCAGCCTTATGGTTGCCTTCAAATGGCTGTTTGTAATTATAAGAGTGTATAAATGTAACTATATTGCTCTGGCATTGGAAGCCTTGTGGAACACATAAAATGATAGGGGCTGGATTTGGCTCATGGGCCTTGCATTTGATACAAGTGCTCTAGGTGATTGGTTCCATTGCCAAACCATTCTTTGAAGTAAGCATTAATTATGTTTTTTCTAAAAAGCAGTCTTGGGACACTATAGACTGTCAAGTGGAATCAGTTCTCATGTACACTGGTCTGTATGTTCAGAAGGAAAAGCAGAATATAAGCATAATAAGCGTAATCCAATGTGCACTAGTTCAATTAACATTAGTTTAAGGCAGTGGTTCCCAACCTTTGGTCCTCCAGGTGTTTTGGACTTCCAACTCTCAGAAATCTCAGCCAGCTTACCAGCTGTTAGGGATTGTGGGATTTGAAGTCCAAAAACACTTGGAGGACCAAAGTTTGGGAACCACTGGTTTAAGGGAAGAATGCATAGTTTACATCAAGAGTCAGGCCAGTTGAGTATCTCGATCATGAATTCCAAAATACCCCAAAATTGCCCACAGGGAAGCTGAAATAGTGTCACCTTTTGCTTTTAATGTACACAAACTTTGTTTCATGCTCAAAATATTGTGTATAAAATTACCTTTGGACTATGTGTATAAGGGGTATATGGAATATAAATAAATTTCGTAGTTAGGCTCTGGCCCCATCTCGAAGAGATCTCATTATGTTTTATGCAAGTAATCCAAAATCTGAAAAAAATCCAAAATGTGATGGCGCGAATGGCACCATCTATATGTCGAACTGTAAGTTGCAAGATTTGAATTGTTGTATCATGCCTGATTTTGCCTTTACCCTGTAAATGTAGTTGGATTGATTGGATATTTATAGCTGTCAATCAATGTTGTTTGCACCAGTTATATTACTTCCTCAGCTCAATTGTTTAAGCTCCACTTTTTCCTGGAGTAGGACAGTGTTTCCTTTTTTCATTTCACCATCAAGCTTTCTATCAGATGGACATGAGAGAGAGACTTGGCTCTAAAAGCCCTTGATTAAGTTACCTCTCAGCACCAATTCTGAGGTTCTTACCCTTGAGACTTACGCTTCATGTTCAGGGCCAACCTGGATGACGTTGAGGAGTCTCAAGCTCCTTCAAATCAGTCCTTTTGGCATCAGAGGAAGACTGCGTCTTCAAACATAGGCCATTTGAACTAAGGCTGAGGTTTGCTCCGGCATTCACAGCCATTGAAAGAGAGGGACCTGGAAAAGCTTCTCAGCTACAGAGCTCCTTGGACTTAAGACAACCAAAGACTGTAATATATATTTTCCTTTACTCCTTTGAAACTTCCAGCTTATTGCCTTAAAGGGATAACCTTTTGTGAACCAGTTTTGAGTTATCTACAGTGTTTTGGTCCTTGGGAGTTCCAGTTTCCCTAAAGGAGGGCAAAAAGCAATCCCCTGGGGAAAGATATCAAGTCCATGCCTCTTTCGCTAAGAGTTATAGCCCCAGGCACGATGGCACACAAAATGTGGAACACTTCTGTCCCAAGCATTTTGGAAGTGGGATATGATACTCATTCTGTACCACTTCTAGTGACAATGATAAGGCATTTCCAGAGTGTTAGTGCCAAAGATACAATCAGAGCAAAAATTAAAATTTAGTAATAAAGCTGTGAAGACGTGAAGCATAATGGTTAGGAGAAACAGCAAATTGCAAGCATGGGTTTAAAGAAAGTAATTACTATTTTCATTTTATAATGTTGTAACTGTTCATTCTGAAGCTTTGAATCAATAAATAAATACAGTATACCTAAGAACATTTGAACTTCCAGTGAGTTTGCTCTAGTTGAAGTATTTGGATAATGTACTTGTATATGCACGGCAGATTCTGAATCATTTTCAGAGACAAAAGCAGCAGATTGCAAGGGAGTCTCAGTGCAGAGAACTGAGCCCCAGAACCATCTTATTTGCCATCTTATTTGGAAGTCATGTGGCACCTTGCACCTTTGAACAGTGCTTCCACAACTGTCAAGGGAGGGAAATGGTATTTATATTGCACTGGAACGGTTTTCTAAAATGCTTAAAGCTCCCTGTCTGACTTAAACCAATACAGGGAAATGTATTTGCCATCTGCACCATCTGCAGATACAGGAAAAACTATTTACTGTTTGGTTGTTTGTTCTGAGCAGGAAAAGTAGCAGGAAGAGGTTCCTGAAGACCAGGAACTGTTTTAGAATCTTTATCTTCAGGAGGACTACAGAAGTTTTTGCAGCATCACGTATCTTTCTAGGGTGCCATATTTTTATAATAAAGCAAACAGCATGACAGGGATGTACAATGTAGGACAATGAAAAATAGATCACCAGGAAAGAGGGCACACTAACCATGAAAAGGCACAATATAGATCAGCAGGTGGGAAAACTAGGGCAATCAGATTCTTCCATCTGCAAGGACTGACTGTACTGCCTCCAGTACCAAAGATAGCCCAGTTGTTCAGCTCCTTCTGTTCAGGTTAATGGTTACAACAGGTTTATGTCCACTCTTCTTAATACACGTTTTAGCTTAGTACAAGACTGGAAGAATGGAACAGATAGGACTTTTGGACAACAACTTCTATCACCTCTGACCACCTCACTTGAGGGCTGATTTCCAGGGGATGCCTGCAGGACACAAGATAGAAAGTTGAAATTGCCTGATAGTATTGGACATGCTGTTGGTTTTCAACTCCTGAAGGCCTACTTTCCTGGCTTTTCACACACATTTGTCATTCTCAGTATTTTCGAGCCATGGCACCCCCCTCTCCAAAGGTTTAAGAACAATAAGAGGACTACAAGCAAGCAATATGATTTTTCTTTATGTTTTAAACATTTTCCACAGTTTGAAAGTTTCAAAATGTCGAAGCCACAAGAGGCTCCGGAAGGATCTAGCAGCAGCTGTACCCCGAACTCTATCAAATCTAAACCTTTTAATAAATGTATAAACCTGTACCTTTTGTGTAACTTGTATTGCTTGCATATTGTATCACTATCTAAATGTCTAAACATGTATCAAATGTATCCTGAAGGCACCTGCTGTTCCCGTGCCCCCTGTTTGAATAAGTTCCTGGGAACTGAGATTGCTACACAATTAACAAAAGATCTTTCTAGCGCTCTCTCAAGCCAGATAAAGTCAAACCTTTTGTGTACAGATATGGACCAGATTATCCTTTTTGTCACTGAGATAAGCTTAAGATTTTTTCCTATTTAGATAAGGCTAGAGGCTCATCAGTCCCACAGAACAGAAGGGTAAACAAACATGACTGAATACATTAGTCTTCTGAATAGGCAGCCAAGCCCCTGATTGTTTAGTATTTTTTTCCCTTGTCTTTTGGATCTTGCACCTTTGTCTCACTGGAACTGAATACTTAAGTTAATGAAGAAGATCTGCACCACTTCCCTTTGTTTCACACTCTCCACATGCGCATTTCTGCAATAGACTGGTGACCTCTTCACATGTGATGCCAGAATTGCCATATGTTGTGGTGAATCCGCTGACCACTGTTGGGGGTGTGGGGAACCCATCGCCCCATGCCTCGCATTGCCTGGCTTAACTTGCGGCTGATCCCACTGGGGAAGTGTCAACCATACAGCTTCCTCTCATTCCTTCTGGTGCAACATGGGAAGTGTCCCATGTTGCTGCAGCTGTGGCATATGCCAGTTCTGAGCTAGTTGATCCACAGAACCCTGCCAGAAGTTCCTTTGCATGGTGAAATGGTAGCCAGTAGACTCAGTGAGTCAACTAGGGCTGAGCCAGCACATGCCACCAAAGTAACCCCATGATGAGATAGCAAGTCTTTTAACTGACCAACCATCAGCTGTTCTTCCCACCACAGGGATCTCCTTCTTATGGTTGTGACATCAGAGCAACCCCTGGGCAATCCCTGAGTGGATCCTAGCTGTCCCCACTTTTCAGCCAATCAGTAGAGGGAGCAGGAAGTCTGAATAGCTATCAGAACTGCTTAAAAGTCTTGTGTTTTACTATGAACATGTGTTTGTACCTTTTTGAAGTGTGCTGCTTCTACTTCCATCCTGACTGGCCAAATCATAATGAACCTGTGTAGTTTTGCCTTCAACCTGGAGTGCTCATCTTCAGTCCTGAACAATCTGGTTTAGCAGAAGCTTGCCAGGCATGGACCTCCTTATCTGCAGTTCTAGCTGAAATCTCTACACCAGGATCAATTCACAAATTGCAATTAAGCCAAGTTTTAGTCGGATTGCAAGCATATTTGTTTTCCAGTTTGACCATAGTGTTATGAGTTATGTTGCCCAGCTGGAAAAACCATGTCTAATCTAGCACACAAGCTTGATTGAAGGTTGGTCAATGGGACCACTCTTGCAGAATTAGGAAAGTATAAGTCTTGTGGCATATTTATTTCCACATAAATTGAAATTTATTGTGGCACAAATGGAGAATTATACTGCATAGCGCAGCAGAATCATTCCCATGGGACTTTGGGCTGTTTAGAACAATCGTACCCTTAGACTGAGATTGGAAAAGTTGTTTTGAGGACTAGCTTGCTGGGGGACTTATAGTGTAGAATGTTGGTTTCCTTTAAAGGAAAGCACACCCCAAAAACATATTCTGAGGCCTCATCTATTCTGCCATATAACGCTGTTTGAAACTTTGTTATAAGGTCAGTGTAGAGTCATATAATGCAGTCCAGCACTTTGGTGCTGGAGGAAAATCCTGAGAGTCCCTTGGATCACAAGAAGATCCAACCAGTCCATCCTCCAGGATGGAGGCAAAGATGAAGTATTTTGGCCACATTGTGAGAAGACAGGAAAGCTTGGAAAAGATCATGATGCTGGGGAAAATGGAAGGAAAAAGGAAGAGAGGCCGACCAAGGGAAAGATAGATGGATGGATTGTATCCTTGAAGTGACTGGCTTGAGCTTGAAGGAACTGGGGCAGCGACGGCCGACAGGGAGCTCTGGCGTGGACTAGTCCATGAAGTCACAAAGAGTCGGAAATGACTGCGTGAATGAAGAAGAAGAAGAAGAAGAAGAAGAACTGCATTGAACTGTGTTATATGAGCCTACACTTGGCAGGGTAGATGGGGCCTGAGATGTACTTCCCCCCAAAAAATTTATCCAGTATTGGAGAGGTCTTCACTCCCTTCAAAATATCTGCACTTCCCCATGAAATGTCTGATCGAAAGTATTCTAAGCAGGCAGCACAATGGGATCATAATTGGAAAGCAAAAAGTTTCTGTCCTTGGAGGAATTTAGGCTTGGCCAGGGTACACTGAGGATACTGATGTTTCTAAATCAACAGAAAATATCAAGAAAATTAGATCACTACATCTGTGGGTTGATCTACACTGTCCTATATCCCAGGATCTGATCCCAGATTATCTATTTGAACTGGAATATATAAGTCTACACTGACAGATAATCTGAGATAAGCAGATAATCTGGGACCAGATCCTGGGATATAAGACAGTGTAGATCCAGTTTATGTTTCCGGCTAATTACTAGTCCAAATGTTATTTGTTTATTTATTTATTTACTACATTTATATCTTCTCACCCCGAAGGGGACTCAGAGCGGCTTACAAATCAAATGAACAATACAATATATTATAATATACAATACAATATATTATTAGCATAGCATAGCACAATATAAGCATTAAATTACTATATTGTACTATATCATTATATGGTAATATTATTAGTAATATTACATTTAATATATAATATATAATTAATATTATTATATTGTATTAGTAGTAGTAAAATATTGTATTCCATTATAATATTATTATCAATATTATATTTATATACAACAGCTTGTACAACAGCTTCAGAAATTATAGTTGAGTAAGATGAACAAATATTTCTGATTAAGTGTCTATTCTAGCTGTTAATGGTACACTAGAAGAGAATATGGTCAGTAACTGCAGCTTTTTAAGCAATTCTTTGGATAACAAAGTTGGTCAATGCTCACAGAACAGCTTCTGTGCTTATCAGCATTTTTTCACTCATTTTATTTCTTCATCTGAAACACAGAGCCTAAAGCCATGTATAATTTGCGTTCAGTAGGTCTGTTTGTGAGTAAGCCATTTCAAAACTGGGATGTCTTAATTAACAGAATGCCATTTATACATTGCAGAGAATAGCCCACAGACATTCCTGTATTCCAGAACGTCTGATAATAAAAACAAGGGATATGATTCCAGCTAAATTTTGGCATTTTTGAGTCCTTGACTTAATGGGAGAGTTAAGCGTGTATATAAAATATGTCCCGTAGAAACCAATTAGGCTGAAAAGTATGGATGGATAGGTCACTCTGTTTCTAGATGGTACTGATTTCAGACATGTACATTTATAAGTCTAATCTATTTTTTTCTGGATTATTGCCTATTTTTTCATTTTAAAAGTCCACACAAAGATGTCATATTTTAAAAAAGATTTTTAAAGTACTTTCTCACAACATAACATTTCTCTAAGAATTTTATTCAAGGAATGTACTTGTAATAGCACAATCCTATACGTTTCTACTGAGAAGCAATTCCTGTCTCCCCCCTTATTGGTTATGAGTGGAATCAGATTTGAGTGCTCACCTAACATGCATAATATCAAAAATGTAGTGAACATTTCTGCTTGATTTGTACAAAAAGCAGAGCCCAAGGGTGGAAACTTGTTCTACTTCATTAGCCAACTCTTATTTTTGCAGAAAGGGATTTTTCCCCTAACGCAATCTTAATGTTAACCTTTGTTAAGGCAATCTTTAACGAGGCATATTCTTAGAAATGTGATTCTAATGTTGAAAGCAATTGTCTTTTATTGTAAATGAGTACATTGGTTAATCAGAAGAGTAGCTAATTGGGAGTATTATTGCCAAACAATGACAAAAAGGCAAAATACATCTCATGGACCGTCAAAGATAATTATCCCAAAGACAAAGAGAGAGGGAAGAAGTAAAATACTACAATGTAAGTGTACTGTTACATAAAAGAAAATAATTGTATGAGTAGTGAAAGTCATTTGGAGATTTACCTGCAATGTAGGAAGGCACTGAACAGACTGCTCTGTCACCACAAGTTGCCAGAAAGTGGAATAAACAATATGTGAGTGTGGAGAAGAACAAACCACAGACCACTTACTACAATGCAGTCTAAGCCCTGCCACATGCACAATGGAGGACCTTCTTACAGCAATACCAGAGGCACTCAAAGTGGCCAGCTTCTGGTCAAAGGAAATTTAATATAATGCCAAGTTTTAAACTTTGTTTGTGGATTTTCTATACATTATAACTGTATTCTCAATTTGCTTCTGACACAATAAATAAATACCTGCAATGCAGAAAATAACATCAAGCCGTACCAAAATAATATACCCTTATCATAACAACATTTGCCAGCTTAATGCAATTATATTTAAGTATGCCTTTTAGCACTAGACTTTATTTAGTTCTTTTTCACATATTTCAGTCTTAGAGAAATACAATTAATACTTTTCATGTCCAGTATGAATAATAACTTATTGTCTCATACTGTTTTAAATGCTTTGTTACAAACCAAGTAACATGCATCTAGGACTAACTGGTGTTGCTTATTTATTTATTATTTATTTACAGTATTTATATTCCGCCCTTCTCACCCCGAAGGGGACTCAGGGTGGATCACATTATGTACATATAGGGCAAATATTCAATGCCCATAACACATCGAACCGAGACAAAGACAGACAGACAGACAGATGCAGAGGCAATTTAACCTTCTCCTGAGGGGATGTTCGATTCTGGCCACAGGGGGGAGCAGCTGCTTCATCATCCACTCTGATGGCACTTCCTCACTTCCTCATTCCAACGTTGTAAATTAGTTAAGCTTGCCTCCCCACTTTTATAAGTGGTACCTTATTTCCTACTTGATAGATGCAACTATCTTTTGGGTTGCTAGGTCAGCAACGAGCAGGGGCTATATTTTATTTTTAATTGGCGGGTGCTCACCCCACCATGGGCTGGCCTCGAACTCATGACCTCATGGTCAGAGTGATTTATTGCAGCAGCTGTTTACCAGCCTGTGCCACAGCCCGGCCCAACCATTCTCAAACTGTGATTTTGTCCCTCAAAGTTCATATAGACTTATGGAAATTCCAAAGAAAAGAATTTCTCAATGAGTTGGGTTAAGGCTGGCAATATATTTACACTGAAATATTTTTCATTTGAGTTGAGTCCCCATATGTCTATTTTTTGGAATTATATTTTAAAAATTTCCCTTAAACTGGCAGCCAGCACATATGGCTAGACACGATAGCTTTCAAGACAGGTTCATTCTATATGCTTTCTCAAAAAGAAGAAATTATCACCAAACACCAATCAAATTCTGCAGGAGCAAGGACTCGGTGTTTTAAAATAGTACTGTATATACTCGAATATAAGCCGACCAGAATATAAGCCGAGGCACCTAATTCTACCACAAAAAAACTGGGAAAACATTGACTCCAGTATAAGCCGAGGGTGGTAAATTTCAGAAATAAAAATAGATACCAATAACATTACATTAATTGAGGCATCAGTAGGTAAAATGTTTTTGAATATTTACATAAAGCTCAAATTTAAGATAAGACTGTCCAACTCTGATCAAATTATTATTCTCATCTTCTTCAATGTAAATGTGCTTATGTATCCTTTTAATAATAATAGAGTAAAATAGTACATGTAATAATAATAATAATAATAATAATAATAATAAATAGAGTAAAATAAATGTAATAGTAGTAACAATAATAGAGAAAAATAATAAATGTAATAATACCAATAATAATAGAGAAAAATAATAAATGTACCATATATTCTCAAGTATAAGCTGACCCAAATATAAGCCAACCAGGATCCTCACCCGAGTATAAGCCGAGGGAGGCTTTTTCAGTCTTAAAAAAAGGGCTGAAAAACTAGGCTTATACTCGAGTATATACAATATTTTCTTGCTTACCTTTGCAATTGCCATGTCTGCTGAATAAGACTTCAATGCCTGCTACTAGAACAAGCTTATGAAGAGTTGATGCCAACTCACATTATGCTTGATGTGTTAATGCTTAATCTTTGAATTTTACTTTATTCATTCATTCACTCACTCATTCATTGATAAAAAAAGTTTTATCTTTTTCAGAGAGGTCTGTACTATGACACTCTACTTCCAGGCAATTCTTGCTGCTTGATTAAGGGATACATATGGGAAGCTTTAACCACAATAGGATATTACATATGAACAGGGCCGGCCCTAGGTAATTTTCAAGTGTAAGCAAACAGAACTTTGGTTCCCCCCCAAACCAATCACTGAAAAATAAAAGTGTTGGATAAGCAAAAATGTTGGATAATAAAGATTAAGGAAAAGCCTATTAAACCCCAAATTACATTATGATTTTACAAATTAAGCACCAAAACATCATTTTTTACAACAAATCAACAGAAAAAGCAGTTCAATACATGGTAATGTTATGTAGGAATTACTATATTTGCGAATTTAGCACCAACATTGAACTGGGATATAGGGCAGTGTGGACTCAGATAACCCAGTTCAAAGCAGATATTGTGGGTTATTCTGCTTTGATATTCTGGGTTATATGGCTGTGTGGAAGAGCAGTGGGGGGTCCTTCCACACAGCCATAGAACCCAGAATATCAAGGAAGATAATTAAAAGGCCACCAAAAGGGGATCTGGCCCCCGGTATTTAAAAAATCTCTAAAAACAGGACAGTAAATAAAGAACAACACTCTGAAAACAGGGGAAATCCAGACAGGAAGCAATCAGGGCCAGCTAACACCTCCCGAGCAAGGATGCCCCCCAGGGAGGAAGCAGCCAGGCTTTGAATCTGCAAGGCCATTAAAAGCTGATCAGGCTGGCCAATTGCAACATTCACACTAGCCTCAAACAGACAAGAGCTCTTTCTCCCACCCTGGATTTTCCACAGATATATAAACCCCACTTACCTAACTTCCAACAGACCTTACAACCTCTGAGGATGCCTGCCATAGGTGTGGGTTAAGGCGGGCCCGGGCCAGAGTGACCCTGGGAGGAGGAGGCAGGAGGTGCGCATGAAGGAGTGCCTCGACTGCACCCACTAGAGGATGACACCACAGGCAACTGCCTAATTTGCCTCGCAGTTGAACCGCCCCTGCATATGAATCAATGGAACAGGGGTTAAGCAAACCAGGATCTGAAACTATTGTTGTAATCTAGATTATGTTACAAAGTTTGGTTGGAATAAATCATTGCTCTTCAAGGGTTTTTTTAAACATCATATGAACATTGTTCTAAAGTGAAGCTAGAGCATTTAGTCTCTTCTTTTGCTTGGAAAAATGGAGGAGACTGCATGGAAGAATGAAGGAAAAGTGTGTCCAAATTTATATGCCTTGCACTAAGGACCTCATCCCATTAAGATCAGGTATCGGCATGCATCAAGATGTTTTTAAATGGTAAGCCGCCCCGAGCCCTAGGGGAGTGGCGGCATATAAGTTTGAATAATAAATAAATAAATAAATAAATAAATAAATGGTGAATTCGGCAGGGCCTGGCAGTGGGCGTGGGGAACCCAGCACACCATGCCCTGCATTCCCGAGCTTCCTCCTCATCTCTTTCCATGAGGGGAAGCATCTACCTTCTGGCTTCCTTTGTTGTTGCCTATGCAACACGGAAAGCCTCCTGTATTGCTGCCATGGTGGCTTATGGCACACCTTCTTCACTTCCACCATGGAGTCCCACGGGAAGTAGATCTACATTGTGGAATAGGAGTCAGTGGGCTCCATGCTGCAAGTGAAGAGGGAGCATCATCCGACAAGCCATTTTGCCCATCTGATGAAGTCTTAAGCGTGTAGAATGGGTACCCACCAATATTGTTGAACTGCAATTCCAGCCAGCCCTTGCTAACAACAAAGATGGCAACCAAATAAATCAGCGATTGTTTCCAGGATGCAGATTCAACAGAGATCAAATGAAGGAAAGAAGAACATTCAGCATTAAAATGAAGTGACCCAAATGCTTAATTCCTATAATATTACTAAAACACCTTGACTGTAACTACTGAATAAAAACAATGTCAGAAGTAAAAATCAGCTTCTGAAATATTGCATGAAGCTGGAGAAAAAGGGAGAAGAAGGGAGGAAAATCTAACATGTTTCAAGAGAGACATCTAAATGCAAATCCTATAAGCATGCAGGTGGAATAATAAAAAAGAAGAAATGGAAATTCTTGAAACTTTAAGGCAGTCTATTGGGTTCTTTGTTAAGACCAGAATTCAAAAGTTGTCTGATTTCCTTCATCAACAGTAAATTTGGAACAAGAACAAAAATACTCATTAGAGTTTAAGCAACACATAATTTAATTTATGGAAGGTATTGGTTAAGCCAGGGGTCCCCAAACTAAGGCCCAGGGGCCGGATGCGGCCCATCAAAGCCATTTATCCGGCCCCCACAGCACAAGGGCAGAAGGGGGTTGGGATAAATTACCCATGGGATCTCTTCTTCTCTTACAACCATTATTATTATTATTATTATTATTATTATTATTATTATTATTATTATTATTATTATTAACATTGGGGCTGGGAGGCCATCTGTCAGGGGTGCTTTGCTTGTGCTTTTGGTGCACAAAGGCAGAAGGGGATTGGACTAAATGGCTCAAGGGGTCTCTTCCAACCCTCTTTATTATTATTATAATAATAATAATTATTATTATTAACATTGAGTCTGGGTGGCCATCTGTCAGGGGTCTCTTCTAACCCTCTTTATTATTATTATTATTAACATTGATTCTGGGTGGCCATCTGTCAGGGGTGCTTTGTTTGTGCTTTCAATGCACAAAGGCAGAGGGGGATTGGACTCAATGGCCCAAAGGGTCTCTTCCAACCCTCTTTTTTACCCTCTTTTTTATTATTGTTGTTGTTGTTATTATTATTATTATTATTATTATTATTATTATTATTATTATTAGTTATTATTTATTATTGCTCGGTGGCCAACTATAGTTCGGCCCTCCAACGGTCCGAAGGATCATTGTGCCGTCCGCCGGACAATAAAAAACTATAAAACTGAAACGTGCTGTCCTTTATCCGGGCGAACTGCAAATCCCTATAAGCTGTCCTATAGATATTGAACGACTGAGTCTGGATAACTTCAAAAAGGGATGTTTATTCATACAAGGTTGTAAACCTGGCACAGATCTTAAAGTTGCAGAAAATGAAACAAATTTCTATAGGTTTTAGGTACAGAATTATCCCTGGTTCCAGAAAGCAAAGGTGATTATAAAACCACTATACCCTAATCACGCTGCCTATATTAGAAGGAGAAACTCTTTCCTTCCCTATCTTTACAGCAAAGATTAGTTCTAGAAGCGACAGAATAACCCTGCTCCTCTAACTAGATTTCATATTCCAGATCAATATAATTCAATACTTATCTAATTTGGATAGGCTTAGATTGGCCTGGTTTTGAGGATGATTTGTCCCAGTTAGCCTTGCACAGCTCCAGCACGTTGGAAGACTATAGCCAGAATGAAGCTCCAAAATGGAGACTAGACCCTGGTAAAAAGGGCGGTCCTAAGATGTTGCATTCTTTGACCAATCACTGCAAAGAAAACTGCAGCCAGCTCTTGCAGATTCCAAGCCACTTTTCCTAGGCTTTTGCAGCCAGAGGCTCAAACAAAATGTAAAGGAGGGAAAACAAACAAACGACCAATAGGTAAGGCAAACCATCGTCCTGGGGGACGGAACACTCCCCGCTAAATTCCCAGGATGTGGGAATTTACCAATCAAAAACATACAAACACCTTTGTATACACAACAATACAAACACTAGAACTTTAAACATCTCCAATAAGCAACACGAGGTCACTAATTGGTCTGTCCAAAATGGACACTTTGCCTCTGTTGCAAGTCTTTAATTGAACTTTCCTGACCTTACCGTCCGGGCAAGGAAAGGTCTTTAATACAATGCCCATGGGCCACGCATGGCGGGGCAAGTCTTTGTCCTTTAACAACACAACGTTGTTAACCTCAATGTTGTCCTGTGGGCTTTGCCAGATTCTTCTAGCTTGAAGCTGGCTTAAGTACTCAGCTTTCCACCTTTTTCAAAAGTGGTTGGCCAAGGACTGCACCTGTTTCCACAGGGCACGGTGAGTTCCGTCCGGAACTGGCAACATGACGTCCTTCCATCCTGGCACCTTTTGTGTCAAAATAAGTGCAGGAGTCAGTGGTTGTAAGTTCTCAGGGTCACTGGTAAGGGGAACCAGCGGCCGGTTGTTGATAATTGTGGTAACTTCCGCCATAAGTGTCACCAAAACATCATGCGTCAATGACCTATGACTCAAAAGCATGGCATTAAGGATTTTGCGACTAATACCAATCATCCTCTCCCAAACACCACCCATATGGGAGGCGTGGGGAACATTGAAAGTCCACATAATTTGTTCAGTATTCGTAAAGTTCTGAACCTTTGGGTCTCTCCCAAACCTAGACACACAATTGAGTTCTTTGGTCGCACCTACAAAATTGGTGCCACAGTCCGACCGAATTGACTTAATTGGCCCTCTGAGGGCTATGAACCTTTTTAATGCGTTTAAAAATGATGAAGTGTCCATCCCTTCTATGACTTCTATATGGACAGCTCGTATTACTAAACAAGTAAACAAAACTGCCCACCTCTTGTTATTTACAACACCACCCCTGGTTTTTCTGGTAACAATTTCCCAAGGACCAAACACCTTGAGTTTAGCCTTGGCCAACCTTCCTCCAACTCTCAAAATACCCTCCTTGTCTAGAAATGGGTTTAACTCATTTAGAAGACTTTGATTAGGGATGTTGAGCCCTTGCTCTAGCCTAGCTATTTCCTGCTTGAAAGCAGATCTCTGCACTGACTTGAATATGACGCTCTTAGCCTTTATCATATCCTGGACCTGTAAAGGCTCACTATCTTTGCAAGCTAAACGATGTATAAGCCTAGCTACTGCTCTAAGAAGACTGTGCCACTCCGAAAAACATTCAAAATGGTGTCGTTCCAGACAAGATCTTTGGCCCATCTTGATTTCTGTGGTTGATTTGCAGGCTTTCACCTCTGCACTTCGTGAGACTTGAGCATTCATAATGTCCGAAAACCTTTGCTCATCTTTCGAGAGCGCTGTGGCTTCGTCTCTCTCAGAGACTTTGAAGGTGGAGGAATACTCTGGAGTTATTCCTTGGCAGTAGACTGAGATGTGACTTAGGCAACTGCGCACAAGTGTAGGACGTCCACCTTTAAGCACCTGTGCTTGATTGGAGTCCAACGACGATGGTGGGTGCATCTTGTTTATGCACACTGGGCCTATGACTGTCCAGCCTAATGGCAGCAGCTGAGCAATGGGCGCCCCTGGAGGTCCCTTAACTTGGTCGTTCACATAGAACAAGTTCGGACAGTCCGCACCAAGCAGAAGGGCAATGTCCACATCTGGACGGAAAGCAGGTAAGGCGTTCTTCAGCTTTCGCAAGTGAGGATGGGCTTCCACGACTTCTCTGGTGACAATCTGCCTTTTGTTCCGGGGAATAGAGGAACACTCAATGAGGTCTGGTAACTCGAACAGTCTCTTCTGGTCACAAGAGGAGACAACAAAGCCGGATGCTATGCGACCCTGCAACTTCTTCTTCCCTACACAGGTGGACATGGTGTAGTCGACCGTCTGGGTTTTTATGTCAAACAGTTGGAAAAACTCTGGAGTCGCCAGGGAGGCGTCGCTTTGTGAATCCAAAGCCACGTAAAGTCTCTTTTTAAGCCAAGGTCTTCTGGCTGGATATACATCTGCTAGGCAGATGGGATGGCAGACTCTGAACTGGTGCACGTCAGAGCATAGTTCAGTACAGGCGACCGATGGAGCATCCTCCTGCATCCGTGACGCGGTCTGCATGTTGGTGGCTTCAGTAGATGACCCTTCTTTGGAAGACGTGTCCTCTTTGGCGCGGGAGACAGCGTCAGAGTTGTGCATCGCGGTGCAATGCTTAAGGCTGTTACACCTTGCGCATTTGACGTCCTCTTTGCAGTTGGATGCAAAGTGAAGAGTTGCTCCACAGCACCTAAAACATATGCCCAGCTTCTGTACAATCTGTTGTCTTTCTTTATAAGGCTTCTTGCCAAATTCCCGGCAGTTGGCCAAACTGTGAGGCTTTTGGTGAATGGGGCAGAGCACCTCCTTCACCTCTGACTTGGATTCGTTGGCCCTGTGCTGAGTTTCAACAGCCTTAACACTAACCGGTCTTTTGGCCTCTCTGGATGGTTTTTTCTCCACTTTAGGTGCCTTCTCTGGCTGGGTCCCTTGGTAGAAAGTGGGGAGGCCCGTCTGCGGATCATTCCTTTCTCTGGCCGCCCTGGTGATGAACTGGACCAAATGAGAAAATGGAGGGTATGCCTGGGAGTGGGCCTCCTTGTAGTTGAAGACCTCCTGTCCCCAGCGTTCTTGCAAAGTGAAGGGCAGCTTGGTCAAGATCTGCCTCTGGGACAGGTGCTGATCGAGGCACTTCAAACCGGGCAGTTCTGGATTCTCCTTGGCCGACTCTAATTCCGTAAGGAGATCGCTGAGGTCCCACAAGAGTTTGAAGTCTTTGAGTTTTAAAGCTGGGAACCTTTGGAGCTTGTCCATAAGAGATGCTTCAATCTCTGTGCTGGCCCCATACCTCTGCTGCAACCTGGCCCAGGCCTTTTCCAGGGCTTTGTCGGGATCGGCTACGTGGGCTGCGTAGATCTTCTTAACTTGTGAGGATGAGGCTGGGCCCAACCATGCAGCCAGAAGAGTCAGTTCTTCCTCAGGCAATAACTTTAAGTCTCTGATTGCTCTCTGGAAGGTGGCCTTCCAGAGAAGAAATTCCTCAGGCTTGTCCGAAAACTTTTCGACACCCTTGTCCTTAAGATCTCTTCTGGGGCTTCTGATGATGGAGACAAGCTGGGACTCTGGCGTCGAAGGGAACAATTGAGGAGTTTGCTGTTGTGGAGTGGACTCCCACCGTGCACCTTGCGTCAACCTTTGGCCTCTTGGAGGGATGACATCGACCACTGACGAATCGGTGGCTCCCTGTGCAGCTGTCTGTAAGGGCCAACTAGCACTTGGCCTTGAGGCCCTGATTGACTGACCTAGGGATTTAGCAGGAGGCACAGGTAGCTCGGGCAAGGGTGAGCTCCCCGCTATGACGCTCTGCTCTGCAGGAAACTCAAAAGTGACTTTGGGGCCCTGCTCTGGGTAAGGAGAGAAGTCTCCCTGTTCCTCATCCGAAAACTGGCTGTTCATGCTGCCAAGGTGCGCAAACACTTTGGCAGAAGGATCCTGTATTGGTAACTGGCTTACATTTTCTTCTGTGAGTGGCTCAATTAGGGCTTTGGCCAAAGTCTCAGCCCTTACCCTTTTGGCTGTAGCATCCATCCTTATTCTAAGCATTTCTATTTCACCTTGCCTTTGGGCCTGTTCCATTTGCATTTCGCTTTGTCTACGGGCCTGTTCTATTTGCAGTCGTTGCTCTTCTTCTTTAAAGGGAAGGGTGAGATCAGCTGCCTTAGCATCAGCCTCCGCCCCCGCTACCTTGCTCTTTAGCTCCAGACGTGCAGCCTCCTTAATGTGCAAGGCAGCTAGGGAAGAGATGGCACTCCCAGCAGCAGAAGACTTGCTAGAGTGGCTATGTTTAGATGATGCACACTCCCTTAGCTTAGATACCTGGCTAGAGCGGTTGGACTTAAGACTAAGTGCCACAGCAGGTGATTTTAAAAGATTGGTCTCATGGCTGCATAAGGAAGACTGATTTCCTTTTGGCTCAGACCTTAGATTAACAGATGGAGAACTAAATTCCAAGGCATCTAGAATTGCCCTCACCTTATTTTCTTTCTCATTAGTGTCAGCTAAGACACTCACTATTTCTAACTCTGAATCCTTGGCGTTAATGCGCTCGAGGACCTGGACTATCTTAGACACCAAACCCCTCCAAATACCGAAGGTCTCTTCAAGGTCTGTCTGTAATATGGATGGCACCCTTGTAATACCCAAGCTCTCAATTCTGTCCATTAATGTTACAATTCGCTCCCATGCCGAACCTAACCTCACATGGAGGAGCTCCTTTTCATCTATTAGATGGGCTAGCATCTTGGCTGAAGGGTGCTTTATCCTTTGGGGCCTTTCATTCCTACTTTCAGCCTCAGAAGGAGGTATACCATCTGCATCATCTTGAAATTGCATAGACATTATGTATTCTTAATAGCAAGTAAATTTACAACAAAAGCAAATACAACATACCAGCAAGTAAATTTACAATAAAAGCAAATGCAATATATAATACAATGCACAACACTTAACCATAGCAATATATATCACTAAGTAACTATACTTTACAAAGATAGTGGCCTTTGGCGCCAGATTTTAGTGGGCAAGCTGCAAAATGCCAACTGACAACAACTTGCCACTTGATACCTCCCTTGCCCGAGTGACGTAAACTGCCAAAATGGCGACTTCGCCAAATTTTCAAGCACCTTGTGCTCCGCGGCTCGAGGCCTGCCGCCGAAGGAGCACCGAGGCTGGCTTTGGAAAGGAGGAGAGAAGAGACGCCTCCTCCCCGCTGTGAAGGGAGGTCACCACCGCAGGACGATGAGACAGGTCACCACTGCAGGTCAATGAGGCAGGTCACCACCGCAGGATGATGAGACAGGTCACCGCCGCAGGTCAATGAAGCAGGTCACCACCGCAGGACGATGAAGCAGGTCACCACCGCAGGACGATGAGGCAGGTCACCACCGCCGGACCATGAGGCAGGTCGAAGCCGGCCGAGTGCTCCGGCCGAACTCGCAGCAGCGTTGCCAGGCCTGTCCAGGTTCTAGCCTGGTTCTGGTGGGCTTCACGCCTCAGAGCCAGCCAAAGAACTGTCGCTGGTGCTCCGCGGCTCGAGGTCTACCGCCGAGGGAGCCCTGGACGTTGCTGGGAACTGCACAGCCTGTGCAAACCCAGAAAGCCACTGGGCCACGTGCGCACACGCGAGCCAAATAGCAAGGAAATAGAGCCCCACTATTTGACTCCTTCAGGTCTGAGAGCGGGCTCCACTGCCTCAGACGCTGGTAGAGTCTTTAGGTATGCAGACTGAGCTCAGGCGGAAAAGCCGCGGCCTAAACTAAACTTCCTAAACTATAAAAAACTATAAGCCGTGCAAGCTAGCTCAAGCGGAAAAACCGCTGATCTACCTCAAAACTGTGCCGTCCGCCGGACAATAAAAAACTATAAAACTGAAACGTGCTGTCCTTTATCCGGGCGAACTGCAAATCCCTATAAGCTGTCCTATAGATATTGAACGACTGAGTCTGGATAACTTCAAAAAGGGATGTTTATTCATACAAGGTTGTAAACCTGGCACAGATCTTAAAGTTGCAGAAAATGAAACAAATTTCTATAGGTTTTAGGTACAGAATTATCCCTGGTTCCAGAAAGCAAAGGTGATTATAAAACCACTATACCCTAATCACGCTGCCTATATTAGAAGGAGAAACTCTTTCCTTCCCTATCTTTACAGCAAAGATTAGTTCTAGAAGCGACAGAATAACCCTGCTCCTCTAACTAGATTTCATATTCCAGATCAATATAATTCAATACTTATCTAATTTGGATAGGCTTAGATTGGCCTGGTTTTGAGGATGATTTGTCCCAGTTAGCCTTGCACAGCTCCAGCACGTTGGAAGACTATAGCCAGAATGAAGCTCCAAAATGGAGACTAGACCCTGGTAAAAAGGGCGGTCCTAAGATGTTGCATTCTTTGACCAATCACTGCAAAGAAAACTGCAGCCAGCTCTTGCAGATTCCAAGCCACTTTTCCTAGGCTTTTGCAGCCAGAGGCTCAAACAAAATGTAAAGGAGGGAAAACAAACAAACGACCAATAGGTAAGGCAAACCATCGTCCTGGGGGACGGAACAATCATGAACTGGCCCCCTGTTTAAAAAGTTTGGGGACCCCTGGGTTAAGCCATAGGTAAATTTATAGAAATTAATAGAAGTCAGTAAATGTCAAGCATTCACAAGGGCTTAAGGAAAATACTGACGTAAGTCGAGTTGTTGGGCAAGAAGAACTAGAGTAGAGGTTCTCAACCTGTGGGTCTCCAGATATTTTGTCCTTCAACTCCCAGAAATCCTAACAGCTGGTAAACTGGCTGGAATTTCTGGGAATTGTAGGCCAAAACACCTGGGGACCCAAAAGTTGAGAACTACTGAACTAGGCCTTGTTATTGCCACAATGTCATGGCCATGATTTTCCCATCATAGTTCTCCACCCCCCCTACATTTCCACTATCTGTCTTAGTCCGTCCCATCAGTCATATGATAACAATGGGTGGGATTCCTCTCCTCTCCCTCCCACTATTCCTAAGATTGTTGCTTATATATATATATATATATATATATATATATATATATATATATTCACCAACTTTTTAAATGCTAAAATTACACTAAACGTAAAAATAATTAATTCTTAAAATGAGACACAAAGTAGGGAACAGTGAGGTTACAGAAGGTGTGTGGAAGATTGATTGTCAGACTACAGATTAGCTAAACAAGCATAGTTGTGGTAATAAAGAAAGATGCAATTTTGAAGGTGTTCAACTCGGTATTGATCTATGCTAACTCAACAGTTGTGGCACAGTGAATTAATTTGATACAGTCCTCTGTGTATTTTGTCTTAGTAGTTTCCTTACCCCCACTCCATTCTTACTGTATTGTATTTGTGTGTTTTTATGTAGATTGTTTCATGTCGAGTTTTCTTTTATATATTAAATAATAAAAATACTCTCAAAAGGGGGAAAGTAAAGCCAGCAATTCTGGGAGAAATAAGTACTCTATAAGAAAAATACAAGGAGGTTAGAACCAAGGAAAGAAAAGAGAAATGAAATGACACGAGACAAGAGTATACTCTCATGCTCTGCTGACTCAACAGAGAAAAGTATGATCTAATTTCTAAACCTCCAGTGACCTCAGACCAGTCAAGCTGCAGAGACTACAGATCTAGCAATTTCATTCTACAGTAAGCAAGACAAAGGGAGAAAAATAAGAAAAATTCATGGCAGGTTGGGGAAAGCATTATATTTAATGTTGCTTGACTTCCTTTTTCTCGAGGAAGTTATGTGAAATGAAGCATAGTGTCTTCGAAATCATCTATAGTAAGGAGATACTAAACAAACAGATCGATGTCCTTGCAATGCCTGTGGGAATTAACTGTCTGTGTTTAATGCAGACTATTCTTTTCACAGCTACTTGATCTGATATTTAGCAGTTTTAGTAGCACAATTCATATTAAATTACATCATCTCCTCCCTTCGGTCATTTCAGGGTAACAAATTCAAACTTCTCTTGTGGATAAAAGATGGTATATCTAATGATAATTCTTAGGGGTTTAATATGGAAGGGGATACATGACATATGCTATTTTTTTAATCCTGCATAGTTTTTAGACAACAAGCAATTTGGACATATTTTGAACAGATCCATTAAAATCAATAGGACTTCCCATTTTCATTATTAACTTGGGGTATTAGTGGTCTCTAAGTATGATAATATTGAGGTACAACTCAGGGCTTGTTCAAATGGTACAAATATAACCAGAAGTGAGTGTATTGGGTGTTTGATATTCCACTTTTTAAATGAATCCAACTGACAATCATGAACTTTTGGAAGCTACCCCCCCCCCTTTCCGCAATCTCTACTCAACACATTTGGTCATCATGTGAACGGTGACAGCCCAAGAGCATGTGTCCAGAACAAATGGAAATAATATTTGTCATTATTCATTTAAATTATTCATTTAACAGGTTTCCCAACAGTTTAAAAAAATTACAGACCAGTGAGAACATGCTACTGTGTTCAACTATCTTAAAGTTTTGAGGATGAATTACAAAGTGTTATGTGAGAAAAAAATGAGTTGTTTGTGTAAAATGCACGCCTTTTGCAGAAACTCCTGGTTTTGTGTGAAATACCAGGGCAAGTAGCATAAAGAAACATAGATATAGATATGTAGCTACATGATACATATACATTTCCTGATTCGGGATCTTGGCTCATGTGTCTTTCTGTATAGATTTATTCCACAACACTTAAACCTTTCTGAATATGAGAAAAATATCATGGAGGAATATCTGTTTTCTTCCTCAGTTGAGAGAAAATTACTATATTCATTCTCATCTGCAAAGATGAAATACTTGAGGATTTATATCTTTCATGTCCAATTCCTCACCATCTCTCCATTTTCAGAATGCTTTTACCCTCTTCCCATATTTTCCACTTACCTGGCCAGACTGTAGTTACCTAAAATTGTAGATATTACCAAACATAAATTACGCTATGTCTTGTCACAGCATACTATAGAGTCACCCTGAGAACCTAGACATTCCTAGGAAAACATCAACTCTAGAAATTTGTTAGGTCTTCCAGGGCAACTCTATGGTATCTTCCAGGGAAAGCGTATCTTAGAATTGCCAGAAGGATCTATCAAGTTCCTAGAGAGACCAATTTCCCCCAGTCATGATACCATGCATAAGAATGAGTTCTGCAGTTATGAGGATTGTAATGTATTTACAGAGCGTGTTTGTGCGTCTCTATGTGTATGTGTGAGAAAGGGGCACAAGGTGTTCTTGCTCTGATGAAATGAACTCCGCAATGGCACTATGATAGTTTGCCAATTTAGTATGTTCTCTAAATATTCTTTTAACAAATAAGGCTCTTGGTGATTTAAAAAAATTAACTGTGACATGATTGCAATAATTTTGAAAGACATCTGTGGGATTTGAAGTGGTTGGAGACAACCACATTTGACGTCATAGTTCACATCTTAACTAAGGTGTCCACAAATGAACTAAAAATTTCAACTTCCTACTACAGTTCTTTTAAACACCAGAAGGGCATTTGAACAACAAAAAGTGTCAAAATTAAATGGGGTGATATAAATTGGCAGAGATCCCTGGGGTAAACATACCATTATGGGTAGGATTTAGCACAATTGAGGGGGAATAGCAAACTTATGGAGCACTTGATAGTTGAAATCTAAATTTAATGGATCACATGCAAACGACTCCATTAAACATGTGACAAAATACTAATGAACAAAATATTCCCAAGCAAGTATGCACTATACATTTGGTATTTTTGACCAGGCTTCTGGGAATGAAAGAAGGAGAAGTGTGGTGATCTGGTTGCCTCACGTGCATCTCCTTCTCTGCGACGCTTTCCCCATCACATGGGGAAAGCATTGCCATTGTGAGGAGGCCCCGTGCTGGCTCCATTTCTCGTGGTGCCAGGAAAGCATTTAGTGATGCTTTAACTCAGGTTGGGGGAGGAACTTCCACAGGAAGCTTCCTTGCGTCGTCTGATGGGCAGCAAGCCAACAACAACAACAACAACAACAACAACAACAACAACAACAAATGCAATTAAGGCCAAGATTGAAAAATCGGCTGATGACCCAAATGCAGATTCTGCAAGGAAACCAATGAAACCATTGATCATATCCTCAGCTGCTGTAAGAAAATTGCACAGACAGACTACAAAGAGAGGCACAACTATGTGGCCCAAATGATTCATTGGAACGTATGCCTCAAGTACCACCTCAGCAGCAAAGAACTGGTGGGATCACAAACCTGCAAAAGTATTGGAAAATGAGCACACAAAGATACTGTGGGACTTCCGAATCCAGACTGACAAAGATCTGGAACACAACACACCAGACATCACAGTTGTGGAAAAGAAAAAGGTTTGGATCATTGATGTTGCCATCCCAGGTGACAGTCGCATTGATGAAAAACAACAGGAAAAACTCAGCCGCTTTCAGGACCTCAAGATTGAACTTCAAAGACTCTGGCAGAAACCAGTGCAGGTGGTCTCAGTGGTGATCGGCACACTGGGTGCCATGCCAAAAGATCTCAGCTGGCATTTGGAAACAATAGACATTGAAAAAATTATGATCTGTCAACTGCAAAAGGCCACCCTACTGGGATCTGCACGCATCATTCGAAAATACATCACACAGTCCTAGACACTTGGGAAGTGTTCGATTTGTGATTTTGTGAAACGAAATCCAGCATACCTATCTTGTTTGCTGTGTCATACAATAACAACAACAACAACAACAACAACAACAACAACAACAACAGCAACAACAACTTCTTTATTTTTGTATCCTGCCTCCATCTCCCCGAAGGGACTCAGGGTGACTCACATTGAGACAAGCCCAACAATATAGTTAAAACACGGGTCAATAAAATTAAAACATTATAACTACATAAAACAACATCAACAGCATCAACAACAATTTAAAACCTGGACAGTAATGATAACTGATCATTCAGAGGGTAAAATTGTGTATAGAACTCCAAATAGGGCTCCTGGGTAGTGTAAGGACCATGAAAAATAGGGGTGGAAGAACAGTCTCAATAAAACACTAAAACCTAAAAAGGTGAGGGACAGTGATAAAGTGCAGTAACTAGTAATGCATTGTAATCGGGCGGAGTATCTGGTGGGACTACTTACTTGAAGGCACACCAGATCATCCATGTTTTTAGGTCTTTGTGAAAAGTGGACAGGGTAGGTGTCCATCAGTCCCCCAGTCAGGGTGGAAGTGTCCTAGGACACTAAAATCATCCTGTCTGATGAGGGTTTTTCCCTAGCTAGCTAAGAATTCTCCATAACTCCTGAGGCATTAAGCTTTTGAAGTACTCTGAAAGCACCATAAAAATAGTGCTACTTAGCATAGCATTGTTTCATCATCCCTTGTGGATGAGTTTTACATTAGGCCCACAATTTTGTCACTCAAGTGAATCTCTAGATTTTCCTTTGTTATGCATGCATGCTATTCTCCAAGACAGAAAAAAAAATGGAATGCCCCTTTGTGCTTTGAAGACTTTTTTCTTTGAGCCATTGTTTCCTTTCAGGTGATAAAATAGGGAAATCCATTTGTACATCAAAACACCCACAGAGCTTTAGACTAGCTTTGCATGTACTGAAGCTTTGAGAAGCTTTGAATCAATGGCCTAGTTAACAAAAAAGGTCACTAGAGAACTCCTCCCTTTAGGGCAAGGAAAGGAAAGCCGCGTACCTTTTTGAAACATCTGTTATGACCACTTTCTGGGATTGCACTGTAGCTAGGTCACTGATTTAACCTATTCTGACATGTCTCAAGCGCATAAATGGAAGAATGGTCTGATGTTACAGAGCCCACTGGCATAAACTCTCTTGTGCTGCTGTAAAAAAAAAACCCAAAAAAAGAGAAGACTTAGGAAGAAATAATGCATCTGTCAAAAGTAGAAATGTTTTTCCCTCATTTTCATATTTCTAAATCCCAGAACATCCGCTTTTTATATAAATAAAGAGGAAAATAGTATGGTTTAAGGAAGCTGCACATAAAACAGTTCTGTCTTATCAATATGGAAGTAACTGTTGACGTGAAGGTGCTTTTCCCATCCATAGAGAAATATAACTTAAGGTTCTAGAGAGTAGGGCAAAATATGCTATTCATCACACTTACAGAAGGATCCCCCGCCATACACATTTCAGATCTCTCCCATGTCTTTGGTTGAAAGGAATTGTGCAGAGCTACAACAGTTTCACATCCTATAAATGTTCAAGATAAATTATGCCAACAGACCTCTGGAGGTACAAATTTTTCTCCTATATATAGTTTTGCATAATCTAAACCACTGCAAAGGTATTGCAGGTGGGGATTTGCTTCAGAACCATTGACACAAACCCTGCTGTTTTTTCGCCTCATGACAACTGAAAAGCATTGTGAAATATTGCCTCAGTGGTAGGTAAATTCTGAAGATGCAACTCTTAACTCGAATTGGTATATTCTTATATAGGGAAAATATTTTATATCAGTAGGAATCTTTACAATGTTGTGGAATAGAAAGAAAACTTAGATACAGTTGGACCTCCATATTCATGGGGGATATGATGGCTGTGTTTTGTGCATTGCATGCTGGTACCAAATAATTGATGAGTGTTGTGTGGTAGATGCATGGTGGTGCCATGTTTCTCTGCACATGGATGTTTAAGCTATAAAGGCATGTTGTAGGGCAACCATTACGCATTTAGTCAGTTGGGACACATCATACGTAGCTCTCAGTGCCTCTATGTGAGGGCTATCCAGAAAGTAGGTTACGTTTTGGATTTTAAAAAGGACAAAGTTTAGGATAAATCATTTACCACATGCAGCTGAAAGACACATCCCAAAACTACAATCTCATGTAATCCCCATTGAAATTTAGCCACGTTTTCATATAGCTAAATGAGTTTGAAAAGTAAATTTGCCGCCTCTTTCCTCCGTTTCCAAAAATGGGGGCGTGGCTGGCAGCGCACATTTTGGCTACGCTGCAGAAAGGGAGAAGGGGGAAGAGCTGAGGACACAAGCGGGGAATTTACCTCGTACATATGTACCTCTCTGCAATTCAAAACTGATTACTGCTCTGTGCAAACAGTATTTCGGTACATGTTCCTCGGCAGACAATCCATCTATTCAGACATCTAGAAACTGTTGAAGTAATTACTATATTTCTTCGATTCTAAGACACCACTATTTGTATGCCACACATTACTCTCATGACCACCAATATGACCTACAATTCCACAATGTGCCTCATTTTTAGAGATGTTTATGGGGCAGAAAGAATGTGTCTTAGAACTGAAGAAATACAATAATTTCAGCTGTCTATATTTCAGGCAGCCTTCTAAACAGTGCAGTTGAAAATTTGTCCATAGATCTTGATCCAAACCATATGATGTATGTTTATGTGTTTAAATCGTGATCTAGATCCTTTAAGACCAATGGGAAGGTTTTCAGTAAATTCATTCAACTTTGGCTTAAGTTCCCATTTGGATTTAGAAAGAGGAAAAGCCAATGGTTTCATCTTCAGATGACAGAACTATAGGACCTCATTACATTAAAGAAATTCCCCGTCCTACAACACTTCACCAACTCAGCTGGCATGGAGCCCACCAGACTTTATCACATTATATACATTTACTTCCAGCCGTGCTCCATGCCAGCTGCATCAGTGAAGAGTGGTAGGAGGAGGAAAGCTGAACACGGGAGACTACCTGTGTTCAAGTTGAGAACCATGGGAACAATGCGGGAGCATAGCTTACCTGCATGTGATGGGCAAGTGGGTGCAGGTGATATGGGGTGAGGGATTCACCCCACTGCCCCACGATTTGCTCCACTGCCCTATGCCACCTTTCCCCCACCTGACTATTCCCAGCATCAAGGACCTCAATGTGATAAGGTCCTCAGACTGTTATTGGTTCTCCCCTCCCCTCCCTCCAGGAAACGTTTATGGCCAATTTTCTTCCTGGTCCTTAGACCAAATATCTGCCTTCAAAAGATTCTGTCAGTAGTCAGATAACCCAAGAAATCTTGGTCATTCATCATATACTTATGGACAGCCTTCTTCAAGATTGCATTACAATTATCTGTTGTCTTTTACTGCTTAATATCCAGCAGGGCTAGAACTGGTGTGTGCCAGCAGCATCCGACAGACTGACTGTCTCATCAGACTAGCATAGTGGTTCCCAAACTTATTTGGCCTACCGCCCCCTTTCCAGAAAAAAATATTACTCAGCACCCCCTGGAAAGGGGGGCATGGTTTAGAGGGGCAGGCGTGGCTTCTGCTCAAATGGGCCGGGCTGAGCCTCTCCCCTAGTACAAGATGCAGGGCTGGGAGGGGGAGGGGGAGGTGGGTGGGGCCACAAATGGGCGGCCCGGAGTGGGATGGGTGGAGTTATGAGCTCTGAGGCAGGGCTGAGCTTCTATCCATGTCCTGCGGCACCTGCCAGGACACAGGGGGTGGGGCTAGAGGAAGGGGCATGGCGTCTTCCCAAGTGCCTGATGGGGCTGAACCTCTATACCCTGCCCCATGTTCTAACAAGCTCCTCAGGGGAGGTATACAGAGGCTTAGCCCTGTCTTGCGCTCTTGGGAAGAGGCCCCGCCCCTGCCCCTGCCCCAGCCCCGCCCTTTAGTCCTAAAAGGCCTCTTAGGAGAAATATAGATGCTCAGCCCTGTCTCGGGCTCTTGGATGGAGGCCCCGCCCCCTTCCCTAGCTCCGTCCTCTGTGTCCCAAGAAGCACCTCAGGAGAGGTATAGATTCTCAGCCCTGTCTCGGGCTCTCAGGAAGAAGCCACACCCCTCCCCTGGTCCCACCCCCATGTACTAAAAGATGCCATCACCACCCCCTGGATCACTGCAGCGCCCACCAGGAGGCAGTAGCGCCCACTTTGGGAATCACTGGACTAGCATTTGAAAGTGGGCATCTCCGCTTTCTTGGCATCTTCTGCCTCCTGCTGAACTCTGGGAAATTTAGTTTAGGGTGGGGCTTCTGCAATTCTCAGCTAGATAAATCCTTCCCTTTCCAAACTGCATTTCCTAAAGTTCTGCAGGAGGCAGAAGATGCTTAGAAAGTGAGTGTGCCTCCTTTAAAATGCTGGTTTGATGAAGCCCCTATCCAGCACACCTAAGTCAGGAATGCTGGGAGCTATAGTTCAATCGTATCTGGGGGTCACATAAATTCTACCTTTGGTACAGAATTACCTAGAAGGTAGAAAATTTGTAAAATCCTAAGAGAACCTGCCAAATATGCAAATCTTTACTGTAAAATGTTATTTTCAGAGTTCTAACTAAATGAAACCTGAATTTCTCAGATAAAAATAATGCTTCAGATCACAAATTTTCCCTGCTTGCCATGAAGCAGTTGCCCTGTTTTATTGCCCACAAATATTACAAGAGGCTGTTTGCACACACCTTTATTTAGCCCAAAGCAGAATTTTATGATAAATTACTCTGTACCAGAGAATTCTATGGCTTTTACTGTAGCATTCCAGGTCAGTATATTTTTCATGTTCAATATCTAGAGAATATTTTCTATAAAGGAAATGTACCAGAACGGTTCCAATTTTTTCTTACTCGCATTGATTTTTATCACAGAATTTCTTATATTTGGAAGGAAGAAAAACTGCAAATTGCAACAGTTCTGGAATTCATCATTAGCAGTGGCAGTAAGCATGTTTTTTCTTTGTACTAATTGGTCTGGCAAGTGGAAATATGGTGTGAACAAGTGCAACAGAGTGGGCATTTAGGGCTCTCTTGGAGAAAAATGGATGCCACCATGATAACTGATGAAGAATAGAACACTGCTTTGAGTCTCTTTTGTGGAGAGAAAAAGTGGGTTCTAAATAATGAATGAATGAATGAATGAATAAAACTGCAAAGCATTGTAAGAATGAAAAAAAGGAAGAAAAATACCCAAATTTTTACTTCATAAAAATTTGTCATTGAGAAATTTTGGTTTTATTTAGTATCAAAAGCATTGCATAAATAAATATTAAAATGATAAAAATAAAGGGAATACAAGCAGTTAAATCATTTTTGACCAGAGCAGGTCCAAGGTAAGTTTCAAGTATAGGCAAACAGAAATTTTGCCCCCCCCCCAAAAAAAACCCCAATCACTGAAAAATAAAAGCGTTGGATAGGCAAAAATGTTTGATAATAAGGAGGGATTAAGGAAAAGCCTAAATAAAGAATGACACTCAGGGGAAATACAGATAGGAAGCAATCAGGGACAGCTAACATCTCCCAAAAAAAGATTCTCCCAAGCAAGACGAAGCCAGGCTTTGAAGCCACAGGGCCATTAAATGCTAATCAAGGTGATTAATTACAACATCCACACCTGCCTCCCAACAGACAAGAGCTCTTTCTCCCACCCTGGACATTATTCCACAGACAAATAACCCCCACTTGCCTTGCTTCCAACAGATGGCAGCAGGCTCCGGAGGGCTCGACGCAGGCTCCGGAAGGCCCAGCGTGGGCTCCGGAGTGCCTGACATGGGCTCTGGAAGGCCCATCACGGGCTTTGGAGTGCTTGACACAGGCTCCAGAAGGCCCAGCGCAGGATCCAGAAGGCCCGCCTGGCCCACCGGAAGGCCCGACGCAGGCTTCTGGAGCCTGCGCTGGGCCTTCTGGAGCCCGCGTCGGGTACTCTGAAGTCTGCGCCGGGCCTTCCGGTGGGCCAGGCAGCCCAAAGAAGGCCCTAAGAAGGCCCACAAGGCCTGAAGAAGGAGGCGGGAGTGGCGCCATCCTCCCAGGGGCCTCACTGCACCCCCAGAATGATTGCGCCACAGGTGACCACTTAAATGGCCTCGTTGGTGGACTGCCTCTGTTTTTGATCAAAAAACAGGCAACAGCAACTGCATTGTCTGTAGTTTTAAACAATTATTCTTCTGTGCATGAGGCTGGGCTTTGTGGACAAGCATACATATGCGGTGTTGTTATTTCTGCTCCACAGTCTAACAAAACAAAGCATATGCAAAAGGTGTCAGCGGATGGATCTAATTACTCACGCATTTTTATATTTTTATCATTCATGTTTTAATAGAGTTAATATAAGTTTTAATTGATTTTGGTATTGTTATTGTTTTATTGAACTGCAGTTGTTTATTGAATGTTTTTTTGGGGCAATGGAATTGCCAACGGTTGTAAGCCACCCTGAGTCCCTACGGGTGAGAAGGGCGGGGTAGAAATGATGTAAATAAATAAATAAGGTGGAGGATTCTTCCAGGTAGTGCCATTTTGCCAGGTTATCTTTTGATCTGCTCACTCCACTTATGCGTCTGTTCAGAGACTTCCAAGTTGCCTATTCTTGGCTTGCCCCTGGAGGCAGACCCTGGGGGGTGGGGGGCATCCATTTGGGATTGCCTGGTTTAGCTGCCCAGTGGGATACTCTTGCTGTTGTTGGGAAACGTTAAGTGGAGTGGTGGTTCTCATGAAGCTTTTCCTTGATCGGGGAACACATAAAAAGCCTCCTCGAAAACTGAGTAAATACAATTGGGCATCCCCTGGACAATGTTTCTTGTAAATTGCTAATCTCTCCAAACCTAAAGCATTGCTTTTAAACATTTTTAGAAATTTTGGTTTAGGGCTAAGAAAAAAATGCTGTAATACCAAATAACTCTGAAGTAGATCAGTTTCAAAAGACATGCATCTGTATAATTCACCACTTTTCTTAGGAGCCTATTTATTGAAAGTTTATTATTATTTATTGAAAGTGTTACTATTCTGTCCCTTAGTTTAAAAAAAAACAAAAACATTTGAGACCAGTTTATTACTGTAGCCAGAAGAAAACACATCACTAAAATAGCTAAAAGCAATTGAAACAGGGACAATAAAGCAATTTAAAGAGGGGTGCTAAAAAGAATCAGAGCAAAAAGCTTTAAACAAATGAGCAAATCAGATATCAAGAATGTGAGGGGAGGCCTTGTCCCAACATCTAAAAAACACCGTAATAGATCCCCAACAGGTCTCCTTAAATGAGACAAAGCCCAAAGGTTTTTCCATTGCTATATATGCTCTTGTTATACTGTGTTTCTATATATTTCAAAGAAACAAACAGCAGGTATGAATATAGGCATGAGCTGCTACTTCCAGGCAGGACAAGGAAAACAGCTCAGCAGGGATTGCCTTGTTTTCCAGCACAGAAAACTGGTTGGGGCTGTGACGGAGAACTACTATGACAACTGGAGCAGTCAAGACACTTTTTCATCAGTGGCTGTTTGGGGGATTCTGGGAGTTACAGTCCAGGAAATAATCTTTGCAAGCTGCATTGTTTTCCTTTTGGGAGTACTTGAAAAGTAAGCACCAGTCTTTCCAGTGATGAATTTAGTTGATGTTGGAACAGTAAGAAGCCCACTACAGGTTTTAGTTTCCTGATTAAAGCCAGCTATGAAATGGGCTTCCAATTAAATGCTTACAGATGGAGAGAGAAGAACATACAAAGGTGTCTTACCAGATCATTTCCCCCCTTTGCCAGTATGATTACTTTCTGAGGTCTCTCTTTCATATCATGTACTATCTGATCTGTTTAATAGCATTGCCCAACTTGCCAGAGCGAGGTCGTTGCAGAGGTGGTAACTCCGGTCCAGTATTGACCCGGCGGCACCCTGGCATAGTTTGGTATCAGTCAGCATTGGGCGGTCTGATCCCTGATCCAGGACTCATGCATGTCAGCCAACCCTTGCTCTGGTAATCAATAAATAAGTTGTGGCCAGTTTTATATCCCAAACATGTGTTTGTGTCATATTTGGGTATGGCAGTGGGAGGTGTGTTACCCATCCACACACAACTGTTGATGCCATGTACTGAATCTGTGACCCCCTGCATGCAAACTATATGCCCCATCTCATGCTGACACATGCTCCTTAATTCTCTTCAAAAGAACCAGAGTTTAACTATCAATACCAGCCCAGTACAGAAAGCCCTTAGTATCCTCTTGGATTTGCTTTTAAGTCCTACCATGTGAAATCAAATAGGAAATATTTTGAACTCAACCTGAACCCCAGAACTTATCCCATTTCCTATGACCCAGGCTTCCTTTCCCAAAAACAAAAGGATAATCTGCCACCGCTAAATCCAATCAAATTCAAATTGCATGGACAATATAGGGCTTGAGTCGCCGAATTCGGAGTTTGCTGACCTAAAGGTGATTCGCCCTAAGGCAAACATTGTCATATCTCACCCAAAGGAAAAACCAGGACACCTCAGGAAGGCGCCCTGCAGAGCCTGTCAATATGGCTCATCACCACCCATCTTTGCTTCCATCTCTGACACCCCAAGGCATATCTAAAATCTGTATATGTGACAGAAACCCGGACACCCTTGATTGCTGCCATTAATAAATTAAGCACCCTTTAGAAATCGGTCTAGCAGGACTTAATCCGCTAGTTCCTGTCCCGTCACCTCATTGTTTCGATAACTCCCGCCTTCTCTTTCCTGATTGGCCCGAGTAGAGACAAAAGGCAGCTTCCTATTGGGCCAACGGAGCAAGGCGGGAAACGAAAGCCCGCCTCATTCAACCTTCTAGCCTATCAACGATCAGATGGGCGGGGAAGCAGGGCGGGAAATTCAAAGGGTTGTCAGACTGAAATTTTGTATAAGTATGGCTTTATTTTGATTGTATGGTACCCTAGTAGACGGAATGATCGCTACTAGAGTCCTCTTCAGCTGAATTGCTCAATAAAGACTCCTTGGCGGATTTTCCTTCAACTTTGGCGGACCTTCTTCATTTCGGCTTCAGGTTGTATTGCGGCTCGTAATTCTCCTTTTGGCTTCGCCAAGGTCCGTTCTCTCAGGACCGGATCGGGTCTCTCCTTAAGGGCCCGATCCCCTAAAACACGGTCGACAACACATGGACATCAAAATCCATGAATGCACATGTCCATCATATACAATGACACAGTAAAATGGTGTCCTTTATATAATATGGCAAAATCAAGATTTGCCTATCAAATATATTCAAGTTGTAGTAAACTGAATCCATAAATATGGAGGGCCAACTATACCAACTTTGTAAAATTGTTTCTTGGGATGTCAGCTTCCTGATTTATCCTGATTGGTGATTCTGGATGCTGCATTCCAAAAAGGTTACTTCCCCAAGCTTTGAACCAGGTAAAAATGTATTCTGTGACTTTTATAAAAGCAGTATTACTATGGAGACTATTAGTTGGAAGGCTGTGTGGACTATAGCTGCCATTGGACAGGAGGCTGTGGGGAGGTAAAAGGAAGAGGACAGAAGAACAAACAACTTCTCCTCCCATTCTCGATAAGTCAGTGGTTCCCATCCTGTGGTCCTTGTTTCTAAATAAGAAATATAGGCTGGCAGTAACTGACTGCTACATAAATGATGGAACTGATAAAAACTTTTCTATCACACTCATCTCTAGATATTAATAAGAGAGGACATTTTACTACACTGCTGGTGATTGACAGAGTTGTTGCAAAGTCATCCTTATAGCATATCCCACAACTGTCCTAATTCGGCAAAAGTAGACCTAATTAATCCTCTGTCATCACAGTTTCCAGCTGCTTTTAAAATGTCATAGCTTCTCTCTCCTCCCCAACTTATCCCTTTAGTTCTTGGCTTATTTCAGTTGTTACAAACTGAGTTCAAAGTGCAAACACATATTAATTTGTTGGTGGTGAGAGAGAATGGGGGCAGAGTCATGCTTTCCCAGTAGGCTCTGGAACAAGTTTTTCGAAGCTTGCGTGTTCTTTCTCATTAATGTTTTGTTTTGTTTTGTTTTTTAATTATTTACATTCAAAAGTGATTGTTACATAGAGTAGAACAAAAGCAGGAAATAAAAAAATACAGAAGGAGGAAAACTAAACATATGAGTCATAGTAAAGGTAAAGGTTTTCCCTGACGTCAAGTCCAGTCATGTCTGACTCTGGGGGTTGGTGCTAATCTCCATTTCTAAGCCAAAGAGCCGGCATTGTCCGTAGACACCTCCAAGGTCATGTGGCTGGCATGACTGCATGGAGCGCCGTTACCTTCCCGCCAGAGCAGTACCTATTGATCTACTCACATTGGCATGTTTTCGAACTGCTAGGTTGGCAGGAGCTGGAGCTAACAGCAGCCGCTCACGCCGCTCCCGGGGTTTGAACCTGGGACCTTTTGGTCTGCAAGTTCAGCAGCTCAGCGCTTTAACGCACTTTGCCACCGGGGCTCATATGAGTCATAGGTTTCTATAAAAGTTGACCTCATGTCCAAATAAATATCCATTTGCAACCATTATTAGATCTTCTATCCAATGATCTTTCAGGAATAAAGTATCAATCATGTAGCAGTCAAAATTGTCCAAAAGCTGCTTCCATTGACCATTTGTTAATTTCCAAGAAAAAGGTAAATTATTCAACAGAACATGCACATCCCTGAATGCCAAAATGTAGCTACAATGGGACGACTCCAAAAAAATGCATCAAGGAAGCATTAGCAGTATTACATCTCCAACAATTTGCTAATTTAGAAAGCACTTTCTTCAATAGACATTGTGACCGTTTAACTAAAAGGGCAATTTCTGCCGTATACAATGTCATTGGAGGTCTATAGGTATAATATTTATATATGTTAAAATTGTCTTTGATTGGAATTTGCATCATTTTCATTTATCAGAGGACCCCCCTGCCTCAAATCTCTTGAACAATTGGTTTTTTAAAAATACTTGCAAAGCATAAATAGAGAAAATCCACAAATAGCATAAACATTCTTTTAAATTGTTTTTACCTTATCCCTGCAGATTTAGTCTGCTCCTCTGTCTATATCTTATGCAATACCTATTATTAGATGGTTTTATTAATATTAATCATCTGAAATAAATCCATAGGGATAATTACACTGAAATAAGTAATAGAATTTGGGCAATGTTAAAACTACCACAACTCAAATACACCAGAGTCTGTCTTGTCTCCCGCTGGCAATATTTCTGACTTAGACCAGTTAATTGAACGCCCAGATATTTTATCAACATTATTAATAAACTGCATCAAAACATGATTTGGCTGCCAGGGTTTTGAAATAAACAGCTAAATATCATCTGTGAAAAGTGTGTTTTTAAATTTGAAAATAGATTGATTGAGGGTTTTATCTAATAGCACATCCTTAGAGTTCCAAGAGCAAATTAAATATTGACAGACAAAATTGAAATCTTTGCCTTGTACACAATTTCAATGTAAATTTCACCAATATTTTAGAAAATCCCAAATTAGACAATACTGTGAAAAAGAACAGTTAATACATTATAACTGGACTGCATACAAGGTGGTAGTGAACTTAGTGAGGATGATCTTTACCAGGTTTAGGTAATAATATTTGCCATCGTTTTGCATTGTGATGTTGCTTGGCCAACACGTGTCTTGGTTTTCGTCTGTGAAAGGTGGAGAGTATGTTGTATCACAACTCTTGCATTTCAAAATACACAAGAATTTTCCTCTTTTTTTTTTTCAAAAGTGGAGGCAGTTGTTTCTAAGGTGAAATAACTCCACAAATCTTATTCCTTGTAATTGTGGATGTCGGCAGACTTATGCATCATGATCACCAAAGATACTGTATTGGGTATTTGAAAGACTATTCCCTTTCACCTCATCACATGGAGACTTGGAAGCATCCTAGCATGCTGCCAAGATGCTTCCTCGACAGAGTCTGCTGGATTCCATCATATATCATAAGGCTATTTCTGGTGGGATTCCATAGAGAAAACAGCGCAGTGAGTGATGCTGGGCATGGGGCAACAGTCCCCCCCCCCGCCTGCGGGATTCACCCTGCCGCTGCTTGATTTATTGACCTCAGTGTGATGAGGTCCTTTATTTAGTTACAGCTTATCAGATTGACATCCAAATGTATCTTGGATCCTTTTCCCCGTTGGCATGCTTGCCATTGGGATAATACTTTTGACCTTGAGACAACTGCTGGGATGCCCTAGCTGCAGTCTGTCTTAGGATATACCTTTTTTTTCGTGTCAGGAGCGACTGGAGAAACTGCAAGTCGCTTTTGGTGTGAAAGAATTGGCCGTCTGCAAGGACGTTGCCCTGGGGACGCCTGGACGATTTGATGTTTTTATCATCCTTGTGGGAGGCTTCTCTCATGTCCCCGCATGGAGCTGGAGCTGATAGAGGGAGCTCATCCACACTCTCCCCAGGTGGGATTCGAACCTGGCAGCTTTCAGATCAGCAACCCAACCTTCAAGTCACAAGGCTTTAATCCACTATGCCATCGGGGGCTCCTGGATATACCATATATATCCTACCATAATATGGTGTGGTTTGAGTAGTTTGGCCAGGTATACCCAACCAAACTACTCAAACCACATCATATCAGGGGCCGGGCTGTGGCGCAGGCTGGTAAACAACTGCTGCAATAAATCACTCTGACCATGAGGTCATGAGTTCGAGGCCAGCCCGTGGCGGGGTGAGCACCCGTCAATTAAAAATAAAAAATTGCCCCTGCTCGTTGCTGACCTAGCAACCCGAAAGATAGTTGCATCTATCAAGTAGGAAATAAGGTACCACTTATAAAAGTGGGGAGGCAAGTTTAACTAATTTACGATGTTGGAATGAGGAAGTGCCGTCAGAGTGGATGATGAAGCAGCTGCTCCCCCCTGTGGTCAGAATCGAACATCCCCTCAGGAGAAGGTTAAATTGCCTCTGCGTCTGTCTGTCTCTGTCTAGGTTCGATGTGTTTATGGGCATTGAATGTTTGCCCTATATGTATATAATGTGATCCGCCCTGAGTCCCCTTCGGGGTGAGAAGGGTGGAATATAAATACTGCAAATAAATAAATAAATAAATATCATGATCTGATCACCATGCTCAATATATCCCATATGCATGGGGGTATTGGGATAACTATAAAAAAGGTTTGCTAGGGTAGATCCTCTCCCACCCAGACTCAGCCCCCCCTCAAGCAAAATCCCAGCACCTCCCCCCCCCCCCCCCGAATCAAAATCCTGGCTATGGGCCTGGCCAGTGCCCACCTGAACTGATAAATAACTGGATTCAAGACCCATGCCAACCACCCACCAGTTGTGGCAGATTAGCAAACACAAGTTTATACATGAAGAGGAGGGTGAGCTGCAGTTCCCCTTGGACTGGCTGCCTTCCATCAGGGAGCCGGCTATTTAAACCCTTGCCCTTGGCGAGCTTTTTAGCCAATGCGGGTTAAATAATGTTTATATCTGACCAACTTGGAAGTGAGGTCCCAAGCTGCAAAGGACTGCTGGGAGCCACCATGTGTTCCTTGGCCACCCCTGTTGATCCTGGCACCGTCTGTATAAGAACTGTGAGCACTTTATGGTTGCACCGCCTTTCCCAATTTTTTCAAGGGCAAAACTGAAAACTACCCAAAGAGAAAGGAGATAGCAAGTAACGTCTTTCTTTTTAAGTTGCTGTCTAAAAGGTGCTATACAGTTCAGAAAGGGGACATCACCAATTTCCCAATTGTCCACAACATGTAAGCTGCATCCTATGAGGAGCTCATTTACCAATTTAGAAGCATCCTATAAACCCACTGACAGACCTGGAGGGGGGCCAGAAGATCAAGCAGACTCTTGGTGTTTGACTGGGATAATTTCAATGTAAGTGGATTACCATAAAGCATTTGTCAAGGCAGTGGCACAGTATACAAGGTTTTCCATCAGCTCTGCAGCCATAATTAGATTTGAAACCTAGCTGCTTTGCCCTAATCTAATACTGCACAAAATTATACCATCAGTTTTACATCGCATCATATCAGCACTGTGTCAAATCAATCCTTGTTCTCCGGACTGAGAGGTACAGAAGATGCTCAAGTTATACTGTGCATCTGATTGAAGATAACATTTCACCTCACAGAAACTAAGCATTCTTTACTACCTTTTTGCAGCTTTTGTCTAATTAACAAGCCACAGTTTTCAGAACTTGGAAATGTTTCTTGTAGCCTGAGCCCAGAGATGCTTAACACTTTGAAAATACTTGTTCAGACTACAATCCCAGTGCCTGTCCTGACTGATGCATTATGAGAATTGTCGACTAACCATGTAGCTTTTCTGGTCCTCAGTGGATCTCCCAAGAATTCAGTTTTTTAAAAAGTGGAAAGTGCACAAGAATTTATTTTGTCAGAACCTGGGCTAGAGGCAGTCCTAGTCAGCTCAGAGTTTGTAAATCATGTTTAGAATAGAACTAAAAATTTCCTAACCAGCATGGTCACTGGAAGTGATGGTTGGTGGTTTCTTTATTAGTGGCATGGTGAATAAATTTCAGGTTTTAGTGTGAATTTTAAAGGAGCTAACCAGCAATGACGTCTGGATCCTAGCGAAATGGATCCTAGCTGTATAGTTTTTGAGCCAGTCAGGAACTAGCACGGATATCCTGAATAGCTGTCAAATGAAATAAATATGTTATGTGTTTACAATTGTGATATGTCAATTTTTTAGAGTGCTTTCTCCACTGACATTGTCTTTGGCCATTGAGAATAAGTATCTGATTTAGCCTTCAACCTATCTGTGTCTCATTTGGTCTTCCAGGAAGCTAGACACACTGGGCATCTGAACCCATGGTTCTTGAGGGAACTGAAATCACAACAGTGGCTCCTCAGTATCTACAGTGGATTAGTTTGAGGTTACCTAAAAATGGTGTAGGATAACAGTAAAGACAGCAATAAGCCCTGGTCACCAAGTGTGATACATTTCTGGGGCTTCCTAGAAGAAGCCTAAAGAATATGGCACTTCTGGTGGCAGAGCTTGTAGCTATCTGCTGCCGGCCGGTGTCATTTTTAATAGGGGCTAATTGTATAATATTTACATTGTGTTTGCAGTCTCTCTTCAAACACTATGAAAATGGTGTAAGATGGCAGTGGCAAACCCACCAGCTACCTCTTTCTGCCTTGCAAATGAACACCACTGCCGACCTCATCACATTTAAACTTTAAAACTCTTAATCGGTATGCATCCCAAATTTTTTAATAACAGGATGCATACAGGATCCTGACACGATGCATACACCCCATCACATGAGTTTTTACTGTTTAAAGCAGTGATTCCCAAAGTGGGCGCTACTGCCCCCGGTGGGCGCTGGAGCGATCCGGGGGGCGGTGATGGCACCTATTAGGAAATGAGGGCGGGGCTTCTTCCCAAGAGCCCGAGACAGGGCTGAGCCTCTATACCTCTCCTGGAGGCCTTTTAGGACTAAAGGGCAGGACTGGGGTGGGGGCGAGGCCCCTTCCCAAGAGCGCGAGACAGGGCTGAGCCTCTGTATACCTCCCGAGGCGCTTGTTAGAACATGGGGGCGGGGTATAGAGGTTCAGCCCTGTCAGGCACTTGGGAAGAGGCCCCACTCCCTCCTCTAGCCCCACCTCCTGTGTCCTGGCAGGTGCTGCAGTACAGGGATAGAAGCTCAGCCCTACCTCAGAGCTCATAACTTCGCCCATCCCAGTCCTGGCTGCCCATTTGTGGCCTCGCCCACCTCCCCTCGCAGCCCTGCATCTTGGACTAGGGGAGAAGCTCAGCCCCGCCCTCTTGAGGAGGGGCCACACCCACCCGTCTAAGCCACACACCCTTTCCAGGGGGCACTGAGTCATATTTTTTCTGGAAAGGGGCGGTAGGCCAAATAAGTTTGGGAACCACTGGTTTAAAGTAATCCGGTTTGACTCATCACATCATGGGAGCTTTGCTCCTCCTAGTTCATTATAATCTGCATATGTCACAGATCATATAGATCTTGCATCTGTGCAGTAGAGTCCCACTATCACTGTCATTTGGCGCAAACAACCCAATAGCGATTACTATTGTGCTGCACAAAGGTATTCTGAGGTATTTTCCTATCAAATTATTTTGAAAACATTTTTAAAAGACTGAAGACTTCAAAGTAGCCATTATGGATGTCTTCTCCTATTTATTTATTTATTTATTTACAGTTTTTATATTCCGCCCTTCTCACCCCGAAGGGGAGTCAGGGCGGATCACATTATGTACATATAGGGCAAACATTCAATGCCCATAAACACATCGAACCGAGACAGAGACGACAGACAGACAGATGCAGAGGCAATTTAACCTTCTCCTGAGGGGATGTTCGATTCTGACCACAGGGGGGAGCAGCTGCTTCATCATCCACTCTGATGGCACTTCCCCATTCCAACGTTGTAAATTAGTTAAACTTGCCTCCCCACTTTTATAAGTGGTACCTTATTTCCTACTTGATAGATGCAACTATCTTTCGGGTTGCTAGGTCAGAGTGATTTATTGCAGCAGCTGTTTACCAGCCTGTGCCCGGTTATCTTGTAAATGACAATTGCTCCCTTTGTGACAAACCCGGAGTCTGCAGGGACTGCCTATAGACACACCCCCAAAGGAGATTTCACAACACAGAGAATGCAATGCTTACTGTTTTGCTGATCACACATAAAAGCAGCGCATTTCATGCAAATTATATTTAAAAACATGATATGAATCCCGTGTCTAAATGGTTTTGCACACGGTTTCCAATAGGTTGACAATGGCAGGGGACAACTGTCATTTGATGGGACCTTGCCTTGAAGGTGTACTCCCCATTGTGGCTTCAAATGTGCAATAGTGTGTATCTTTGAATCTGTGGATGGTGAGCTCCTGGATAGGGCAAGCCCACTGTACCAGAACATACCGAAGGCGAAGAACTGCATTTATTACTTTGCGGTGAATATTAATATTTTCCAAGCACTTTTGAACAAGATCTATAGATCAGACTTTCCAACAAAATGTCATTAAATACAGCCAGAGTATTCAGGCAAACATCTGGATGGTGAGGGCTCCTGGGTTCAGTTGACTTTGTTGCATGTAATTGAAACCAGAAGCCTCTTTTACAGAAAGATGGAGACACCATTTGCCTGCCAATAAGCTGTTTCTTAAATTGAATTGAGATTGATCTCCTTGCATAAGCCCTTTGCGGATGCAAAATGCTTTCTGCCTGTAAATTAAAGGTTTACCATCTTTGTGTATGTGTGTGTATCGAGGAAGAGCAGTTCACTGAAGGCCTACAAGGAAACATCCCTAAACCATTTCCTTTCCCATAAGAGGGTATTTTTAGCTCTATACTCTTTCACAACAAAGCTGTCTTGAGGAAGGAGCTGGAGGCATATGGCACACAAATAGGCTTTGCCATAACCCCGTATTACTTGCCACAGAGTAGCAGGGACACAGATCACCTAGAGACACCCAGATTTTTTGGAGAATTATATACTGTTTTTGGTAACACCTACTTAATGACAACATATAATATCATTTGAGCATGGAGAATAAAGGAAACAAGTGCTATTAGGGGAGTATTCACACTGCATACGTATAGTATGACTCCTTCACATGGAATCCTGGAGTTTGTAGTTTGATGGTAGATTTGGAATTTTCTACTCTACTTCTCTGAACCGTTATGCTTTTCTTCATAGAATTATGAGAGTCTCAGGAAACCAGAAATCTTTAGATTCCAGTTAAGCTAATATCCATGCTATATTAAAGTGGGGGCAAAATACTATGATTGTGTAGTGTAGATGCACACCGTCTTTACAATAGATTCAGTTCCACTCATAATAAATAGCAGCTCCTTGCTGGCTTAAAAAGACTCATTTTATAAAATGACTTACAAACGCTTTTCTACTTGTACGGAAGTTTCACATCATTTCTTTTCCTCCTTTATCCCATGCAGAGCATGTGACTAGTTTTTTTAGGTTTTGTTTTTAGCTTGTTTGCTTTATTCATATGCGGCTTTCCACTGACAAAAATTTCCAAAGCAGCTAGCAACAGCAAAATACAAATGGAAAAAAACTTGTTAATATCTCTACCATTCATCCAAAGCTATCAGTGTTCAATAAATGTAACATTCAGTAGCCTAAAATGGCTGTTAGAGCTTCATTTATTGACCATGCTGAGACCAAGCTAAAAACTCATCCAAGTTAGTATTTTATTTACACAGTCATCAGCCAGTTTCCTATAGGAATAATAATAATAATAATAATAATAATAATAATAATAATAATAATAATAATAGAAAAATCAGCTGATGACCCAAAATGCAGACTCTGCAAGGAAACCGACGAAACCACTGATCATATCCTCAGCTGCTGTAAGAAAATCGCACAGACAGACTACAAACATAGGCACAACTATGTGGCCCAAATTATTCATTGGAACTTGTGCCTCAAATACCACCTGCCAGCAGCAAAGAACTGGTGGGATCACAACCCTGCAAAACTATTGGAAAATGAGCACGCAAAGATACTGTGGGACTTCCGAATCCAGACTGACAAAGTTCCGGAACACAACACACCAGACATCACAGTTGTGGAAAAGAAAAAGGTTTGGGTCATTGATGTTGCCATCCCAGGTGACAGTCGCATTGACGAAAAACAACAGGAAAAACTCAGCCGCTATCAGGACCTCAAGATTGAACTTCAAAGATTCTGGCAGAAACCAGTGCAGGTGGTCCCGGTGGTGATGGGCACACTGGGTGCCGTGCCAAAAGATCTCAGCTGGCATTTGGAAACAATAGACATTGACAAAATTACGATCTGTCAACTGCAAAAGGCCACCCTACTGGGATCTGCATGCATCATCCGAAAATACATCACACAGTCCTAGACACTTGGGAAGTGTTCGACTTGTGATTTTGTGAAACAAAATCCAGTGTATCTATCTTGTTTGCTGTGTCATACAATAATAATAATAATAATAATAATAATAATAATAATAATAATAATAATAATAATAATAATAATAATAATAGCGTCATAGTATGACACAGCAAACAAGAAAGATATGCTGGATTTTATTTATTATTATTATTATTATTATTATTATTATTATTATTATTATTATGATACAGAACAAGATTAGTACACAGCAAATAAGATCACTATACTGGCTGTTGTATTGGATCACATGTCGGACACTTCCCAAATGTCTAGGACTATATGATGTATCGGCGAATAATGAGTATAGATCTGAGTAGGGTGACCTTTTGCAGCTAACAGATAGTAATTTTGTCAGTGCCGATTGTTTCTAAGTGCTGGCCAAGGTCTTTAGGCACTGCACCCAGTGTGCCGATCACAACTGGGACCACCCTTACCGGCTTGTGTCGGAATCTTTGCAGTTCAATCTTTAAATCCTCATATTATGTCAATTTTTCCAGTTGTTTCTCGTCAATTCTGCTGTCACCTGGGATTGCAACATCAATGATCCATATTTTGTTTTTTTCCACGATTGTGAAATATGGAGTATTGTGCTCCAAAACTCTGTCAATCTGAATTCGGAAGCCCCAGAGTAGATTATTATTATTATTATTATTATTATTATTATTATTATTATTATTATTATTATTATCATCTGTATTTATATCCAGCTTTTCTCCCCATGGGAAGTCAAAGTGGCTAACAACCACACACTGTAATCACAATTTAAAACAAAGCAAATACAAAAATAATAATAAAAAAACAATTGAACCGCTGTGTGTGGATATAAAACTAAAATGTGATAAATGTAATTAAAATTACATTTAAAACTCACCCCCCTCCCCCAGAATCCCACCCAGGATATAAATATAACTGTGGATTCTCCCTCTATTTCCCGAGCAACATATAACAGAGGCATACTGCCTCTGATTTGGGAAGTGATATATAACCATCCAGATTTGTAATCATTTGTGATACTATCCTGCATGAACCCCGCTTTGAAGTCATCTGAGTTCGCAGCCAGCATATTCACTGCATCATTTTGACAGCGAATTCCAGTTTATCCAGGCAGCTTTGAAGAAGAGCTTCCTTTTATCTGTCCTCACTCTTCAATCATTTTGCTTCAAGGTTCTAATCATATGAGAGAGGGAGAAGTGGCTCTCTTTAGCCACATTTTACACCATGCATAATTTTATATACTTCGATCATGTCTCTCTTTACTTCTCTTCTCAGCCTCAACTGTTCCTAACAAATAATTTTCTCTAATCCCATGATAATTTTGGTAGCCAGATTTTGAGCTGAGCAATATCCTTTTCAAAGGTGTAGTGATTAGACTCTCGGAACAGAAATCAGAGAAAGCAACTCAAGGGGCCAAGCTACAAGCTACATTAAACACATTCACTGGAAGAGACCCAATGATCTTAAATGATGAGTCAATAGGCAGATATATCCAATTGGTTCAATGGCTCTATTCTAGTTGAATCTAGCAGTAGAATTTAGGACATTGTGTGGAGCACTGAAAAACCTTTTGTTTACTTAAAACTAAGCAAATATGACTTTGCTCTGGGTTTTCCTTTCAATTTTCTAGTGTATAAAATGCATTTTTCAACCCTGTACCACAGTAATTTGATACATTTTGATAGTTTGATCTGTACATAATATTTTACTCCTAGCCGACAATGTGCTGCCATTTATAACTCAATTTATAATTTTGTGGGAATTTGGTACCTTTTGGAAACAAACCCCACAAACATTATTCAAAGCCAACCCTGCAACCATGATCAGTTTAATAATGTAAATTCATCTACATAGAGTCTCACTTATCCAACACTCGCTTATCCAACATTCTGGATTATCCAACACATTTTTGTAGTCAATGTTTTCAATATATCGTGATATTTTGGTGCTAAATTCATAAATACAGTAATTACTACATAGCATTACTGCGTATTGAACTACTTTTTCTGCCAAATTTGTTGTCTAACATGATGTTTTGGTGCTTCATTTGTAAAATCATAACCTAATTTGATGTTTAATAGGCTTTTCCTTAATGCCTCCTTATTATCCAACTTATTCGCTTATCCAATATTCTGCCGGCCCGTTTATGTTGGATAAGTGAGACTCTACTGTATTTATGGCTATAAGTTAACTCAACAATGAACAACTTATTCAATGGATTCTGCTGAAACTGTAGCCAAATCGGTACATCAAAACATATTGGTTTTGGTTGCTTCGTCATACTATTTTATTTTTGGTCTCTGGTTGTTGACTACGTTGAGAAAACAACAAAACAGAAAATTATGATAATATTTTTGGTATGTTATCTATATTTGAAGAAGACAATACAAATCTCTCAAACAAATATTTGATTTCTCTATCACCACTGTTGCTATTGGGAAGACCTTAAATGACTGGCTTTTAGACATTGGCTAGATAGGTATCGAGTATGGTATTAAATGAGAACCCAGCCTATAAAGTGAAACTTGCTAAGGGAGAATTAAATACAGACAGATTTGAGGTATTTTGATAATAATTATGATGTATGTACAAAAAGAGTAGAAATTATAGGTCTTACAGAGCCTATTTTGGTTTTATAAAAATCCTGCCACCCCCTCATTTAAAAAAATGTTTGAAAATAAAACTTTAATGTTTAATATTTAATCTGTCAGCTTGTCTGCTTTTAGAATCTTTAAAATAACACAAAATGTGGGTGGCAGGAACTCCAGTGTATAGAAAGTTAACCTGGGAGCAGATCGTTGCATAGTTCTATTCAATTCAATGAAACTTACTTGCCTTGCTGTTAGGGGACAAATAGGCCTCTTTTGCACTGCCTGTAGGTCAAAACAGCATTCTTATGTCAAAACGGCACTTTATGCTGAGTGAGGATTTGTAAGTTAAAACATACTAATGTTGGGACATTTTTATGTAGTGATTTTTAAAAAATATTTCAACCACTCCTGAGTAGATTACCTTTCAGAAAAGGCAACTTTAAACAGATTCTGTCCTGTGTAAAATAGGGTCACCAGAATTTTATTCAACAGAGTTTTGTATACTTTGCCCCATGTCCCAATTTATTGACACCCCTGAGTTCACATGCCTCTGTATTCTGAATAAATGACCTTTAACTAAACTGGGGACAGTTGCTTGTCTGCATCTCTAGTAAAATCTCGAAGATTGTGAGGAAACAGTACCTCAGAACATTTTACTCCCACTTTTTCAGATAAATGTCTGGAGTGATCATTGAAGTAATATTGAGCAGCAATGATACAATGGGTTAAACCCTTGTGAACTGCTGACCTGAAGGTTGAGTTGCTGACCTGAAAGTTGCCGGTTTGAATCCACGAGATGGGGTGAGCTTTCATCTGTCAGCTCTAGCTTGCGTGGACATGAAAGAAGCCTCCCAGTAACACATCTTGGTGTCCCCTGGACAACATCTCTGTAGACGGCCAATTCTCTCACACCAGAAGCGACTTGCAGTATATTTTCAAGTTGCTTCTGACACCATTTTAAAAAATTAAGTAATTCCAATGTTTACCAACACCACATTTTTTAAAAAAAAATCAGAGGATGGAAATTAATTTGCAGCAATTAAAAGATATAAACTTATATGAACCCTGTCAATGCAACCGTCTGATATTTTCTTGGGTCTTGGCCTAATACTAGGAAGTACAGTAGAGTCTCACTTTATCCAACAGAAACGGGCCGGCAGAACGTTGGATAAGCGAATATGTTGGATAATAAGGAGAGATTAAGGAAAAGCCTATTAAACATCAAATTAGGTTATGATTTTACAAATTAAGCACCAAAACATCATGTTATACAACAAATTTGACAGAAAAAGTAGTTCAATATGCAGTAATGCTATGTAGTAATTACTGTATTTACAAATTTAGCACCAACATATCACGATGTATTGAAAACATTGACTACAAAAATGCATTGGATAATCCAGAACGTTGGATAAGTGAGTGTTGGACTCTACTGTATGTGTAAGGAAGCAGTATAGAAGAGGCGTATGGGGAATTCGTGGGTAGAGCTCTTGGCATTGGTTTTGCTGTCTGCACATTTTTAGAGACACTTTGCTAACACAGGGAAAATAATAAAAGTATTTTCCTGAAAACATTCATCACTGAAAGTGCCTCTCTATGAAACTTATGTTCCACTTTCTTTCAAGAGAGGACAGATGTTCAAAAATCTGGATAAGTGGCTGATATTGGGTGGGAAATGCTGAAGTGCTTTAAAATCTCATTAGTATTATAGTGGAAATGTTAGAGGGACTCCAGTTCATTAAATATAAAACTTTACGGAATGTAAGACTTATGGGCCAATCCTAAGACTTGCTGCGTTATCAAATAAGTGCTTAGTAGGGGCGTATAAACAGTGTTGCCAACTTAGTGGCACAAGGCCAAGCGCCACAGTCTCAGCAGTATATTACACGTACAGCTTCAGCCAGGCATTTTGCTCAGCCTTCGAAAGTTCAGCATGACTAACAGTGCAATCCCACGCAAGTGTACTCAGAAGTTAGCCCCACCGTGTTCAGTAGCACATACACCCAAGGAAATGCTCACAGGATTGCAGACTCATACAATTTCTCATGCAAGATGAGACACAATTTTTGGCTACACTGGAGACTGTGCAAAAACTTTAATTCAGTTCCCTTAAGGCTAAAGGAGAGTTGGCATTCTCTGCCTGTTTGTGGGTAAAGGAACTGAACAACCCTTTTAAAGACTTCCCCAAGAACAGGAGTATTTCTCCAAGATTTCTCAGAAACTGGAGTTCATCGTTTAGTATGACACCGCTTCATTATTGAAGTAGTGACAACAGCTCGGTCAGCAGTATGTTCACCATTTTGCATTTCTCGTGACTAGGGAGGAAATGGCAGCACCCTCAAGATGCTGGAGACCACATAACTTTCTTTTTATGTAGAGTGGGTGACAAAAAGAAGAACCCCAATGATTTACACAGAAAAATATAGTTGGTGAAATTGTGGTTCAGATCCAGTTAAAATGGATTTGAAAGCTTATTGTGACGCAGCTGGTTAGTAGCCTGCTGCAAAAAATCACTACTGACTGAGAGGTCATGAGTTCGAAACCAGCCTGGGTCAGATTGAGTGCCTGACTATAAAATAGCCTAGCTCGTTGTTTATCTAAGCAACCTGAAAGACAGTTGCATCTGTCAAGTAGGAAAATTTAGGGACCGCTTATGCGGGGAGGTTAATTTAACTAATTTACGTCACCATAAAAACATCCAGCAGTGTGCGTGTGGAAGAATGAGGAAGTACTCCATCAAGGACTTGGTGTCATAGTGGATGATGAAGCAGCAGCTCCCCCTGTGGCCGGAATCAAGCATACCCTCCTGAAGCCAGAAGCTGGAAAATGTTAAATAGCCTCTGTGTCTCTGTCTGTATGTTGTATGTCTAATGGCATTGAATGTTTGCCATGTATATGTACATTGTGATCCGCTCTGATTCTCCTTCAGGGTGAGAAGGGCGGAATATAAATACTGTAAATAAATAATAAATAACAGTCGCAAAAAAAGAGAAAAAACCCAAAACACTATTTATGTCACCGATTCTCATCCTTTGTCCCATCTGATATTTTGGTCATCAACTCCCAGAAATCCCAGCCAGCATGGTCAATGTTCAGGGTTTCTCCAATATGAAGTCTTGAGAGAATGTTTTAACTTAATCTAGTGTTTTATAATTCTATTATTAATTTGTTTATTTGTGTTGTGGCTTATCTTGTTGGATGTATTATTAATTGTTTATTTTTTTATGTATTTTGTTGTATTTATTCATGTTGTGAGCCATCCCAAGTCCCTTAGGGGAGATGGGGCAAGGTATAAATAAAATTATTATTATTATTATTATTATTATTATTATTATTATTATTATTATTATTATTACAGTAGAGTCTCACTTATCCAACATAAACGGGCTGGCAGAACATTGGATAAGCTAAAATGTTGAATAATAAGGAGGGATTCAGGAAAAGCCTATTAAACATCAAATTAGGTTATGATTTTACAAATTAAGCACTAAAACATCATGATTTACAACAAATCGACAGAAAAAGCAGTTCAATACATGGTAACATTACGTAGTCATAGCTGTATTTACAAATTTAGCACCAAAACTTCACAATGTATTGAAAAATTGACTAGAAAAACACTGACTACTAAAAGGCAAACTGGGTTGGATAATACAGAACGTTGGATAAGTGAGACTCTAGTGTAATTGTTAACTACTGTCAAGTTGACTTCATGTAATTCTGATCCTGTGAATGAGAGACCTCCAAGGGACCCAATCCTCAGAGCAGTGGCTTCCTTGGCTCTATCTACACTGCTATTAAATGCAGATTGAACTGGATTATATGACAGTGTGGACTCATATAATCCAGTTCAATCCCTTGTGCTGGTAGGAATGCTGACCGACAGGTCGGCAGTTCGAATCCAGGGAGAGCAGATTCTGTCAGCTCCAGCTTCCCATGCGGGGACATGTGAGAAGCCTCCCACAGGATGATAAAACATCAAACATCTGGCCATCTCCTGGGCAACGTCCTTGCAGACAGCCAATTCTCTCACACCAGAATTAACTTGAAGTTTCTCAAATTAACACAAAAAAATCAATTTCAATTTGCATTATATGGGTCTATACTGACCCTATATGCAGTTCGGACTACATTATATGGCAGTATAGATGGGGCCTAAGACTATTCATGTGTAAAGGAGTATGCCCCAATTTCTACTGACTTTTAACTTAACAAGCATTATTGTTTTTTCTAGTGAGCCGTATATTCTCTTGATATGTCTAAAGTATGATAGCCTCAGTTCAGTTTAGTTGTGAATAACTCATCTTAATTCATTTTCTTGTTATAGAGCCGATAGAAGTATTATGGTATTATTTTCATTTGGCTGGGTCTAATATAAAGCTGCTTGTTTAATATTAATTCCTATAGAAGAAGAAAGCCAAATTATTAGCGAGAAGGAGTTTAGAGAACTGGGTATGTTTATCCTGGAGAACAGAAGGTTAACAGGTAACACAATAGCCATTTGAAAGGATTCCTATGTGGAGAAAGCTTGACTTCTGCTGCTCCAAAGACTAGGACATGGAGCAACGTATTCATGCTACAGGGAAAGAAATTGTACCCAAGCATTAGGAAAAACTTTATGAGTTGTTTGTCAGTGAAATATGCTGCTTTAGAGTGTGGTGGGATCTCATTCTTTGGATGACCATTTGTCAGGAATGCTTTTATTGTGTACTAGATAATCTGTGGAAGAGGCCTAAGTGACGCCTTAGTCTGCCTGTTCCCTAACTGAACCCTGGCTGTCCCTTGGCTGAGTTGGTTGCTAGGAGACCAAGTGGGCAGAGATTAGCCCTCTAAACTGGCAGCAATTGGATAAAATCAATTATTGCTCTCCCTCTAATTAGGACTTTATTTTTCTTTTCTTTTTGTTGTATCAACCTAGAGGCGTGGATGATGGGTTGTGTTGTCAAATTTCGAGGTTGGGCGGCCTGTAGTTTTGTTGTTTTGTCGGTCGCCATGATGCCATCACTCATTTATATATATAGATTCTTGTCTGGGAAGGGTGGACTGGATGGCCCTTATGGTCTCTTCCAACGCCCTGAATCTATTATTCTCTGGAAGATCATTCTAAATATGTCACAAAAATCCTAGGATTCTATAAAATGCACCCATTGCAGGTCTTATAATTGTTTAGTATGAAGGGCCCCTGGGATTCTTTGCAAATGAACTACATTCTCCCTAAGGCTTCCTTCTGGCCATGCCTGAAGGAAGTAATGGATGGTGTGCATGAACTCAAAGCTCATCTAGGTTTTTCCATGTAACATTAAAATCTGTTTTAATATAGTATGTCAACTAGCCTGCTATTGTAAAGGACTTGTGGAAAGGGGTCATAAACATGCTGATGGCAGCCTAAATAAATGCTAGCCTACAAATCTGCAATGCGCAAAGGAAAGAATCTGATATGATTTTCAGAAATACACACCAGCTATTTTGATATTTTTCAACATATTGTTCCTATGTGTGTAGCATATGCAATTGCTTCACTCAGCAGTAGGTTAGAATGAAATTCATTTCAAATCGGGGCATTTTCCACATTCATAGTTCATATTTACATTTGTTAAGGTTAATAGACCTGACAACCTTTTCCTGTTCCCATCAGGGAGCACTTATTGGCAGCTTGTGGGAGAGGTTGCAGCTGCAACCCTTTTTCATACACTAAAATCTGTGGGTTTTTAGAAAAGGAAATCAGAAAGCTGTAAACAAACATCAGATTTAGAACTTGCAAAAATAAACCCCAACAAACCAACTCAAATCTACAAACAAGTGGATGCATGATTGTCTCAATATGTTTTTGTTTTCTGTGTTTCCCCAGAAATAGCTAAAGCAGAAGTGGTAAACACGCCAGCTAGAGCTTGCATATGGATTTCCAATTGCCCTTTTAAGGACACGGCAAAATAACTATTTCCATGCAAAACACTGACACCTGTATCTGTGGGGGATATGTTTCAAGACTCTCCATGAATACTGGAGAGTACATGGACTACTGCAATGCGCTCTATGTGGGGCTGCCTTTGAAGACGGCTCGGAAGCTCCAACTAGTACAACGGGCGGCAGCCAGACTAATAACAGGAGCGGCTTACAGGGAGCGTACTACTCCCATGCTGAGCCAGCTCCACTGGCTGCCGATATGCTACCGAGCCCAATTCAAAGTGCTGGTTTTGACCTATAAAGCCCTAAATGGTTCTGGCCCATCTTACCTGTCCGAACGTATTTCCCCCTATGAGCCTTCTAGAACTCTTAGATCATCGGGGGAGGCCCTGCTCTCGGTCCCACCAGCCTCGCAGGTAAGGCTGGTGGGAACGAGGGATAGGGCCTTCTCGGTGGTGGCTCCTCGGCTGTGGAACACCCTCCCCAGCAACATACGGCAGATACCAACTCTCCTAGGCTTCAGGAAAGCCTTAAAGACATGGCTGTGCACACAAGCTTTTAATGAATAAGAACATGGACTTTACATGACCTGTACGAAGACTTGAGGATTCTGGATGAATGGATTTTAATCTTGGACATTCTTAAAATTTTATATAATGTGATTTTATTTTGTAATGGTACCTGTTTTATATGAACTGTTGTTTTGTAGATTGTTTTATATGAATTGTTGTTTTTACATTGTTTTTAGGCATTGAATTTTTGCCTATTTACTGTAAGCCGCTTTGAGTCTCCTCGGAGAGAAAGGCGGGGTAAAAGTGATGTAAATAAATAAATAAAATAAATAATAAATCTGAAATGGTTGATAATAGCGAACTCATATTTTGACTATGGATCTCCTCACACGTGCCGTAGGAATCACTGAGGATTGCCACAAATTGTAGTGATTGTGGTGGCACCCACTTCTCACACCATCCCGGCTTCCTCCCATCTCATCACACAGGGGGAAAAGTCAGGCAAGCAGCTCAACCAGTTGATTTCTATGGAAAGATGTGATGCCTTCTGTCTTTTGCCACCGGCTATTTTGTGGCAGTGGCAGGGGTTTTGGGGCAGTTTTACTATGGAACTGTCACATAAATACTTCTCTAAGGTGTGATGGGAGCCGGCAGTCTATGTGGCAAAACTGCTAAAAACCCATCACTGCAACCAAAAAAAATCCCATGCGAAGAGATCCTATATTTGAGATGAAAGCATACCATAGAATTGCACTGAGGACTAGAGTCACCCCCAAACATTTCCAAGGGTGAATATTTTGGGAAGTGTGAATATGTGAAACCATGGATATCAAATCTTTGGATTAGGGGACTCATACTGGATCTAATTTTGCTATGCTCCTCCTCTTCTTGTTGATATCTTCAGAAGTTGGAAGGGATGGTCCATCTCTTCTGCCTATGGTATCTCTATGATATCAGAAAATGCTCTCGCACTCTCATGTACCCCATAGCTGCTGTTGTTGCCCCTGTCGCACTTCAGGTTAGCTTCACCTTGCTGAACACACCAGGCTGTACACAGGTTGAAGTCTTTTGTAGTTTATTAGGAAATAGAAAATAAATAGTTCTTAAAAAGCAAAAGTAAGGATCCAAAAGATTGTTGCAAAACCAAGGCTATAAAGAATAATCCAAGAAAACATAAGCCATAAAACAAGGTTCCATGAATGCTTGACAAAGTCCTATAACTTGAATACACAAGGCTGCAAGGTAATCCAAGAGCTAGCTTCTACACTCCAAAACGAGACATTGCTTTTGACAAAGATTTCTCTCTCAGCACACCTTTTAATATTCTCTGCACAGTATGAATGCATTTCTTTGGCCTCTGACCTCTTTCTCTTTCTTGTTTGCTATTCTAACACTCCTGCACCGAAATTGCAAATGGCCAGCTCCGATCCAGAGATTCTTTTTCATCAAGGGCAGAGACCTCATTAGCAGCAGCCTCTGTCTGTATGTTATCTAACCGGGAGCTATCCTCCCTTTGCATCTGGCTAGCTTCGGTATCATCTTCAGTATCAACAACACCATTCCCTGCCGTGGGAATGTCTCCCTGCTCCTCATCTCTCACAGCAGGGACACTCTGAACCTGAATTCCTCAATTCCCATCAGAGTCATCTTGAACCTGAATCCCGTCATCTTGAACATCAGGAACCTGAATCCCACAATCCCCATCAGAGTCACTCTGAGACCCCAGCTGAGTCACAACAGCCCCTGAATTTCATCAGCAACTGTGGCAGTGAGATAATAGCAGGCCCAGGTGGCAGGGCTGGGCCAGGAGGGAAGGGGGTCAGGCACACACAGATTGAGGTGGGTCTGGGTGGGGAAGGGGCCAGGAGAGGGCAAGGCCTGGGTTGTCCTCGGGTTGTCCTTCCAGCATAAGGACAGAGCTGCTCAACCTCTCCTTATGCTGGGAGGAAGGCAGGACACACAACTACTGCCATGATCCTCCCCCCATCCCCCACATCCTCCCCCCCTATCCTTGAGCTGTCCTCTTGCCATTTTGTTGGGAGGAGGGTGAGACTGGTGGTGGTTAAGAGTGCTCTGGAGGGCTCTCAGCCACTGTATGCCTTCTTAGATCTGTCCTCCTGGCATAAGGATGGGGCCACTCGTAAAGTCCTTATTCTAGGAGGAGGTTGAGACAGTGGCTGAGAGTGCTCCAGGGGACTCTCAGCTACTATATGTTCCTCCTCCTTCCTTTTTGGCCTAAGGATGTGGCAGGCCACCATGTCCCACCAAGAGGACAGGGAAAATGAGGAGGGCCTGAAGTAAGCACCCAGGGGAGCGCATCCGGCCCCTAGGCTTAGTTTGCCTATGCCTGGAATAGTAGCAGGGCCACCATGTTTCCTATCTATAGTCTACACTTCCCATTCTCGGGAGACTCAGGGCTTAATAGGCAGTTTGTCTCTAGGGTGTTTCAGGGGGGAAAACCTAGTTTTACCACTTTAGCTATTCCTTCTAGGTCAATATGTTTCCTTACACATATTTAATATGGACTGATGGACATTTTTACAGGGATCAAGGTCATAAGTTATGTCCAGTTATTAAGGAAGACGACTGTCTTTTAAAACGAAAGCTGAGTAGACATGAGTCAGGTTCATGGGGTCTCAATCAAGATTCTGGCAACTGAGAATATCCTGTGTGACCTATTTCAGCTTTCCAGCAATTTATGAAAGAGTGTGGGGGAGGGAGGGGAGATGCCGTTCTTTCTTTTCTTGGCATTTTTTCCCTTCCACTGACAACCAAGAACTCCTTTAGGGCTATTATGTAGCACTGAAATCATCTATGATTTGTTTTCCCCAACCAGATGCCATGGGGCATAAAGAGATGTGTTCGGTTATTAGAAGACCACACTGAGGATCATAAAAACCTGCTGCCTTGGTGTCGGCTCCTCAGTCTTTATGACAGATTGTAAATATTTCTACCTGCAAAATGCTGTCAACAAAAGCTGGTAAAGGACAGATAGGTCCTGAGATAAAACTGTGATAAACACTGATTTGGGAAAATTCATTTTATGTGATACAAATAACAAAAATAGAAGAATGTAGCAGTTTCAGCTGTTTCCAGGTGAAACTTTCATTATTCAATCAGCCTGCCTGAGTCACTGAATTTTCTACTCATTGTCTGGAATTATGGAATCATAAAGTTTGAAAATACCACAAGGACCTTGCAGTCCAACCCCATTCTACAATACAGGAATAACCAAAGTATTCCTGACATATGTCATCCAATCCCTATTTGAAACTTCCAAAAAAGGAGACTTTGCCACACTCCAAGAGAGCATTTCAACTGTCAAACAGAAAATTTGTAAGTTCTGTACTGGGCTCTACAGGCCACCATGGACATCAGAAGAGCTGTAAGGCCAAGAGCAAGCCAGGAGAGTAAAGACAAAGATTCACTGACCGCATGGGCAAACTGATGAAGAAGCACAACCTACAAACTATCTACTGACCCACAAAGAAAATCCAACAAATACTACGGTCAGCGAAGGACAAGAGGAATCCTCTCACCTCTGCTGGAGTCTACCGTATACTATGCAGCTGTGGACAAGTCTACATAGGGACCACCAAATGCAGTGCCCAAACACGAGACAAAGAACATGAAAGGCACTGCAGACTAACTCAACCAGAGAAATCAGCCATAGCAGAGCACCTGATGAACCAACCTGGACACAGTATATTATTTGAGAACACAGAAATGCTTGACCACTCCAATAACTATCATGACAGACTACACAGAGAAGCCATTGAAATTCACAAGCATGTGGACAACTTCAACAGAAAGGAGGAAACCATGAAAATGAACAAAATCTGGCTACCAGTATTAAAAAACTCAAAAATCAGAACAGTAAATAAGAAGCAACACTCTTAGACATGGAAACTAGGGGCAGCTAACAGAAAGTTAGCCAGTAGAATAAGCCATTTAATGCAAATTAGGGTGATTAACTGCAACATTCACACTGGCCTCCAACTGACAAGAGTTCTTCCCTCACCCTGGACTTCCCAAAGAGATATATAAACCTTCCTGGGTGAGTTTTCTCCATACCTCACAACCTCTGAGGAAGCCTGCCATAGATGTGGGCAAAACGTCAGGAGAGAATACTTCTAGAACATGGTCATACAACCCGGGAAAACACACAACAACCCCAGTTCTGTACGTCCTTGCGCAATGCCTTTCTACCCAGGGATTCGAGGATAACCAGAAGTTGTGGGAGTTCAGCTGAACTTGTGAACCTGGTAGGAGAGAAGAAACTTCCACTCTTGTCTGGAGAAAGCACTGATGGCTTCTCCTCCTCCTCTCCTCCTCCCCTGAGTGCATAATGCTAGAGTCAACTCTTGGGTTCATTTCCACAACCAACCTGTGATTGGTGCATTGAGCTGGATCTGAAAGTCTCCACCTGGTGCATTCTGATTCATTGGCTCCATCTACACTGCCATACAATGCAGCTTGAAACTGCATTATATAGTCAGTGTAGACTCATATAATGCAGTTTGACTGCATTATATGAGTCTACACCGACCACGTATTGCAGTTTCAAATTATATAATGCAGTGTAGATGGGGTCATTGATGCAACTGAACACGTGTGGTGGAGGGTTATGTTCCACCAGTGTAGCTTACGGATATCAGCCTTAACTCTCCTGTTTTCCCAATACTTCTTCCATCTTTTTCTTTCCATACTCATGCAAACACATTGAAGAAACAAACCATATATATTTTGTAACTTTACTTTAACTTTAAAAAACCAGAACTTTTGATTTGCTGAAATTTATATTTAGTCATTTGTTTTGCAATATTCTGTAAAGTTCCTAAGTTGGTGTATGAACCCTGGTCTGGACCTGGAGAGGATGGTTGTATCATCTACATACAGCAAGATGGTGACTCTCCTTTTACCCAATCTGGGTAGGTGACCTTGTGGATCCATCATGACTTCCTCAAGATCATTTAGGAATAAGTTAAACAGAGTAGGAGCTAAGATACAGCCCTTCTTTACCCCTCTGGTCATTTGAATTGGTCCTGAAATTTGGCCATGGGGACTGTATCTAACCTGTAGGCTACTATCTCTGTAAAGTTCTTTAATGAGAAGGAGCAGTCTTTTATCAGTTAGGTACTTATCTAATTTGGCCCATAGTTTGGGTCTGTCGGGGGTGTTTTGAATGCGATTTCCTGCTTCTTGGCAGGGGGTTGGACTGGATGACCCATGAGGTCTCTTCCAACTCTACTATTCTATGATTCTATGATTCTATGAATCAAATGCAGCTTTTAGGGCCATGAAGGTCACAAAAATTGCTTTTCTAGATTTAGTTGTATTTCTCTGCTAAATGAGAGAGAACTAAGCTATGGTCCATTGCAGATGAGTTTTTTCTGAATGCTGCCTGGGCATCTGAAATAATTTTATTTTCCTCAATCTCTGTCGACAGTTTCATACAGAAACCTTGCGTACAGTTTGCCTGGAATGTATAGCAGGCTGATCGGTCTATAGTTTCTGGGGTCTTTTGGGGAGCCTTTCTTGTATATTGGGACTACAATTGCACGTTTGCAATGGGAACAATGGAAAAGCTGCCTGATGGCTTATCAGTGCTAGTAATCTGTGAATACCCCGTGACATTTTTTTTTAAAAAAAAGTCTATAAATTACAGTTTAAAAAAACTTTGGAGGTTCGGCTCTTGTTGTTCCTTGGATGAATAAACAGAGAAGGCTAGCCAGAGATAGGATGAGTAAAATACAATGTCCTTAGATTGTAACAGTTAAAGGGTCCAGCTAGGGATCTCTTTGTGAGTTGTACAGGCATTGAATACCATGTGGAAAAGTCAGATTTCCCATTGTTCGTGCAGACTGCTTTCCTGCTGAATAGCTGTTTAGATTGCAGAAAAGCTAGACACTTACGAGGGTTGTCTGGAAGCCACCAGCCAATCAATCACATCCCCAAGAGAGTAATGCATGAGTTGCAGCCGTATTAATTTCTCCTTTAGTCTCCTACAAGTATATGGAGGATGAAAATGGGAATGAAATCAAAAGGCTAAGTAGGGGGAAAGCAGTTACAGGGGAAGTTTAATTGTAACATAATTCAGTCATCTTGGAATAGGAGAGGTTTAGAATTATTCAGCACTTGGTTTTTTTTTTTCTTGTTCATGTCTCAGTGTAAAATCTGTGTGCAACTCCCAAAATTGCTAGTGCAATGTACCAGGGGAAGATTCAAGCAAGAGAGTTAATTTTGGGGGGAGAAAAATCTGGCTACATAGAAAGTGACATTTGGGCATGCTAGACCCTCTTTCCTCCTTTTGTTTGATCCTCCCTTCTGTTTTCAATATACTTTCATATAATCCACCCACTGTCTGCTACGAGATCATTTTAGATACTTTTCTAAAGACTTTACTTACAACAGTCTGATGATGATGATGATGATGATGATGATGATGACCATGATCATGATCATGATGGCAAGTTAAAGCCTGCCTATTCATGACAGTTAAGAATCTGACTTTTGTCTCAGATTCATTACAGTTGAGAATCTGGATTTTGTCTCAAGTAGACATGCATTTGGAAGTGCCATGAAATGCTCCCTTTGTTGACATTTGCTGCTATGAATGTTTTTTACTAGCCACAAAGGACAAGGCAGAGAATACTCCATGAAACTTTGCAGATTAGGCTCTAGACAATATAAAAACACACACACATCTATACACATAATAAAAGTGAAAATCTGTATGTGTGTATGTAGCGGTTTCCATATATGCAGTTCCTGTCTCCACAAACTGCTTTAATCCAGTGCTGAGAAGCCACCAAAGCCCTCCCTCCAACGACATTACAGGTTACAGCGAGCCACATCCCAGTGTTCCTTTCTTTTTCCATTGGTGTGGAATTTGCATGACCCCACCCACTTCATTTCCCTTAACCCTTTCCTATTCTTTTTTATGACACACAGCAACTGAAATACTAGAGAGAGAGGTTTGGGGAGAATTCGCCATGATTTATAGGAGTTGTAGGGACTGGGATGTACAATCGAAGAGCACTCTGAACCCCACCAATGATGGACCTGGAACTAACTTGGCACACAGACCCAACACAGTCAACTTTGCATATTGGTGGGGTTTGAGGGTGATTGACCTTGACATTCAGTAGTTCTAGTTCATCCTTATTCAGTAAAAACAGAATTCAGCCGATGACGAATCTGGACCACACTTGGCACACAGATCCATTATGGCCAACTGGTGGAGTTTGAAGGTGATTGTCCTTGGCATATGGGAGATGTAGTTCACCCATATCCAGAGACCACTGAGCCCAGCCGATGACGGTTCTGGACCAAACTTGGCATACAAACCAACATGGCAAATTGTGCATATAGGCAGAGTTTGGGGGTGATTGTCCTTGGCATATGAGAGTTGTAGTTGACCCTTATCCAGAGACCACTGAACCCAGCTGACAATGGACCTGGACCAAACTTGGCACACTGACCCAACATGAGTTGTGCAAACAGGTCTGGTTTGGGGAGGATAGACCCACGATTCTGGGAATAGTAGTTCAACCACATTGTTATGTATTTTCTAATGGCAACAAAGGTCCGCATAGTCAAAGCAATGGTATTCCCCATAGTAATCTATGGTTGCGAGAGCTGGACCATAAGGAAGGCTGAGCGAAGGAAGATAGATGCTTTTGAACTTTGGTGCTGGAGGAAAATCCTGAGAGTGCCTTGGACCGCAAGAAGATCCAACCAGTCCATCATCCAGGAAATAATGCCCGGCTGCTCACTGGAGGGAAGGATATTAGAGGCAAAGTTGAAGTAATTTGGCCACATCATGAGGAGACAGGAAAGCTTGGAAAAGATCATGATGCTAGGGAAAATGGAAGGAAAAAGGAAGAGAGGCCGACCAAGGGCAAGATGGACGGATGGGATCCTTGAAGTGACTGGCTTGACCTTGAAGGAACTGGGGGCGGCGATGGCCAACAGGGAGCTCTGGCGTGGACTGGTCCATGAGGTCACAAAGAGTCAAAAACGACTGAACGAGTGAGACGACGACGTGGTTGCCTCCTAAGCATGAACAATCTTGGGTTGAGGATTTAGCTTGTTTCATGCTGCTCTGAAACAGCTGGTGATTCATAACAGAAGAGCAGTGCACACAAAAATGATGCTGAATTCTTTCCATGACTGGTCCATGAGGTCATGAAGAGTCGAAAACGATTATGCGACTGAGCAGCACCAGCAATTGGAGCATTCATTTAAAAAAAAGAAATCAAAGATTTTTTTCGAATAGTGGTACTAATTATCTAAATGATATTACCTAACACCCCAAAACAGACAATGCCTTTTTCAAATAACCCGGGTACCGATGGATACACAAGCTAGTAAAATATAAATTAGATAAAATGTCCAAGCATTGGATTATACTCTCATAGAAACCTTCTTTGGAGGAAGTCCCATGGAACATAAAGGAACTTAGTTCCGTGTCATCATCAAGTAAATGAATACTTAAATTTGGTTGAAGTTTGCCCTTATTTCTTAATTTTTTTCTCTTACTTGTAATTACTCTAGGTTTTAGGTTAGCTACATATGTGTCATAAACTTCAGGAAATAAGAGAATCTCAAAATTAATTAGAAGTGCTTACAAGGGAACCTATGCAAACAGCTCAATTTATAGAAAGTACCCCAGGTCAGAAAACTGAAGTTACTAACTGCTGTTGGCTGTCCACTTTTCACACTGTTACAATTAATCTTAATTTGTCTATGTCTGGAGACAACTGGGTCAAAGAACAAGTTGAGCACTCATTATAGGGATTAAGGGGCTAAGTGATGATTCATACATTCGAAGCAAATGTTAATTTGTAGATCTAACAATTCCCAGACCCACCAATATGAGCAATGCAATCTATGAATCCTGAACGTGAATTTCTGCAATGGGAACATTTCATGGTTATCTCAACTCCCTCCCCCAAATGAAACCCATTTGTTTAAACTACAGCTGCAGGTGGTGTCAAGCTTGAACAGCAGACTGGTGAGGGGTAGATCTGCAGTTTAACCTCCCTTCTTGGACCATTTGTTGTGGCAAAAACATCTTACCTCCAACTGGCATTTCACTAGCGATGGAAAAGTCATGGGTCATGGATCTTTTCCTCCACAGGCAAGAAAGCAGTGGCAGTGTACAGTTTTACCAGACAGATGGCTTGAGGGGAAAGGGTTATATACCTTTTCCTTCTCTACCAATCTGGGAACCATTTTAGCATTGAAAAACAGTCCTTGGGAATAATGAATTGCAAACAACTGACTTTAGATCTAGCGGTTAGTGCCTTCCCCCATAAAGGTCACATTAGAGCTGGAATGTTAAAAGGAGATTGCAGCACACCTTTTGGAACGTGAATGTAATTTTGAAGATACCTTTATAGTTTCAGCAAATACCCTTCCACCAAACACTGGATAAAATGTCATATCGTAAAAATTAAGGGGCTTTAGGTTATTGGTGCTGTTCTGAGTTCAAATTGTTGTTTTACATACTAATGGTTGTGTTTTGTATTGTATTGTGTGTTTATTTTATGCATTGCTTTTGTAACTTTCTGCCATATGTAAGCCACTCCGAGTCTCTTTGGGGAGATGGAGGTGGGGTACAAAAATAAAGTTATTATAAAGTTATTATTATTATTATAAAAATGCTGCGCCTTTTCCACTGTTGCGGTAGCTGAATTAAAAGCGAGGTGGACATGGAGAGAGTATGGTTTGTATCACAGTCCAGTGGATTGTATCTTGCACTTAAAAAAACTTTTTTAGTTACTTTTGTGCAATGGGAAAGTATAGACTTACGTTTATTTATTTATTTATTTGCCATGCTTGTACCCTGCCTTTCTCACCCCGAAGGGGACTCAGAGAGATCTTACAAAGGCAACAATTCGATGCCAGACATATACATATCGGTAAATAAACATTATATTAGGAATATATTCATAACCTGTTAGTATTGTAATACCAATATGGTTAGATATTGGTGCAGAGTAGCAAAAACGCAGAAGACTAGGGTTTTATGTGAGCAGAGGTGAGAAAAAGCAAAATAGCCAGCCTCCCTTTCCCTTTAAAGAGTCATGCAGGAAGACTCGCTCTGGCAAGAGTTTGGAAACAAAAAAATATTCCCACTATAGAAGATTGGATCTTAAAGCTTTTTGATATAATCCAAATGGACAGCCTAACACAAAAGTTACAAGATAAAAAGGAAAAAACAGACTGGTCAGGTTTTAAAGACTTTATTCGAAAAGAAGGATACACATTAATAATAGACATATCCAACGTTTGAAATACCTCTATGATATTAAGATGGCAAGACTGGGAAAGACTACCGAAAAAGAAAATTACGACGGTAAATCCCAAGACGACAATGGGAAGTCTTTTTTTCTGTTTTTTTAATTATTATTATTATTATTATTATTATTATTATTATTATTATTATTATTTTGTTGAACTATATTACTTATTCAATCCTTGGTTTTCATCTTGTACTTTAATCTCTCTAATCTTTCACCAACGTTTTCCTCGCTTTCACTGTATATATTACTTATATATTTTAATAAAAATCACTATTAAAAAAAAAGAGTCATGCGCTTAAAATAAGCATCAGAGACATTAAAAGTAAAATAGTAAAAATATGTTTATTCACAATCTTGTATGATGATGGTCATACAGGTAAAAACATCTTAGTTCCAAAAGAATACAGTTCAGGATACTACATATCTCTTAACAAAGAAGTAACATCAGCATGGCATGGCTAGATTAAGAAAACAGGAAGAGTAGAGGGAGAGCAGGAAGAGAGTATCCCCCTTTTATGCCTCAAATTCTAAAGGTGTACATCACTTCCTGTGTGTCCCCAAAAAGGATACTCCCCTTTTTCACTTCACATGCACAACCCCTAAAATGGTGCCATAAACTTTGGAATGCAGCTTGGCTTCAGGTTACTAAGCAACTACATAAACCATCCCACATTCAAAATGCATGCATGATTGCTAGAGATAACCCAACACATTAAAAACCAAACATTAAAAAATCAATATTAAAACATCAGTTAAAATCATTCAATCCAAGTCATATTCCAGGGCCGTTCCATTCGTCATTGTATTATTTCATAGTTTCTTATTGCACTGTTCAAATTTACTGGCCAAAGGTTTGGTCCCAAAGCCATGTTTTTAACCTTTTCCTGAAGGTGAGGAGAAAGGGAGGCTGATCTAATCTCACTGGGGAGGGAGTTCCATAGCCGAGGGGCCACCACTGAGAAGGTCCTGTCTCTCGTCCCCACCAGTCTCGCCTGCAAAGGAGGTGGAACCGAGAGCAGGGCCTCCTCAGAATATCTTAATCTCTGAGGTGGATCATAGAGGGAGATCCTTTGGGACAGGTAAGCTGGGCTGGAACCGTTTACGGCTTTATAGGCTAAAGCCAGCACTTTGAATTGTACTCGGTAGCAGACTAACAGTCAGTAGAGCTGACACAGCAAGAGGGTTCTGTGCTACCTGTATGCTGCTCCAGTGAGCAGGGCCGTAGCCAGAAAAAAATTTCAGGAGGGGTTTTGAAAATTTCGGGGGGGGGGGGTGTTGAACCCCTAGCACCCCCTCCCCCCGGCTACAGACCTGTCAATATCTACTTGAGATAGTGCCAGGAGGGACTCTTAATGTTTTGCATCCCATACACTTAGCATGGGAATTTGGTTAACCAGTTAAAATTCATGAGTAAACCAGGGTTTTTTAACCTGAAAAATTTGGGGGGGGGGGTTGAACCCCTAACACCCCCCCCCTCCTCACTACAGGTTTGCCAGTGAGCCATCTGGCTGCTGACCATTGGGGCATTTGAAGATCCAAAACAGTCTTCAAAAGCAACTCCATGTAGACCACATTGCAGTAGTCTATTCAGGATGTAACAAGAATATGGACTATCGTGGCAGAGTCAGACTTCCCAAGCTAGCACACAAGTTTTAATTATGTGAAAGCTCCCCTAGACACTGCCAGGACCTAGAGTTTAGAAAATTGTGACCATAAGGGCAGTTGTTGTCATTGTTGTATGCCTTCAAGTAGTTTCTGATTTATGGTAACCTATCATAGGTTTTTTGGGGGGGAGGGGGATGTGAGTGTGTGACCCTACCCAGTGGATGTTCATGTCTGAGCAGGGATTTGAACCCTGGTCTCCAGAGTTGTAGTGAAACACCAAATCACAATGTCATGCTGGCTCCCAAGAAAGGTATAGGCTGGATCTCCACTGCCCTATATCCCAGGATCTGATCCCAGATTATCTGCTTTGAACTGGCTTATACAAGTTCTTCCTGATGTTCAGGTGGAATCTCCTTTCCTGTAGTTTGAAGCCATTGTTCCGTGTCCTAGTCTGCAGGGAAGCTTGTTTTCTGCTGTTCGACAGTGGAACTCTCTCCCCCAGACAGTGGTGGAGGCTCCTTCTTTGGACGCTTTTAAGCAGAGGCTGGATGGCCATCTGTCGGGGGTGCTTTGAATGCGATTTCCTGCTTCTTGGCAGGGGGTTGGACTGGATGGCCCATGAGGTCTCTTCCAACTCTACTATTCTATGATTCTATGATTCTGCACTGCCACGGCTATACTGTGACTTAATGCATCATCATTGCCCCAGTTTCCTTACAAATCTCAGTACTTGGGACTTACATGTACAAGAGGATTACATGTACAAAAAACAACAATGGGTAATAATAATAATAATAAAACTTTATTTATATACCGCCCTATCTCCCGGATGGGACTCAGGGCGGTTTACAGTCATAAAAGTAACACAAACATTACATAACAACATAATACACATTACTAAACAAAGTAAAATAATACAATTATAACAATAAATCACACTTACATGACCAGATCAAGGGGACGGGAACCATAAAACCAATATATTAAAATGTATCATTTTAGGCTAGGGAAATCTTGTGCAATAGATTCAGGCCCAGAAATCGGCGGTAGTCCAATATAATTACTCAAAAACCTGCCGACACCACCAGGTCTTCAGTTCCTTACAGAAATTGGATAATGTAGGCAGAGCAGGCCCTAGGTATTTTTCAAGTGTAGGCGAACAGAATTTTGGCGCCCCCCCCCCCCCCAACCAATCACTGAAAAATAAAAGCGTTGGATAAGCGAAAATGTTTGATAATAAGGAGGGATTAAGGAAAAGCCTATTAAACATCAAATTACATTAAGATTTTTACAAATTAAGCACTAAAACATCACGTTTTACAACAAATCAGCAGAAAAAGCAGTTCAGTACCTTGCGGAGGCAGGCTGCAGGAGACAGGAGTTGCCTCGATGGCGCCCCCAACAAGATGGCGCCACAGGCAAATGCCTAGTTGGCCTGGTGGTTGAACCGCCTCTGAATGTAGGGGATTGCCTGATCTCTTTTGGCAGTGCATTCCAGAGCCGGGGGGCCACTGCCGAGAAGGCTCGTTCCCTCGTCCCCACCAGCCGCACTTGAGACGGTGGTGGGAGTGCGAGAAGAGCCTCCCCGGATGATCTCAAGGTCCGCACTGGCTCATAGGAGGAGATGCGATCACAGAGATAGGTAGGGCCCGAGCCGTGTAGGGCTTTATAGGTCAAAACCTGCACCTTGAATTGGGCCCGGCAGTTTATCGGCAGCCAGTGGAGCTGCTTTAATAGGGGCATTGTGTGCTCCCTATAGCCGGCTCCCGTTAGAAATCTGGCTGCCGATCTTTGAACCAGTTGGAGTTTCCGGGCCGTCTTCAGGGGCAGCCCCACATAGAGAGCATTGCAGTAATCCAGTAGTTTTATAATACCCATCTGTGAAGTTTCTATATAACCCAGTGTACATTAGAAGTAGCTATTGTGCATCAGAAGCACTCATTGTGCATCAGAACATCCTTGATGGTTCCTGGTTGTACATCTTCATAGCTGACTCACGGGGTTTGTCACATTCCTGCTATGTTCATTCATAAAAGTTAAGAAATGTAGATTGTGATATAAAATCTCAGTTTACATAATTTTACTTTGAGTAGCTCTGTTAAATGTTCCATTTGTTTGCTAAAGCTAGAATACTTGTTCAAATCTAAGTGAATCCCGCTCTTCAACAACCAAGTGACTATTTTGTAACAAAAGGTTAGCCTTCACATACCAACCACAGTGAGACAATGTGAGTTTGACATATCTGGAAGAAGGTAATGTTCAGTCTTGGCTTACTATATGACTCAGCTTTCATTTCAGCTGAATTAAACCCATTCATTCATTAATTCATTCGATTTGTATCCAAATGGGAATGAAGGCAACTTACCCTACTGTGGGATGGTAGAGATCCATAAAATAAAACCATTACAATTTTAAAGATTTTTCCCCCAAAAAACTCCAATAAGAAAAAAAAATACTCTACCTATCCTGTTAAAAGACTTCTATGGCAAGTTGGACCAGGGGCCAAACTCCTACCTGTACAAAAAATTATATTACCTTCTGGTAGAAAGGCAAGAAAAAGACAACCCGCCTAACCTTCTTAGAGTTAATGTAATTTGGTGAAGCACTAGCACTATCTGGCAGAGAAGGTTTAAGACCTTATAACAGGGGTCCCCAAACTAAGGCCCGGGGGCCGGATGCGGCCCTCCAGGGTCATTTACCTGGCCCCCGCTCTTAGTTTTATAATATAATATTTTTCTATCAGTTTTAATAATATAATATACTAGCTGTGCCCGGCCACGCGTTGCTGTGGTGAAGTATGGTGGTATGGGAAATAAAGTATTGAGAAATTAGTGGTAGTAATGAGGCCCTTTCTACACAGCTGTATAAAATGCACACTGAAGTGGATTATATGACAGTGTGGAATCAAGATAATCTAGTTCAAAGCAGATAATATAAGATTATAAATGTTATATAGCTGTGTGGAAGGGCCTTGAGTCTACACTGCCATATAATCCAGTTAAAATGAGATAATCTGTATCTTATAGGCAATGTGGAAGAGGCCTAAGTGAGGCCTAACTCTGCCTGTCCCCTGGGCTGAGTAGGTTGCTAGGAGACCAAGTGGGCGGAACTTAGCCTTCTAACTGGCAGCAATTGGATAAAAACAATTATTCCTTTCCCTCTAATTAGGACTTTATTTTTCTTTTCTTGTTGTTTTGTCCTAGGCCAAAATTTCATTACCCTTTTATATATATAGATTGTATATACATATAATATTGATAAAAATATTATAATGCTACACAATATAATACTAATAATAATACCATATAATAATATTAATTATGTGATATATTACATATACAGTAATATTACAGTATAGTGGTATAGTTCAATATAGTGATATATAATGCTAATATTGTGCTATGCTAATAATATAATATATTGTATGTACATACAGCTGCTCTGAGTCCCCTTCGGGGTGAGAAGGGTGGGATATAAATGTAGTAAATAAAGGTAGTAAATAAATAAATAAATAATTTTAGACTTAGGCTCGCCCAAAGTCTGAAATGACTTGAAGGCACACAACAACAATAATAATAACAACAACCACCCTAATTAACTTGACTATCTCATTGGCCAGTAGCAGGCCCACATTTTCCATTGAAATCCTGATAGGTTTATGTTGGTTAAAATTGTTTTCATTTTTAAATATTGTGTTGTTCTTTCATTGTTATTGTTGTATTGCACTACAAATAACACATATGCAGTGTGCATAGGAATTTGTTCGTAATTTTATTCAAATGATAATTCGGCCCCTCCACAGTCTGAAGTATTGTGGACTGCTTTAAAAGTTTGAGGACCCCTGCCTTATAAAATGACAACTCCCATGATTCCTTAGCATTGACTCAGGGAAATTAAAGTAGCATAAACTGGACTAATTCTATAGTGTAGTCAGGGTGTTCCAGAATATAGAAGCACCTATCAGAAAATCCTCCAATAACCATGTCACAATTAAACTATTTCCAGCATGTTACCTGTAAAAAGTATTGGGGCCCTATAAAGGTGAATGTACATAAACACTGGAGGATTAGAATCCACTTTGTCAGTCATATGTATATATGCTTGTATAGATCGCCTAAGAAAGTAATACCTTCCAATGGTCTTGATTTGTCTGGGTCAGTTTCTATTAGTCTTCTGTCATTCCAATTTTCAACTGCTTTCAAAATATCTAGTTTCTCTCTCCTCCCCCCACTTTCACCATTATCCTAAGCTTACTTCAGCTGGAAACTGATGTAGTCTCTCCTAGCATCTGTGCTCTTCCCCAATAATATGTTTTGCCATTTTATCTGATATTTCTTGGCCAATGTGGCCTAGTTTTCATATGTGATATATTGGCATATATGCTATATGTGTGTGGAATAAGGCAGGGATGGCAAACAGCGAGGTCAGGGGAAAATGAAATTCAGAAAGTAATTACCTCTTTCTTTCCTTTCGACATTTCATTTCTTTCTGACCTCACTTGCATTTCTGACCTCACTCTCAATCACTCTCTTGCAGCATAATTATGGGGATAATTATGAGCATGGCACTTGGCACTTTTATCTTGAATATGTGGTTGTTAAACCAACTGACCTCCTAGGTATGAGGTCTTCACAGAGAGAAAAGTTCTTTATCCTTCTCCCTAGCCTGATTAATCTGTGTATGACCCTGCTGGAAATATAAACTTCCAGGTCTGTCTCAAACTACTGCCAAAAGTAAGAAAAATAATTCATCATTACATATAAAATTCAGTGTCATCATTAACTCACATGATGTTCCATAAATCAAAATCTTACATACTTGTTTCCTTTTCTCCCAGTCTTAAACCCTCCAGCCCTCTCAATCCCTCTTTCTTGAGAACAGCACAGCAATTTATTTTAATAGCAATTATATTTCATACTAGCTGTGCCCGGCCACGCGTTGCTGTGGCGAAGTATGGTGGTATGGGAAATAAAGTATTGAGGAATTGGTGGTAGTTAATAGGCTTGATCAATCCACGAAAAACTTGATTCTAAACTCGTTTCAAAACTAGAGGGGGGCAGCTTTTCGTTTCTGATGGTATTTCCGAATTTGGCCCCCAAAAAAATTCGAAATTAACGAAAATTCGTTATTTTCTAAATTAATTCGTTAATGGCGGACGCGCATGCGCAATTCCCAAAAACAGCACAGAGGGAGAGGACTTTACAGGACTCTCCCATCCTCATTTTTTGAGTGATCTTCTTCCAACTTGGTACAGTGGTAGAACACATTTAACACTGATAGCTCACCAAAATTTGGAATGTTTCCCTTATCCTCTGATTTTTGGTGAATTTTCATAGCTGTTATAATAAACCATTTTTTAATAATTGCAGAAATCTGTTCCTGGTTTGAAAGTCTTATTTCCTGTTAAATTGGGTTGTCTTTACTGTGAAAGTCATTGTTCTACTTCAGAAACTTTGTTTTTGTGGCTGAAACTTTGTTAAATTGGTGTGTGTGTGATATATACTGTGTATATATATATAGTCCCTGCATAATATGTGTGTGTGTGTGTGTGTGTATAGGTAAAGGTAAAGGTATCCCTTGACGTTAAGTTCAGTCATGTCTGACTCTGGGGGTTGGTGCTCATCTCCATTTCTAAGCCCAAGAGCCAGTGTTGTCCATAGACACCTCCAAGGTCATGTGGCCGGCATGACTACATGGAGTGCCATTACCTTCCCGCCAGAGCGGTACCTATTGATCTACTCACATTGGCATGTTTTCAAGCTGCTAGGTTGGCAGAAGCTGGAGCTAACAGCGGGCACTCACTCTGCTCCCGGGATTTGAACCTGGGACCTTCCGTCTGCAAGTTCAGCAGCTCAGTGCTTTAACACACTTCGCCATCGGGGCTCATGTATATATAATATACATACACATACACACAATGTGGAGAATATGTGGAAAAGTAGATAGATAAGTTGGGAGCCACAGCGAAGGTACCTTCCTGGGAGCAAGGTCAAATAATAATAATAATAATAATAATAATAATAATAATAATAATAATAATAATAATAATAAATCCCTTACAATATCCAAGATGGCTCACTGCTACAGAATCTTGGGAGGTTTAGTTTGATATGGTACCATTATTGGCAGAGAAAGCTAAGCTGTAGGAGTTGAAATCCAATCATTTATCCTCCCTATAGAATCAATTTTATATGCATTTTTAGCTACAGAAAAGCTAAAATCAGGACAGTAAAAGAACAACACCCAGAAAATGGGAATTCCAGACAGGAAACAATCAGGGCCAGCTAATACCTCCCAACAAAGGATTCCCCCAGGTAGGAAGCAGCCAGGCTTTGAAGCTGCAAGGCTATTCAATGCTAATCAAGGTGACCAATTGCAACATTCACACTTGCCTCCCACAGACAAGAGTTCTTTCTCCCACCCTGGACCTTCCACAGATATATAAACCCCACTTGCCTAGCTTTGCACAGACGTCAAAACCTCTGAGTATCAGGCCTGAGCTGAGGCGAGGCGGCAGCATCGGCCATTTCCCCCCTCCGTCTTCCTCCTCCTCCTCGGCCTCCTTCCCCCTCGCCCCCTCCCATTGGCTGAGCCCGTGACGCCCCTTTTGCTGAGGGGCAAAAGGAAAGGGCCTGAATGGTGGGAGTTTGGGTGATTTGCAAAAGCTTTTTTTTCCTAACGAAAAAAACGACGACATAACGAAAAACGGCCTCTCGCGATTCGAAACCGCGATATCCAGACGTGTGGACAACCAATGCCGTATATTGCTTCAAAACAAACGAAAATAACGAATTAATAATGGTTAACGGGGAAAACGAATTATTTGAGCAAGCCTAGTAGTTAAGGTAAAAGTTAAAGGTTTCCCCCTGACATTAAGTCCATTATAAATGGGTTATATAGCTGTGTGGAAGAGCCTTGAGTCTACACTGCTATATAATCTAGTTCAAATTAGATAATCTGTATTTTATAGGCAGTGTGGAAGAGGCCTAAGGGAGGCCTAACTCTGCCTGTCCCCTGGGCTGAGTGGATTGCTAGGAGGCCAAGTGGGTGGAGCTTAGCCTTCTAACTGGCAGCAATTGGATGAAAACAATTATTCCTCTCCTTCTAATTAGGACTTTATTTTTCTTTTCTTTTTGTTGTATGAACGTAGAGGCATGGATGAGGGGTTGTGCTGCCAAGTTTAGTGTATCTGGGATGTGTGGTTTTGTTGTTTTGTCCTAGGTCGAAATTTCATTACCCTTTTATATATATAGATAGAAGATTATTTTAATTGTACCTTTAAGTTTCTTTCCCCCCTCTATCCTAGTCACATAGTCAACCGATTTCCCCAAATTTCTAATCATACATCTTCATTTCTCTGACCATTATATGTAGCCCTTATTTCCTATTTAATCTACTACATATTATTTTTACTTACTTAAATCTCTTTTGTGCCTCTTTCTAACAGTTTACTGCTTGTGCAGCTTTTAATAATTGCTTTGTTACGCATTAAGCCCTTCCTTAGTTAAGCCCATGTTTTATATATTTTATGCTATATATTTTCCTTATTCCAAAACAGGTTTTTCCCTGAATATTATGTATTGTGGATGCACCATAATTTGTATAGTTCATATCTAGAAGGAGGAAATAGCTATGAATGTTTCTCTTAGAAGGGACTGTTTTTAATGGCACACAGCAAATGCAATGTAACTCATTAACTTGTTGACTCCTTCCTTTGTTAGAATCATGGTGGTATGACTCAAAGACTGTTTATCTCCCTTCTTTAGGGAACATGCTGCCTTTTTAATATGCACGGCATTTGCTCTTATCTGAACCATGGTTCAGTCTAGAACATTTGTGCTTTGTGCATAGATGCATCATATGGTTAGTCAGTGAACTTTCATGTGATGGCATCAGCTTAGAATCTGATCAAGGCATGCCTTAAAGTCAGAATTGGCAAAGGGTAGGCTTCCAGATATTCTTGGACTACAAATCACACTTTTCCTTCATATTATTCTCTACTATCATTCCAGGGTAATAGGTTTCATAGCCCAAGATTATCTGGATGGGCACAAGTTACCCACCTAAAGTCAAGAAGCAATTTTATCGAATTAATGCCTGAAAGAGCAGTATATATTTCAGAAATGCTTTAGATTGTTATAAACTCAGACTTTTTGGGAACCCATTTTCCTTCAATCATTGTATAACAGTGACTTCCCTCCTTTCTTCTTGTAGCAACTGCCCATGTCCTAGACTGACCCTGCTGAGCCGATTGACCCCTCATTCTTGAAATTCTCTTTGGTCCTGACTTCTGGCCTACTTTTCAACCCTGCTTCTGGGTTTTTCCTTGGTGCAGACTGATTCCTCAATCCTGATTACTGACTTGTCCCATGGCACTCCTGGCTCAACTGTGACTGCTGCTCATAGCAAAGTCTTGACACTTATCACAGCAGGGATTAGGTCAAGCTGTCAAATATTTTCAGAACTGCAGAAGAATATGGTGCTATTCCTTTTTTCTGCCTGTAATTTCCTCAGTTTTCTGGCTGGTGAAACAGTTGTTTCAAATAGATGCCTATAAAGCATGGGAGATTGATTTGGGATACAATGTGTGTTTGTGCATTCATTTGTGTTTTTAAAATATTCCATAGGCATAAAATTATATGTAATACCTGCCAATGAGGAAACTTATCACTTATATTTTTACCCACACTTGATTCTTTTGGAAAACCCCAGATTCTTTATGTCCCATATTTCCATATGAGAAAACTCAAAAATATTGACAATTCTCTCAGAAACAAAATGAAACCATTTTCCATCCAATTTGTATATGCTAAATTCAGTATCTACAGCGAGGAGCTTCCGGTGGCCTAGGAGATAAAAGCCTTGTTACTTGAAGGTTGGGTTGCTGACCTAAAGGCTGCCAGGTTTGAATCCCACCCGGGGAGAGCGCGGATGAGCTCCCTCTATCAGCTCCAGCTCCATGCGGGGACATGAGAGAAGCCTCCCACAAGGATGGTAAAATATCAAAACATCCAGGCATCCCCTGGGCAACGTCCTTGCAGACAGCCAATTCTCTCACTCCAGAAGCAACTCCAGTTGCTCCTGACATGAAAAAAAAGTATCTACAGCATAAAAGTATCAGCATAAAGAGGGGATGTGATACCGGTATGCTATATACAATGGGCCTTTGATATCCACTGGGATTTGGTTCAATTTTGGTTTCTTAAAAAATCATTCCATTCCAAATTTGAAGAAACTTGAAAATGTTGGTAAATTCTTACAAAAATTATATGAAATGAAAGTTTTATTCATCTCTAGGGATACATATTGTACATAAATGATTTTGTTGGCAGTAGGTGGTTCCCAATCTTTTTTTGACCAGGGAGCACTTGTCCAGGGCCATTTTGTCAGGGTTCACCTGACCAGAGACCACTTTGACAGAGACCACTTGACCAGGGACCACTCTCCAACATTAGTACCAAAAGGGTTACAAAACAGTTTTTGGTCGACTTTAGATTTAGTTTGGTTATTTGGTTATTTTGATTCAGAAAATTGCATTGGATATACCACATCAGCTCTAGTTTCTGCTACAGAACATATGCCATCCAGTAGTTGCCATCTGCTCACCCACAGAAAATCATATTTAATAATAGATATGATGTGGTCTATCTAATGCAATTTTCTGAATCAGCACCCCAAATAACCCCAGGAACAGACCTAAAAACAAAAACACCAAGGCACCCCCACTTCCAGGTGCCACATGGAATGGGTCTGCTCATGGGGAGGGAGGAGGAGGAGAAGCAGCAGTCAGGAGGCTTGCTGTTGTGCCTTTCATGGGTAGTCAGCCTCCCCCCCCCCCAACATCCCTATTGCCTTGGCATTATAAGAGCCTTTTGTGATACCAGTCTCTCTCGTTGCAATGGTGTAGTAACAGTGAGGCTGCAGACCATATTTTAGTTCTTGGGGACCACTGGTGGTCCATGGTCCACAGGTTGGAAACCATTGGTTTATATTGAGAGAAAGAGGCCTTGAGGCACATTATATCTCCTCTGAGATCCTTGGTTTCAGGACACTTTGGGTTAGAAATGATTGGCAAATCGGCCAGAGGTGACTAAATGTTTGAACAACAAATGATTCTCTATTGTGATCTATGTTGCGTTACTTTATCTATGTTTAATTATGTAGCAGAGGGGCAATAGAACCCATCCAGTGAATTGCCAAAACATTGGGATACCAGCAACCAGTAAATAGCTGTATGCCGGAAGGCAGGGGGAGATACATGTGCTGAATGATGAAGGGGTGTGTGTGTAAGGATGCAGGTTGCATATTTCTGCCTCCAGAATATTAGATACCTTGCCCTGCATTGAGACGCCCAAAGGATAAATCTGATGAACACTTATGAGAAGTCAAAGCAAAGTAAAGACAAAGCTCCATATGTTGATAGATGGTTACTTGCTTTATTAAATACAGGTTTTAAAAACTTTTTAAAACAATTTGACTGCTTATGCACATTTCAAGAAATATTACAAAGAAAGTGTTGTGAAGAGTCTTGCTTTTGCCTTAGCAAGTTTGAGAGGAAACAAGTATTCAAAAGCAATGGAAACTATGGCCTACATTCACTTTTAAATCCTGAATGGAATAGACCCATTGACTCAACAGAATTTATGTAAACATCAGTTGTGAATGATAAATCAACACTTATGCAATCCACTTGATTCAATGGCTTTGCTCTAGTTGGGTCTAGTAGTTGAATTTAGGCTCCAAAACTATACAATTAAGACCAGAGCAGCTTTATAAAATGCAGTGCAAACTAATTTAATAGTTATTTTCTTTCTCAATCGAATCGATAGGGATATAATAAGACCCTGTATCCATGGGCATAAGTTCCCAGCTGGACCACAGTTACTTGAAATCATGGATACAACCAAGCCACATCAAATTGCTTATCTTCTGGTTCTAGCATATCATAGAGTTGTGCTTGAAGACATATATATTTCCAGAAAGGCATCCACTCCATGAATTTTTTAGGTCCTCCAACATGACTCTATGATGATTTCTGGAGGAAGCATAACATAGACTGACCAGAAGGACAAAGAAAATTAATGGAAAGACCTTTGTTCTGTGGGCACAGGTAAGTGAAACTGTGGATATGCATTCCATGATTATGGGAGGACTGACTGTATTGAACAATGATTCCCTTAGAAATGATATAAAAGCTGATATTATAGATAATACCTGAAGAATTGCACATAGCACTTGAATTAGAGTGGAGAGCCAATGAACGCCCATGGGCACAGATTAAGCATTAATCCTTGGCACAATGAAAAGAACAAGTTGGATCTCCCACATCAGATATTCTAAAAGCACTGCTTTATGCGGCTAGAGGGAAGGCGAGAATTAGCAAGTCTGTTCAGCCACGTAAAACTGAGACTTAATATAGATAAATGCAAAACACATTGGAAGGTAAATCTAATAATCACCATGGATACAAAGAGGGAACACCACTAATCAAAAGATGGTAATGCAGACAAATATCTGTGGAAAGGAAATTCATTATGGGTTGCTTGGGATATTGCTTGGGATATTTGTTTGATCAGCCTGGGCTTTAGACGGGGAGATTCATAAAACGGAACTAGGTCATTGGCAATAAATCTGCATTTGGGATGAATGGACTGCTCAAAGAGAAATATCAAATCAGCTATTTAACCCCGTCCTTTGTTTCACTATTTTTGTTGGAACAGATGCTGGAATAGCTGCCTGTTTTGCAAATTTGCCAACACCCTCCTAACGTGGAAACAAAAGGTATGATATTGACCGCACATACTTTTACCTAGCAAAAAGGATGAGAAGTTGTAACCAAAAATCTAGGTCACTTGGAAATGGTTTGATTATGTATTTGCGCAAATGTTCTGGGATATAATACTGAAGTGGAGAACTTGAATTTGCTTTTTATTTGTAGCAGAAAAAATGTCACAATGTAGATTCACAGATATTTCACTCTGTTATCTATTTCGTATCCAAATATCTTGCCAAAGGGCCAATGCAACATACTCTGTTTTGGTGTAACATCTAAAGTTCATAAAGGAAATCTAAAAACAGTGCAGTCAACCATCCATATCCACAGATTCTGCATCCACAGATCCAATTTTGTCATTTTAGAATCATAGAATCGTAGAGTTGGAAGAGACCTCGTGGGCCATCCAGTCCAACCCACTGCAAGAAGGAGGAAAATCTCATTCAAAGCACCTCCGACAGATGGCCATCCAGCCTCTGCTTTAAAGCCTCCAAAGAAGGAGCCTCCACCACAGCCCGGGGCAGAGAGTTCCAGTGCCGAACAGCTCTCACTGTGAGGAAGTTCTTCCTAATGTTCAGGTAGAATCTCCTTTCCTGTAGTTTGAAGCCATTGTTCCGTGTCCTAGTCTGCAGGGCAGCAGAAAACAAGCTTTCTCTCTCCTCCCTATGACTTCCCCTCACATATTTGTACATGGCTATCATGTCTCCTCTCAACCTTCTCTTCTGCAGGCAAAACATGTCCAGCTCTTTAAGCCACTCCTCATAGGGCTTGTTCTCCAGACCTTTGATCATTTTAGTCGCCCTCCTCTGGACACATTCCAGCTTGTCAACATCTCCCTTCAACTGCGGTGCCCAGAATTGGACACAGTATTCCGGGTGTGGTCTGACCAAGGCAGAATAGAGGGGGAGCATGACTTCCCTGGATCTAGACGCTATTCCCCTATTTATGCAGGCCAAAATACCATTGGTTTTTTTCACCGCCGCATCACATTGTAGGCTCATGTTTAACTTGTTGTCCATGAGGCCTCCAAGATCTTTTTCACTGCTGTCGAGCCGGGCGTCCCCCATTCTGTATCTCTGCATTTTATGGAAGGGATGGTATATAATGGAACTTGGGCATAATGGATTTTGGTATCTTATTTATTTATTTATTATATTTATTTATACCCCTCTTTATTTCCACTCAGAGCGGCTTAACATAAAAGCATCAGCATAAACATTTAAAACATACAAATATATAAACATTAAAACAGAATTAAATATAAACAGTATTTAAAAAATTCCCAGTTAAAAAACCATTAAAACAAATTCAAAGTTAAAAACCACAGCAGCCCCTGAATTGATTTTAAACACCATCATCTTTAAAAACCAGAGTCAAGGGGCAGTCACTGAGTGAGAAGGACCACTCTTGTGTTCCCACCATTCAAGCTTGAGATGGAGGTGGGACTGAGAGACGGGCCTCTTCTGAAGATCTCAGGGCCCAAGCAGGGTCATACACAGGGATGTGGTCTGCCAAATAACTCAGACATGGTCTTCAAGGGTTTTTTTTATGTGTGTCAGGAGCGACTTGAGAAACTGCAAGTCACTTCTGGTGTGAGAGAATTGGCTGTCTGCAAGGACGTTGCCCAAGGGACACCCAGATGTTTGATGTTTTACCATACTTGTGGGAGGCTTCTCTCATGTCCCTGCATGGGGAGCTAGAGCTGACAGAGGGAACTCACCCGCTTCCCCTGGATTCGATCTACTGACCTGTCAGTCAGCAGTCTTGCTGGCACAAGGTTTTAACCCATTGCACCAAACCAAACCCAATTGATAGGTAAAGGTAAAGGTTTCCCCTGACATTAAGTCCAGTCGTGACCGACTCTGGGGGTTGGTGCTCATCTCCATTTCTAGGCCAAAGAGCCGGCGTTGTCCATAGACATCTCCAAGGTCACGTGGCTTTCATGACTGCCTGGAGCGCCGTTACCTTCCCGCCGGAGCGGTACCTATTGATCTACTCACATTGGCATGTTTTCGAACTGCTAGGTTGGCAGGAGCTGGGGCTAACAGCAGGCGCTCATTCCGCTCCCGGGTTTTGAACCTGGACTTTTTGGTCGGCAAGTTCAGCAGCTCAGCACTTTAACACACTGTGCCACCAATTGATACCAATTTTAAAATTATGGGTGATAAGGCATGAGTACTCCACTGAAATACATAACAACAACCCCCTACTTTTAGGCAAATCTGGACTCCCTCCCCAATTTTTTTAAAAGGGGCTTAATGTTTTTATGAGATGAGGAACTGAGAACTCATTTTCACCACCTTGCAATTGAAGTACAATGCGGAAACCACTCGTGTATTGTTTCTGCCATTCCCTCTAACACACAAAGCATCGTTACAAAGGTATGCATGATCTGAGAAGGCTTGTTTCCAATATAGACATCTCTTTCTGGGGTTATAAAATCACAGCAGTTGTTCCTAAATAGAACGGCTTTACTTTGAATGGATTCTTGCAGTCTTTCCCTAGTTGCCTAGCGCTTTCTCGTTGCTTAGCAACTGCGGGTCATGCTCCCTAATCATTTCCACAGAACCTAGAAGTGTCTGGGGAGTGTATTCGGAGTTGCTAGACAACTAAAAAGTCCTCCCTCCCCAATACCACTGCTGCTTCCCTCTACTCTGGAACAAAAAAGTTTATTTTTAAAAAACATACATACAATTCCAGTTAGTTAAAGCTGAATCTCAACAAAAAGAAGTGCCCACAGAAGCATCTATACTGTCAGATGATTTTACTTTCTTCTGCTAAGGCTTTTTATCTCCTCTAAAGCCTCCTCTGTGTCTTATTTCAGGGATCTATTTCATAATTCATTATATAGTGGCACAGCTTTGGAATGAGATTTCAAAGACTACAGCTGCCTTAATTCCCCGGATAGTATAACCAATGGTCATGCTAACTGGGGACCCATCCAAACAGGGCCCAAAATGTGCAAGCTCTCGTGCTTTTACCAAATTAATTAGATGGCCCATTAGATCCAAGCCTTCCTGAAAGGCCCGCTTTGAATAGGTTATGGGGCCTGTGGGGACAGGCTACTGGGTAGTAGATGTTGTTTAACGTCTACATGAAGCCGTTGGGAGAGATCATCCAGTGTTTTGGAGTTCGATGTCATCTGTACATAGATGATGTTTGACTCTATCACTCCTTCCCACCTGCTTCTAAGGAGGCTGTTCAGGTCCGCTTGGCTGCTGTGACGGTCTGGATGAGAGTGAACAAATTGAAACTGAATCCAAACAAGACAGACAAGATAGAAGTACTCCTGGTCTGTCGCAAGGCCGAACAGGGCATAGGGTTACAGCCTGTGTTGAACGGGATGCAGGTTCACAGCTTGGGATTTCTTCTGGATTCATTGCTGAGACTGGAACCCAAGGTTTTGGCAGTGGCCAGAGGAGCTTTTGTACAGTTAAAACATGTGCGCCAGTTGCGCCCATACCTTGAGAAGTCTGACTTGGCCACGGAAGTCCACGCTCTGGTTACATTTTGAATAGATTACTGCAACGCGTTCTACGTGGGGTTACTTTTGAAAACTGTTCAGAAGCTGCAACTGGTCCAACAAGCGGCAGCCAGATTGATCACCGGAACTGCATATACGGAGCATACAACCCCCCTGTTGTGCCAGCTCCACTGACTGCCAATCTGCTACTGAGCACAATTCAAAGTGCTCACTTTAGCCTATAAAGCCCTAAACAGTTCTGGCCCTACTTACTTGTCTGAACATATCTCCCTCTATGAACCATCTTGGAGTTTAAGATCATCTGGAGAGGCCCTGCTCTTGGCTCCACCTTCTTCGCAGGCACAATTGGCGGAGACGAGAGACAGAGTCTTCTCGGTGGTGGCCCCTCGGCTATAGAACTCTCTCCCCAGAGAGATTATATCAGCCAGGGCCGGCCCCACTCATGCGGCAGCTGACGCCGCCGCCTCGGGCGCAGGCCCGGGGGGGCGCCGTCAGGCTGGGCGGGAGGCGGGGCACCGCCCTGACGGTGCCCCGCCTCCCGCCCAGTGCGCCCTGGCCCGTCTGGCCTGCTAGAAAAGGCCAGACGGGCGAGCGGGGGTAACGTGGGAGGCGGGGCCAGCTCTGACGCCGCCCCCCCCGCCCAGCGTGCCCTGGCCCCGCCTCCCACGTTGCGTGGGAGGCAGGGCCAAGGCACGCTGGGCGGGGGGGGGGGAGCGGCGTCAGAGCTGGCCCCGCCTCCCACGTTACCCCCGCTCGCCCGTCTGGCCTGCTACACAAGGCCAGACGGGCGAGCGGGGGTAACGTGGGAGGCGGGGCCAGCTCTGACGCCGCCCCCCCCGCCCAGCGTGCCCTGGCCCCGCCTCCCACGTTGCGTGGGAGGCAGGGCCAAGGCACGCTGGGCGGGGGGGGGGGAGCGGCGTCAGAGCTGGCCCCGCCTCCCACGTTACCCCCGCTCGCCCGTCTGGCCTGCTACACAAGGCCAGACGGGCGAGCGGGGGTAACGTGGGAGGCGGGGCCAGCTCTGACGCCGCCCCCCCCGCCCAGCGTGCCCTGGCCCCGCCTCCCATGTTGCGTGGGAGGCAGGGCCAAGGCACGCTGGGCGGGGGGGGGGGAGCGGCGTCAGAGCTGGCCCCGCCTCCCACGTTACCCCCGCTCGCCCGTCTGGCCTGCTACACAAGGCCAGACGGGCGAGCGGGGGTAACGTGGGAGGCGGGGCCAGCTCTGACGCCGCCCCCCCGCCCAGCGTGCCCTGGCCCCGCCTCCCACGTTGCGTGGGAGGCAGGGCCAAGGCACGCTGGGCGGGGGGGGGGGGGGAGCGGCGTCAGAGCTGGCCCCGCCTCCCACGTTACCCCCGCTCGCCCGTCTGGCCTTTTGTAGCAGGCCAGACTCAGCGGAGGTTCCTCCAGGCCGCAATCGCGGCCTGGAGAAACCTCCGCTGAGTCTGGCCTGCTACACAAGGCCAGACGGGCGAGCGGGGGTAACGTGGGAGGCGGGGCCAGCTCTGACGCCGCCCCCCCCGCCCAGCGTGCCCTGGCCCCGCCTCCCACGCTGCGTGGGAGGCGGGGCCAGGGCACGGGGGGCGGGGCCAACTCTGGCCCCGCCCCCTCACTATTCGCCCTGGCCCCGCCTCCCACGCAGCGTGGGAGGCGGGGCCAGGGCACGCTGGGCGGGGCCAGGGCGCCGGTGGCGGGGGCGCTTTTCAGCGCCCCCGCTTTACATCAAAAAATATCTCCGGCCGGCCCTGATATCAGCTCCCTTCTTCCTGATCTTCTGCAAAAAAAAAGTGAAGACGTGGCTCTTTGAACAAGCCTTCGAAAATCTAATGCAATAATTAGATACGAAAGATGTATAATTGACCTATGGAACGGCCCCAGATTACGTCTATGGATCTTGTGTTTTTAACTTGTTGTATGGACTCAAATGCTTTAATTGTTTTATTGGTGAAGTTTATTTTTATTTTACTATGTTTTTAAAGGCATTGCCTATGTTGTGAAGCCGCCTTGAGTCCCCTCTGGGGTTGAGAAAGGCGGGATAAAAGAGACATAAAATAAACAAATAAATAATAGTCCTGGGACTACCCGGCCAGTCCCCACGCCCACCTCACACAAAGGATTAATTTGAGAAAATTTAAGAAAATTCAAAATTAAAATAAATTTCATGCAGGTCTCATGTCTTCCTCAGTACTACATCACAGGAAGTCAGATCTTGCTTTGAGCATTCAGCTGTATATTGCATAGGTTTACCAAAAGTAGTCCTCATTCCAGACAAGGCTTTTATCATGTTATCTATTCATAGATTTTTATGCAGGCTTCAGACAAGAATTTCCTTCATATATAACCCCCCCCCCCCCCCGTTATAAAATTCTTCTGTGGGAAATCTGCACTGAGCAGTGCCAACTAATTACTTAGTGATAAGATGCCTCCATCTAGAACCTCCTGTGCAAGGCTATATTTTCCCATTTCTGTTAATCTCAGATTGGGTGGCTGTTTAAGTTCACCTAGCTTCTGTTTCAAGAGTCTATTGGGAAGAATTGTGTAGGCTGCCATCTCTAAAAAATAAATAAATTAGTCTGTTTGATTATACGGGAATATTTTGTTTTAGTTTGGTGTGGTGCCAGCTGAACGAGCAATGAAAGCGGCTCACCTTTGGCCTTCTGTTCCTTCAAGAGGAACATGTGCAGCTGGGATTAGAGCAAGAATGATGAGCTGGGCTGGGTTCTTGATAAAGAACAAGAGCAACCTGCTTCATTTATGAAATATAGAAGAGCCTCTGAAAGAGATCACACACCCTGCAGTATTTCACTGATGAAAATCCTAACTGTGGTGGCCAAACAACATCAGAGAGTGGTCAAGATGGCAAAAGGTATTGATGAAGAAAATCACACAAGCCTACTGAGAACTATTTTTGTACTTTCAACTCGGTTTGCAGCAATTGATGTATAAGTCTAAAGGAGACAGTGGAAGAGGAGAGGAAATTGGTGAAACTTTAAAAGCAGCTGGAAAAGTGGAATGACAGAGAATTAATTGGGAGTGACTGTTGCACCCCAAAGGTACGTGAGCACCCTGAAAACCACACTGGGACCAGGCGTTCAAGCAAAGCAGTTTATTGAGGGCTATATATATATATATGCAAGCAAACAGAGGAAAGAGTCAATATATTCAGTAGTCCATAATATAATGTCCACAAAAGTTCAAAAGATAGTTCTTCATTATATTCTATTCATTACAGTGCTTGAGAGCCAAACGTTTACTTCTGCAATCAAAGGACACATCCTCCCAGGGCCGTAGCCAGAAAATTTCGGGGGGGGGGGGGGGTTGAACCCCTGAACCCCCCCCCCCCCCCCAGCTACAGACCTGTCAATATCTGCTTGAGATAGTGCCTGAAGGGACTCTTAATTTTTTGCGTCCCATAGACTTAGCATGGGGATTTGGTTAACCAGTTGAAATTCATGAGTAAACCAGGTTTTTTTTTTAAACTGAATTTTTTTTTGGGGGGGGGGTGGGTTGAACCCCTAAACCCCCCCCCCCCACCATCACCACCACCACCCCGGCTACAGGCCTGCAACCTCCCCTACCACAACTCCATCTGGTGAATCCAGCCTTGAGTTAAGATCGGAATGTTCCCCAATTAGCTGTTCCTCTGGAAGCACAACTTCAGGCACCTGCAAAGACATTGGGCTCTGATCCAAATCTCGGAGAGGCTCAAAATCCAAATCAGCCTTTGAGTCCAACTCCATCTCCTGTGGAGGGCCAGATCCTGACGGCTGAGCTATAACAGTGTCCTTGCCAAATTGGGACAGTCTGAGCATTTAACAACTGCCTTGTATCTTTTTTCGTAGAGTATAATCCTCTTTTTTGAATAGCTGACTTATCAACATTTAAAAGATAAAGAACCACTTCCTTTCATTTCTCTCTCCTTCCTTCCTTCTTTTGTTACCCCTTCCCTTTCCTTCTTTTCCCCTCATTATCTTCCTCCCTCATTCCTTTTCTTTCTTTCTCACATTCTCCCATCTTTTCTTCCAAAGCAGGGTTTCCCTAATTTCTTTAAAAAAGGAATATGGAGAGGGAGGAAAACATGATTCTTGTCATGATGGTTCAAACACAGGCAACAACCAGGGGGGGGGGGGGGGGGCTGAAGAGGGAAATATATGTGTTGGGAAGAGAAAACTTAAAACGAGATTGGGGATTGATTGGGAATTGAAAAGTATTAATGGGTAAAACCCATCAATAGCTCTAAGGACCTCATCACATGGACCTTAAGAAGTGTGGGGGACCATCCGCCTTCTCTAGGCAGATCGCCCCCCACACATCTTAAGGTTCATGTAATGAGGTCCTTAGAGCTATTGATGGGTTTTACCCATTAATAGGTATAAGTGGTAGAATCACTGGAATGGGAGAGGGTTGATAGCAAGGTGCCCATGGAGATGGTCCAGCTGCAATGCCAGTTTTCCCACCTTCTGTGATAAAGTCCCAATTGATACATTTCCTCTTTTCTGGCCAAATGTACATGCCATCTTATGCCAAGCTATGTTGTGAAACATCAGGTGATCCCATTTCTTTGAAACATTCAAACCATGTTCCTAGCCAGAAAGCCATTGGTGCTTGAACACAATGATGCATGACATCAGATTCAATCCAAAAGACTCTGTAGTTGAGAAGAAAAACTCTGAAAATCCCAATTTTTGTTCCTTTACAAGCCAATTTTATTTTGGAGATCCATGTCCAACCATACCAAAGTACTTCTCAACATTACCAGGAACTATCAATTCCTACTTCTTTGGTCAGTTTAAATTAACCCAGTATTTTCTGACATGAATTATATCTATATTTGGCAATCTGTATTAATTTAGAATTGGTTAAAAGGGCCACTGCCTCTTGTTTCCAGCAGAGATCGCATGAAGGAAAGAGGAACACCAGCACTCAACTACTGAAACACTTTAGCATTTTGATTATAACTCCAGAATAATAATAAAGCAGTTTCAGTGGAAACTGATGAAAATCAATTTCTGAAATGTTGCATAAGTCTAGATGTGACATTTGATCTGTTGAACGGGAGAATCCAGGGAATGGTAAAGGTGGGAAAAATGGGATATTTCAAGAAAGCGTTTGAATGCAAGCCTGGAAATATCAGGGTAAAATCACATTCTTGATACTTCCAGTGGTATTATTTCTTTTCAGATGAACCTTAGTCAGGAAAGGAACTTTTACACAATGCCTCTGTATTCATCTGGGTGGCATAGAGTTTGGTGAATGAAGAGAGATTAAAACGCAACAAGAGGAAAGACAGCACATCTCCTGGTGTGCCCTCTCCAGCAGGCTTGCCAAGTGAAGAAAGCAAACTCCAGTTGCTCACTTGGATTGCCATGGTGAAATAAGGGGCAGGAGTCCTGTCTATTTAATGTCTGTTTAAAGGAGAATGTTTCAGCAGGTCTAGTTGTCACACAGGTAGCATTTTGCTGAAATTCATTTTCTGTACAACCATTCAAGAGACATGAGCCCTTTCCCTTTCACATCACAGTTCTACCTTCCATCTAAGCCAGCAATGGCGAACCCTTCCAGCCACGTCCAAACTTTAAGCTTTTTGTTGTTTTTTTCTCATTTGCCTCATTCTTTCTTTCTTCTCTGGCAAAGGAAACTTCTTTCTTCAAATAATTACAAGATGAGGTTTTTCTTCCTCCTCATTTCCTCTGAAGCAAGCAAAGAAAATCCCTATTTCCAACCTTTGCTTTTTCTACTTCCTCTCTCCCATAACCTAGGCAAGCAAAAGAAAACCAGTCCAGTTTCTTACCTCACCTTTCTAACTCTCCCACATCCTTTCACAAGCTCATTTCATTAAAGTTTTATATTCTGCATTTCAAAAAGGTTTTCCTGCCCAGGAGAGAGGCATTTTAACCTCATCTGAGAGAGAGTCCTTCAGTCTAGGGCAGTGGTTCTTAACCTGTGGGTCCCCAGATGTTTTGGCCTTCAGCTGGCTAGTAACCAGCTGCAATAAATCACTACTGCCCGAGAGGTCATGAGTTTGAAGCCCGGGTCGGGTTAAGCCCCCGACCATTAAATAGCCCGGCTTGCTGTTGACCTATGCAGCCCCGAAAGACAGTTGCATCTGTCAAGTAGGGTAATTTAGGTACGCTTTATGCGGGAGGCTAATGTAACTAATTTACAACATCATAAAACTGCCAGCAAAACATGAGGAAAGGAATGAGGAAGTACAGCTACTAGTGGACAGTGAAGCAACAGCTCCCCCTGTGGCCGGAATCGTGAAGCTGGAAAAAAATGTTAAAGTGTCTGTCTATATATGTTGTTTGTCTGTTGGCATTGAATGTTTGCCATATATGTGTTCATTGTAATCCGCCCTGAGTCCCCTTCGGGGTGAGAAGGGCGGAATATAAATACTGTAAATAAATAAATAAATAACTCCCAGAAATCTTAATAGCTGGTAAACTGGCTGGGTTTTCTGGGAGATGTAGGCCAAAACACCTTGGGGGCCCACAGGTTGAGAACCACTGGTCTAGGGCAGTGGTTCTCAACCTGTGGGTCTCTAGATGTTTTGGCCTTCAACTCCTAGAAATCCTAACAGTTGGTAAACTGGCTGGGTTTTCTGAGAGTCATAGGCCAAAACACCTTGGGGGCCCACAGGTTGAGAACCACTGGTCTAGGGCAGTGGTTCTCAACCTTGGGTCCCCTAGATGTTTTGGCCTTCAACTCCTAGAAATCCCAACAGCTAGTAAACTGGCTGAAAGTGCTGGGAGTTGAAGGCCAAAACACCTGGGGACCTACAGGTTGAAAAACACTGGTCTAGGGTAACCACCCAAAAGACCAATCATCTAATTACAGAAATGACCCCTCCCCGCAAAATGAAATCTGTCTTGAAATGCATGGCAAAATTGTTATACAGTGTTGAATTTGGAAACTGATGTGATAATGGTAGGGAAGTGGTTCAGAATGTTTTAAGATCACAAGGAATGTGTCTTCCTAAATGTCAGAACTTGTTATTGTTGTCATTTTAATTTTAATTTTAATATGTTTATTATTGTTTCAGCTTTGAATCATCTATTTACACTTAATTTTAGAGCAATGACAATATTTGGAGCTAGGACATCTTCCACGTCGGGTCAGTTCTATCCCTCCCCTGTTGTGTATGGTTGCTATGGCAGGCCAGTTTTACCTGCTTCTAACGCAGTGCTGATTTCTCTGTCAAAAGTGAAAGCCTTCTCAGTTTCAGGAATAATTCAAGTCAGCTGAGCTATGCCTCTAGGAAAGGTCTTGATCTGGCAGATCTGACACAAGATCCTTTAAGGCACTGAAGGAGCAGACAAGGCAGTTGGGACTCTTGCAGAGCTTATACAGTTAAAGCTTGGCAGATGCATAAGTTCCGGCCCTACAGCTTTTAGCCTGTAGTGTGCATTTGGAATAAAAAAGAAAAATGATTGATCACCAGCTGTGCTGAAGGGGTACGGGCAATTAAAAATCCGGTTGGCAGGTTTAAAGCAAACTGGCATATGTTACTCTGTAATGCAGCTCTGAAATCACTAAGTGGAATTCTTAATATTGCTGCCTTAACATGTCAGTGAAATTCATTGTCTTCAATAATTGGCCAAGTTTTGGGGTGATCTGAGAAGATTCTGAATATTGCTGTGTGAGTGGAGAAGAGACTGGAGGCTGATTAGCATTGATGATTAGGAACTGTATGTGTGGCTTCCAGACCTAATTTTCCAGACCCGAATCTTTCCCTAGATCATTATGATTTGCTACTAAAGTTTGACAGCAAACTGCTGAATGCATCATGAGTGTGTACGTGCCTTCAAGTCACTTGTCAACTTATGGCAACCCCACAAATTTAATAGGGTTTTCTTAAACAGGGACTACTTGGAGGTGTTGCCAGTTCCTCCTTCTGAAATATAGTCAACAGCACCCGGGTATCCATTGGCAGTCTACTTTCCAAGTACTAACTAGGTTGATGGGTTATGGTGTCTTTACGTTAGTTAGGTCTATATTAGTTAGGTCACTATTGTAAATTTAAACTAAATGCACTGTAATCAATGGAGCAGTCAAGATGCAGTATCATAGTCAATGTAATCTTACTATTCAATGCTCATTGTGTTGTTGTATGTTTTATGGGCTGTATGGCCAAGTTCTAGAATTATTATGTTCATTCATACATAAATATAAATTTAATGAATAGGGTAGTGTACAATGAAATAATTGGAAAGAATAACACTTTATAATAATAAATAATAATAAAACTTTATTTATATCCCGCCACCATCTCGCCACGGGGACTCGGGGCGGCTTACATGGGGCAGTGGCCCAAACAACATAAGAACAAAATATAAGCAACACAATACAATCACAATATAAAAAGATAAAACAATAATACAATATGTCAATATAAACAACAATAGAGGATAAAGATTTAAAATATTAATTAAATCATTTTTCAGAACTAGACAATATGACGCCAGTTATAACAATTTGAAAAAATCTTGACCCTAGCAAAAATGCCGCAAATTGGATAAAATCAATCAGGTCCCAAAGACATTGATTTGGCCCCAGAATAAGACCAGTATTGCCATCAATCGGGCCTCCAAGGAAGTTATTCCACAACTAAGGTGTCATTATAAAGAATTATATTTCTTGCATCATCCTACAGTGTTTTGCTTTCACTAGCAGAACACAGAAGAAAGACTCTCCAACAAACTTCAGTTCCTGGATGGACATATAGAGAGACAGTCCATGAAGTATTGAGGTTTCAAGTCATTTGTCAACACCCCCTGCCATTTCATATGTATGAGGAGAGATTTTATTGGTTAAGAGTGAAATCAAATACCAAAAAAGCATGCTTGAGTGGGTGTTTTTTTTTTTTTTACTCAAAATGAACATTTAGAACAGAGTTACTCTATAGAATAAAATTCATCATGAAAATAAAAACAATGAAATAAATATAAATGGAACAATAGTCTATTTGTGTGTGTGTGTGTGTGTGTATATTCACTCACTGGAGGAATAGGAATATAAAGCAGCTGCTTATCAGTTGATAAGGGAACAGATCCCTGTCAATTTCAGTTGGTACATGGAGTTGGAGTGGGGAGTCATGCAACAATTCATTACATAGCAATGTCATTCTAGTGCAGTGGTTCTCAACCTGTGGGTCCCCAGGTGTTTTGGCCTACAACTCCCAGAAATCCCAGCCAGTTTACTGGCTGTTAGGATTTCTGAGAGTTGAAGGCCAAAACATCTGGGGACCCACAAGTCGAGAACCATTGTTCTAGTCTATGCAATCTATATATATAAAAGGGTAATGAAATTTCGGCCTAGGACAAAACAACAAAACTACACATCCCAGAAACACTAAACTTGGCAGCACAACCCCTAATCCATGCCTCTACGTTCTTACAACAAAAAGAAAAGAAAAATAAAGTCCTAATTAGAGGGAGAGGAAGAATTGTTTTTATCCAATTGCTGCCAGTTAGAAGGCTAAGCTCTGCCCACTTGGTCTCCTAGCAACCCACTCAGACAGGGGACAGACAGAGTTAGGTCTCACTTATGCCTCTTCCACACTGCCTATAAAATACAGACTATCTGATTTTAACTGGATTATATGGCAGTGTAGACTCAAGGCCCTTCCACACAGCTATATAACCCATTTATAATGGACTTAATGTAAGGTAAAACCTTAGCTACAACCAATTCCTCAATACTTTATTTCCCATACCACTATACTTTGCCACAGCAACGCGTGACCGGGCATAGCTAGTGGCTATATGAGATTCCAGAATAACCATTTCAGCCTTAAATTTGAAAGTCAGAACATATTTCCTTTCCCCCTCAACTTTTCCAGCCTCCACTTTTCTCATGATTTCTATTTTTGGTAGCTAGGTTTATGCTTTTTCTTTTTTAAATATGTTGGGGAGATAACACATGCTTATCTTTCTGCCTTGCTGTTCATGCCTGCTCGGTAAGGGATTCTGGAAGTAGCTACTGTTGATCTTGCCCATCTTAGAAGGCCCGTTCTTTCCCAGTTCAAGCTTTATTGCTTTGTTTACTGAAAACCTGCTGCAACCTTTCTTTCTCCAACTGTCCTTCACTTTTCTGTAGATGCTGATGCTGCAAAAATTGCTCGTAGTTCCTTCTACAACTGCATCTGGAGGGATGTAAAAGTGTTCCCAGTTTCGTCTGAGACTATATACGCAGATGTTGCAGCCAGTAGAAGTAGAATGTAGCCCAGAGGACATTAATTTGAAAGCTTTAAATTATTTTTGAACTCTAATTAAACAGGCAAACACTGTGAAAGACCCAGCATATTTCAAATGCCACAGTAAAAAAGCAAACGGCACAAGAGGTGGATATGCCCAGTCATTGTAAAGTAACGTGATATAAGAAAACAGCAGGTTTGTTTGGAGAATCTATAGGTGAGCTAATCTATTATTGAAATATTAGGGAACATTGTGAAATAAAATATTGCTGTGTTTCTAAGGAGTTAATACAGTACTGAGAATTGAAAATGTCTCCAATTGGACTCCGTCACTTTGTATGCAAGATTAGGTGTCTTTCAGTTGGTTATCTATCCGGATGCCAGTGGTTCTCATAGTTGTATCAGTTTATATATCAGAAAGAATAATATGGACAATCCAGTTTTTCTAGGTCAGGGTTCAGTAGCTATAATACCCTAAGAAGGGGCAATGGTGCTGGTACATTTCATTCAATATTTTAAAAGTTATTGGCAGTCCTACAACCTCACTTTGAAGAAGCCTATATCAGATCAAAGCCTGCACCTTTTTGTCTGCTATTTGGTAAGCATAATCCCATCAAGGTGACTGTTAGCAGGGTATAAATAAAGTAAATAACAATAACAATAACAATAACAATAACAATAACAATAACAATAACAACAACATTTGGAAACAATAGACATTGACAAAATTACTATCTGCCAACTGCAAAAGGCCACCCTATTGGGATCTGCGCGCATCATCCGAAAATACATCACACGGTCCAAGACACTTGGGAAGTGTTCGACTTGTGATTTTGTGATACGAAATCCAGCATATCTATCTTGTTTGCTGTGTCATACAATGTTGCTGTGTCAATAATAATAAAAATGGACAATATATCAGCAAATAACATAAAATTTTGACATGAAGACCTTATAGCAGTGGTTGTCAACCTATTGTGTCCAGATGTTTACGTCTTCAACTCCCAGAAATCTTAACATCTGGTAAACTGGATGGGATTTCTGGGAGTTGTAGACCAAAACATCTGGGGACCCACCGGTTGAGAACCACTGGATAAGAAGGAAAAGGGGAGCTGAGTTGATGGAAAGAGACCTAGTAAAAAGAAATAATAATAATAATAATAATAATAATAATAATAATAATAATAATAATAATTTTATTCTTATATCCCGCCCCATCTCCCCGGAGGGACTCGGGGCGGCTTACATGGGGCCATGCCCAGACACGACAGCACAAATCAGATAAAACATTAAACCGAGCAGTAAAACTTCAACATGATTAAAAACAGTCATAAAAGTCAATATACACAATAATATTAAAATCCCGATTTGGGTCAAAAGATCCAGGCCAAGGTGCAAAGCAATATCAAGTTATCAGGGAGGGATAATTATACAGCAGGTGTAATACTTAAAGTGCTGAATGAATCCTAAAAACAATCCAGAGGGTCTACTGCTTAATAGGTAAATAACATGATCCCACAAGGATCAGTCAACGAAGGCCTTCTGGAATAGCCAAGTTTTCAGGCTCTTCCTGAAAGAAAGTAGGGTAGGGGCCTGCCTAATCTCCCTGGGGAGCGAGTTCCACAGCCGGGGGGCCACGGCGGAGAAGGCCCTCTCCCTCGTCCCCACCAACCGCAACTGCGAAGTTGGTGGAAGCGAGAGGAGGGCCTCCCCCGACGAGCGAAGAGGTTGTGCGGGTTCATAGGGGGAAATGCAGTCTCGAAGGTAGGTGGGTCCCAAACCGTTTAGGGCTTTGTAGGTGATAACCTGCACCTTGAATTGGGCTCGGAAAATAAATGGCAGCCAGTGGAGCTCTTTAAACAGCGGCGTTGAGCGCGCCCTGTAATCTGCCCCAGTTAGAAACCTGGCTGCCGATCGTTGTACTAGTTGTAGTTTCCGAGCCGTCTTCAAAGGCAGCCCCACGTAGAGCGCATTGCAGTAATCCAGTATAGAGGTAACTAAGGCATGGACCACCATGGTCAGATCTGACTTCTCGAGGTATGGTCGCAGCTGGCGCACAAGTTTTAGTTGTGCAAAGGCCCTCCCAGCCACGGCCGACACCTGGGCCTCAAGTGTCAGAGCAGAGTCCAGGAGGACCCCCAAGCTGCGGACCTGCGCCTTCAGGGGGAGTGCAACCCCGTCAAGCACAGATTGCCACCCAATACCCCGATCAGACGTACGACTGACCTGGAGGACCTCTGTCTTGTCAGGATTGAGCTTCAGCTTGTTCGCCCTCATCCAGGCCAATACAGCGGCCAGACACTGGTCCAGTATCCGAGGGGCTTCCTTGGAATTAGGTGGAAAGGAGTAGTAGAGTTGGGTGTCATCCGCGTAGAGATGGCACCGCACTCCAAAACTCCGGATGACCTCACCCAGCGGTTTCATGTAGATATTGAAAAGCATGGGGGACAAAATGGAACCTTGCGGGACCCCACAGGCCAGGGGTCCGAGCAGGTGTCCCCCAGCTTCACCAACTGGGAACGGCCCTCTAGGAAGGACTGGAGCCACTGCAGAACAGTACCCCCAAGGCCCATCCCGGAGAGACGTCCCAGAAGGATACCATGGTCGAAACTTTTTAATCAAAGGCCTTGTTAACTGAGGTATGTAAAAGCTGTTAGTAAGGCAAAGGACTTCATTCGAGTGAGCAGCCTTTTGAAGAAAACCATCTGGAAAAATGCTCAAAAGTGTTTTAAGCACCGCTAGTCCCAAAATTGGTGGTTGTTTTTAACAAAGCAAAATACGACTTTAAAGTGTTTAATATTTGTTTTGAATCAGAAACATAGACTTTATATTTAGATTACTTTGAAAAAAATCTTAAAACAAATAATGACCAGAATGGCTTCTTGTTGTTTCCAATTAGCATTGTAGTATTATATCGCTTCACCAATCAAGCATTGTTTTTCATATTTCATTTCTTTACATTAACGGAAAAAGGTGTGTTTAAGTACATGATTGATTTTAGAAGCAGATAGTTTTATAAAATGGCACTCACTACAAATGTGTGTTATTTGAGGTGAATGCATGCTGAATTGGGATAGATTGGCTGAACTGTCTGCTGTATCATGGCCTAAATCAAAATGGCTTTAAAAATGGGAAAGGCCTCTATAGAAAGCGTGCTTTCCTTCTCTAGAGGATCAAGATTTCCAAATTAAGAAGAAAAAATGGAACAAGTATTGAGAAAATACGGGAAGGTTACAAAGAAGATTGTTGGGACCATTCTCCCCAAGTTGCTGTAGTATGACATTTCCAAATTAAATATCTGGTGTAGAAACTGGAATATATCTGAAGCCCATTCCAGTAATAAGTAACATCCATACTGGCCATGGATTGGTTGTGTTGTTTATTTGTTCAGTCGCTTCCGACTCTTTGTGACCTCATGGACCAACCCATGACAGAGCTCCTTGTTGGCCGCCACCACCCCTAGCTCCTTCAAGGTCAAACTAGTTAATTCAAGGATACCATCCATCCATCTTGCCCTTGGTTGGCCTCTCTTCCTTTTTCCTTCCATTTTCCTCAGCATTATTGCACTCTCCAAGCTTTCCTGTCTTCTCATTATGTGGCCAAAATACTTCATCTTTGCCTCTAATATCCTTCCCTCCAGTGAGCAGTCGAGCATTATTTCCTGGAGGATGGACTGGTTGGATCTTCTTGCGGTCCAAGGCACTCTCAGGATTTTTCTCCAGCACCAAAGTTCAAAAGCATCTATCTTCCTTTGCTCAGCCTTCCTTTATTGTCCAGCTCTCGCATCCATAGGTTACTACGGGGAATACCATTGCTTTAACTATGCATATTGGTTACTTACTATTTTTAAAGGGCAACTTTCCTTAGATTTCTTGTATATTTTTGTAGTTTTTTTATCCACTTATGGTACCTTCATGCTGACAATGCCACAGAAATGCCCAAGAGCATCTGACTGAATGTGTTACCCTTTAGAGTTGATCTGATCTCAGCCTATTGCTATTTGTACACATTGTTGGCTATAAGGGAAGGGTTTCCTGTATGCCTCCTGTTGCAATTTACAATTATACTATTTAGGCAGATATTTGTGGGGTGTAACCACGACAAGAAATTTTGGTGTTTATACAATGACCTTCAGTTTGCAATGAAAGGAAACACAACATGATTTTTCTGTGTTGCCAGGCCATTGCAAACATTTTCTCAGCATTTTCAAGAGATCTGTTGAAAATGGCAAGTCAACTATCACTGGGTTGTTGTTTTTTTAATCCCTTTAAGTTTGGAAACACAACGTTCTGAAACTTTAAAACACTTGAAATGCTGTCCTTTTTATGCCTTGAAATACTGAGCTCCATGCTTCTAAGCTTTGCCATTGTGAAGACTGTGACATCTGGAACCTTCCAATTAAGCTCCGATTTGAATTCAGATGTTTATGAATGTGGAAACTCAAATGCTAATTCATTTCATCCTGGCATTATAGCTAGACTAGCCAGGTTCCAAAGGAACATATTTAACAAGGATCACTTTCCATTCTCAGCTAATAGAAAACTGCTTTGAAAGACATTGTAAAGAAATTGTATCTTCCCTACAGTTTGTATGCTTTATATCTTGGAAGCCAAACACAAACTGAAAAACCTTTTATCAAAACTCTATGGTATGGGGCAGTCCTTCTTAGAGAAGACATTTTGCTGCCTAATATAAACATTTCCTCCACCCAGTTCCATTACTGAGGATTGGCAATAATGGGAAGGGATGTCTCCAAAGTCACTTAGGTCTGGATTTTAGTCTGAACATGAAAGAAGCCATTCAAGATGCCAAAAGTACATGTGGTAGAGAGCTTTGCTAAAGTGTGTAGCAAAACAAGAGTTGATTAACTGTCTTATTTATTTATTTATTACAAGCATAATTAAAACATCAAGTCAGAACAATATTGCTCTACTAACATTGATCTGCAACTCGTTTGCAACAATGTGGTGTGCTGCTGGCAAAGGCCATTTAGGTGGCTCTACAAAGAGGAAAATGACTGAAACTCGAGATACATGGCCAACAGCTGTCATTACCTTTCAGCAGAAAAAGGAGCCTAGTCTCCAAGTTTGTTTGTTTATTTATTTATTGCATTTATATATTTATTATTTATTTATTTATTATTTATTTACAGCATTTATATTCCGCTCTTCTCACCCCGAAAGAGACTCAAGGCAGATCACATTACACATATAGGCAAACATTCAATGCCTTTTAACATAGAACAAAGACAAGACAAACATAGGCTCCGAGCGGGCCTCGAACTCATGACCTCCTGGTCAGAGTGATTCATTGCAGCTGGTTTCAGCTGGCTTGCTCTCCAGCCTGCGCCACAGCCCAGCCTCACCCCTGCGGGGGACTCAAAGCAGTTCACAGCATAATCAATGGCAAAATTCAATGCCTCACATATGTAAACATCAAGTATCAAAACAACAACATATAACAATAGAATAAAAAACCATTATAACTATAAAACTGTGATAGCAATCACAGAAACAACAAAAAACATACAGGCCATTGCATCAATCCTGGGTGTCTTTCCATGTTTCTGTCAGTCGCCAAATGCCTGCTTGAATAATCAAGTCTTGACTTGCTTTCTAAATGCTAGGAGGAAGGGGGTCGATCTGATCTCATTGGGGAGGGAGTTCCAGAGCCAAGGGGCCACCACCGAGAAGGCCCTGTCTCTCGTCCTCACCAATCACACCTGCGACAGCGGTGAGACCAAAAGCAGGACCTCCCCGGCTTATCTTAATGCTCTGACTCATAAAGGGGAATGTGTTCAGCTAGGTAAGCTGGACCGGAACTGTTTAGGGATTTATAGGCCAAAACCAGCAGTTTGAATTGTGCTCGGTAGCAGACTGGCAGTCAGTGAAGCTGACACAACAGGGATGCTGTATGTTCCCTGCACACCATTCCAGTGCTTATTGATGCCCTAAATTTATTATTTAAAAGCTGACGATGTTTCAACCTAAATTGATTGGCCTTTTCTAGAAGCCACACCAAAATGAACACAAATATAGCATCATGATCATTGGTACAAAATTATGGAATAATAATAATACTTTATTTTTTATACCCCGCCTCCATCTTCCCAGAGGGACTCAGGTCGACTTACATGGGGCGAAGCCCGGATAAAACAACAAAACATAAGAACATCAAAAAACAAACACAGTTATTAAAATCAACACTCCAAACAAAACAAAAGAAATAAAAATCATATTAAAAACATGGACTTGGCACCCAAGTAAAAGAATAAAAACAAACTGGGTAAAGTGCAATGAATAAGTATTGAATCCACGGGCTGTGGCGTAGGCTGGTGAGCAGCCTGCTGCAATAAATCACTCTGACCATGAGGTCATGAGTTCAAGGCCAGCCCATGGTGGGGTGAGCACCCGTCAATTAAAAATAAAAAAATAGCCCCTGCTCGTTGCTGACCTAGCAACCCAAAAGATAGTTGCATCTATCAAGTAGGAGATACGGTACCACTTATAAAAAAGTGGGGAGGCAAATTTAACTAATTTACGACATTGGAATGAGGAAATGTGGTCAGAGTGGATGATGAAGCAGCTGCTCCCCCCATGGCCAGAATCGAACATCCCCTCAGGAGAAGGTTAAATTGCCTCTGCGTCTGTCTGTCTCTGTCTCGGTTTTATGTGTATATGGGCATTGAATGTTTGCCCTATATGTGTATAATGTGATCCGCCCTGAGTCCCCTTCTGGGTGAGAAGGGGGGAATATAAATACTGTAAATAAATAAATAAATAAATAATAGTTTGATGAATACAACCATCAATGATGGAGCAACTTGGGTGGGGTGGACCCCATGACTGTAAACGGGTAGGGCAGAATAAAGTGCAGTAAATGAGGAAATGGCCACAGATATAAAGGCTCTCGTGGGGATGGAGAGTTCATTCTCCAAAGGCCTGCTGGAAGAGCCATGTTTTTAGGCTCTTCCTAAATACTGCCAGGGTTGGGACTTGCCTGATCTCCCTGGGGAGCGAGTTCCAGAGCCAGGGGCCACCACAGAGAAGATCCTCTCCCTCGTCCCCACCAGTTGCACTTGCGACAGAGGTGGAAGCGAGAGGAGGGCCTCCCCTGACAAACGAAGAGGCCGTGCAGGTTTATAGGAGGAGAGACGATCACAAAGGTAGGCGGGTCCTGAACTGTTTAGGGCTTTGTAAGTGATCATCTGAACCTTGAATTGGAATTGCAGGCAGTCCCCAAGTTATGCACAAGAAAGGTTTTGTAAGTTTATTCTTAAATTGAATTTTTATGTAAGTTGGAACAGGTACATTTTGTAAGTGTAACTCCCACATACATACCATTGGATAGCATAGGGAAGAGTTAACACCCCTGTGGTGTTTGTTTTGCTGTTTATGTCCCTGATTAGAAGATTTCACCTAATTTTCTATCCCTGTGATAACTGAATTTTGACAGATTTGGCTTGTTGTAGAAACAGAGATAAAGGTGATAAAGGGTGATAAAGCTTCAGTTGACACACCTTTTCCCCATGGTAACTCTTTCAGAAGTGAATTTCCCTTCCAATGAGTAAAGTTCTCTCACTTCCTGTTGTCTCACCCCCATTCTTAACTATGAGTCCTTTGTAAGTCAAATGTTTGTAACTCCAGGACTGGCTATAGCAGTGGTTCTCAACCTGGGATCCCCAGATGTTTTTGGCCTTCAACTCCAAGAAATCCTAACAGCTGGTAAACTGGATGGGATTTCTGGGAGCTGTAGGCCAAAAACATCTGGGGACCCCAGGTTGAGAACCACTGGTCTATACATATATATATTTATCATTAGTTACCTTTTTAACATGGCTTTTTTCAGGGCAGTGTACATGAGTCACTTTCTCTTTTTGTAACAATACTCCTTAGTTAGGTTTGTTTTCAGGACCAAAGCTACACAGCAAACTTAATAGCTGAGGTGTACTTGAACCTAAGGCTTCCTGGTCATGGTATGGTATAATCATTACGTATGGAGCCTCCGATGGCCTAGGGGATAAAAGCCTTGTAACTTGAAGTTTGGGTTGCTGACCTGAAGGCTGCCAGGTTCGAATCCCACCCGGGGAGAGCACGGATGAGCTCCCTCTATCAGCTCCAGTTCCATGCGGGGACATGAGAGAAGCCTCCCACAAGGATGGTAAAACATCAAAACATCCGGGTGTCCCCTGGGCAACATCCTTGCAGATGGCCAATTCTCTCACTCCAGAAGCAACTCAAGTTGCTCCTGACACAAAAAAAAAAATCATTACGTGATAGTTTGGTCTGGATCCAAATATAGGTGGTGTGTATAGCTGGGATGCCAGAAGAGAACCCCCCAACTCCTTCCTGTAGCCCAATGAAGAGCTCAGTTTAAAGAAACCCCATACAAATACATATGAGCTCCTGTTTCTAAAAAACCATTGAATATTGGTTTGAATTATTGACCAGACCTTTGGAGACCAGTTTCAAATTCCTGCTCAGCTATCAAAACTCAAAGGGCAACAAATGGCAAATCTCCCCTGAATAACCTGTCAAGAAAATCCTATGATTTGACTTGCTATAAATTGGAGTTGACTTGAATGCACATAACAATTTAAAGGAAGCTAAACAAAACTTTTAAAAGAAAACTTGTAGAAACATAGGCAAACCCAAAATGGAGAGGCAGGAACTCATCCATGACAGCAAGAGTACGGCGGTGTCACAAGATGCCTCACATCCAATATGTATTGCAAAGCAGATATGCAGTCATATCCAGACCACATAAAGGGTTTTTTTATTCAGCGAGAAAAAACAGGATTGACACATTGCAAACGTTCTTCCATCTCCACTACTGGAAAAATTCCCATATTTGGAAAGAGGCAAGTTTATAGAACAGTATATGTATTCAATCTCTGCCATGCTTTGGAAATTTCATTCAGAAGGAGTTGCCGATGCAAACAAAATAAAGCAGTTGCTAGGATATCCATACAAATGTGGAAAACAAAACAATGGAGAGTGAAAGTTGGCATTCAGCACCAGAAGGTGTAGTGGGATGCACCCATGGGTTGCAGAACAAAGTAAATACATATTTTAAATCTGTTTTGGCTGGAAGCAATCAAAACATGAAAAGGATCTAGAGTGCTGGTGAGTAAAATTCCATAAAGACCAGAGGCACAACATAACATTGCAGGCAGAAAAACTAATATGAAGTTAGTCTATCTAAATAAAAGAGAAAATTACAAATCAAAGAAAAATTATTTACTCCTCCAAGGCAAACAACATTTGAAATAATTATGTCCCATGCCATTAATCTCAACAAATAAAAAAGTGGAATAGGTTTAGGGGAAATCATTTTATATAAAATGTTTTTGTATATTTGCACTTTATATAAAACTGCAAGAGGAAAAACACCAATTTGTTCAATGTAGAAGATCCTCTTTTTTGGGGAAAAATGGCAATCATAACCATATTGAAAAGGAAAAATGATGTCATATTAATTTGGCAACTGTGAATCTCCACTAACATCTAGAGACCACCTTTTGAAAACCACTAGTCAAGGAAAGGCATGACTTTGTTAAAAGTCAACCCTTTGAACAAGTGATGTTTATAAGCATTCATGCAATGGCACATAGGTAACTCAGCTGTTAAACTAAAGAACCGAGTCTTTGAACTGTCAGGACACAAAGTTGCATAAAAATATATATTTGGCTAGCAGAGTTTTAAAATGTGTCTTTGAAGTTGAAGTTGCAATTGCAGTTGCCCAAAAACATATATTCTCCCTTGAAACCTCTTAGTTTAAAATATGCACTCAGAGATTTAAAAAAAGTCTTCTTTAGAAAAATAACATATCTTGTTTACCCACTAACATATTAATTCACCTTACAGGCACATTTCTTATTAAAGCTCAGTTATATATAGGATGTACGTAGTTTATCTGTGTTACGAACACAGGGTATCATTCTTAATCAATAGTCCATAGTTCAAAGTATAATTGTGCTCACTGCTTTTCAAAGCAAACATATAGTAAACTGTTCCTGCATAAGTCCAAAAAACATCTGCTTCCATTGAAGTCAAAAAACTAACTGATTTCATTGAAGTCTCTAAAGCATACTTCTCCATTGAAATCAAAACACATACAGCATTCATCTCCACTGAGGTCCAAGAACATACTGATAACAAAATGGAGTTTTGAGTCTGAACATGTTCAGTACAATCACATGTCGGTAGCTCCTCCCACAACAAAGAGGTACAATCAAACTGGCAAATCAACATACACAAACAATACAGGTTACCAAATATATACATTAACAAACAAATAGTGAAAGCTTGGAAGGTTGGTGTTTCCAACACTTTCTGCCAACACAGTATACCACCCTGTAGTTTAGTTCATATCCACCAATATTTCACAGATGAAAACCAAGGTACGTGCGGCCAAGCAACATCATAGTGTGGTCAAGATGATAAAATGTATTAATGAACACACAAGCTAGTAGAGATTGCAGCAGTTTGCTCGGGTATACTGGGCTTGGCGTGAATCCACCTCTTCTTTTCTCCTTTGCTGACTTAGCTGATAAATTACTTTTGCACTGTGAACTCAGTCCATTGCAGGTGAAATAAGCTGATGATATAGGAGATATAGGAAGAAATAGGGACATTGTAAAAACAGCTGAAAATGGGATGGCAGAAGACAACCTCTGAGGATGCCTGCCATAGATGTGGGCGAAACGTCAGGAGAGAATACTTCTGGAACATGGCCACACAGCCCGAAAGACATACAACAACCCTGTGATCCCGGCCATGAAAGCCTTCGACAACACATTAAATTGGGATTATTCCTGCCAAATCGGGACAGTTAGAGAGTACTAGACATAGTTAACTGGGAATAAAACCCACTGAACACAGTAGGACTTACTTCTGAGTAAACACACTTAAAGTTATATTACTGACTCTACAATTTATAGAAACCTTTTGAATATACCTTGCCTTACTGAAGGGATGACGCATGGCAATGCATTTCAGAATTTTGTCCCTAATTGATCATTGACATTTTGTAATACTTAATTAAATCAATGTGATGTTGTTTGATCTTTTCAAGCCAAGAATTTGATCCAGACTTTTAAAAACATTTTGAATTGGAAGGAAATGTTGTTTTAATAACTGCACAGACATGTTGGTATATGTGCTTCAGCATGAGATCATATTGTTAGTTATCTCTTAAGACTTAAGTGTTTTGAGTGATAACAGATGGCTTGTTTTGCAGATGGCTGATGAATAATAAAGTAATGTAAATTAGACTGGGGGAAATTATAGTTTTGCAAAATAAGACTTTGTTAGGAAAGGTTTACATTCACAACCAGTGCAAATTGATTATTTTATTTTAAGATACTAATTAGATAAGAGATTTATTGTATCAATAAGTTAAGAACATTCTCATTTGGGAAGAAAAATTGACAATCTTAAATGAGGGAATACTTCAGTCATATATTTACTGGTATAGTATTAATGTTTAAATGAACTAAAGAATGTTGGTTGATTAATCATTTATTTGCCCATTAATGAACAGATAAATCAATTATATTACATAAGCAGCATACATGCTGTCATTTTGATGAGTCATTTTGAGACTTTGAAGGAATTGTAAATAAACTAGCAATGTAATAAACAAAAAGATGCTGCTTTTTGTTATAAAGAAAGTCCATCTTTATTCAGTTGCTGTTATTTCCTGATATAGTAATATAAGGCACATGAAAATCTGTCATTCTTATGTTCATTGCTTTCTTGCTTCCTTGTATCACCCTGATTCCATAGAGTGTTGTGAGACTTGTTTTCTTACATGGAAATTTGTATATATTTTTGACCTCATACATTTATAAGAAATGTGCTTTTTTTCCTTTTCTTTCTTTCTTTCTTTCTTTCTTTCTTTCTTTCTTTCTTTCTTTCTTTCTTTCTTTTTTTTTTTTTTTTGGAAAATAGCACTCATAACCATTTGGAGATCATAACCTTTTTGAAAAGCATGATCTTTCAGAGAAGAGCCAAAACCCATTTGAGTAGAATCTTCTCAAGTGTACACAACCGGATGTAATTATACAAGGCAATTTGGCTTTCAGTTGTTAGACTGATAACCTGTTGTCTCTGATCTGTTAGGAACTAAACAGTGGACTAAAGCCTCATGAATTGAAGGTTGGGTTGCTGATCTGAAAGCTGCCAGGTTCAAATCCCACCCGGGAAGAGTGTGGATGAGCTCCCTCTATCAGCTCCAGCTCCAGCTCCATGCGGGGACATGAGAGAAGCCTCCCACAAGGATGGTAAAAACATCAAAACATCCGGGCATCCCCTGGGCAACGTCCTTGCAGACAGCCAATTCTCTCACTCCAGAAGCGACTCAAGTTGCTCCTGACACGGAAAAAAAAAATTAGGGACAGAGAATATGCCAGGGCATAAAATAGCAGTGTTTGAGAAGTGTTTTTCAGTGCTCCAAAATATATCTACTATCCTATAAAATAACTTGTTTATATCATGCACTCAAGAGACAAAATGAAGTAGACTTCGTTAAAAATAACATATTTGGTTTACTCACAACTTCATGTGTTCAGCATACAAAGGTACATAGCTTATCGGTCCAGATCAGATCATGTGGTCTGCAGCGCCTCCCACAACTTCTCAGGAAACATAGAGCAAGAAAAGCTGCATACCAGAACATAAATACAACAGAGTAAGCAAACAGAATCATAGATAAATAAATTACTAGGGGAGGCTTGAAGAAGGTTGTAATTTCTAACAGCTTTTATTCATATACACAGTTTGTATGTGTATTGACAGAAGTGTTTCTGAGATGTACACCCCCCCCCCCAAAATAAACAGAACTAAGATCTATCACCAAGAATTTTTCCCTGAGCCAGCAACTGCATAGAGGCCCATAATCATGAATGGTTATAGATTTCCCAATTATTTGAAATGGTAACATTATAAAGTAATAGCATGCAACTGAGGAGGTTACAGTATGAGGATTCAGTGCCTCTGAGACGCTCCAGGGATCACACACTCATAAATGCCAATCAAAGGAAAAATCATAAGTGACCAAACATTTGCATCCGATAGTTTATATTCCCTTATTTATTTATTTATTTATTTATTTATTTAAAAACCAGTCAGAGGATTGCTTCTCATGTAAGCCTTCTACAACTGCATCTGGAGGGATGTAAAAGTGTTTCCAGTTTCATCTGAGACTTTATACATGCCGATGTTGCAGCCAGTAGAAGTAGAAAGCAGCCCAGTGGACAAAGAATTAAAAGCTTTGAATTATTTGTGAACCCTAATTAAATAGGCAAACACTGTGAAAGACCGAGCATATTTAAAATGCCACAGTAAAAAAGCAAACGGCACAAGAGGTGGATATGCCCAGTCATTGTAAAGTAACGTGATATAATAAGACAGCAGGTCTGTTTGGAGAATCTCTAGGTGAGCTAATCTATTATTGAAATATTATGGAATATTGTGAAATATAATTATATATTATTATATATTATATTATATAATAATATTATATTAATTATATTATATTAAATATATTATATAAATATAATATAAATATAATGTTGTTGTAAGGAGTTAATATAGTACTGCGAGTTGATAATGTTGTCTCCAATTGGACTCCGTCACTTTGTATGCAAGGTTAAGTGTCCTTCAGTTGGTTATCTATCCGGATGCCAGTGGTTCTCATTGTTGTATTGTATTTATATATCAGAAAGAATAATATGGACAATCCAGTTTTTCTTGGTCAGGGTTTAGTAGCTATAACACCCTAAGAAGGGGCAATGGTGCTGGTACATTTCATTCAATTTTGTAAAAGTTATTGGCAGACCAACAACCCCACTTTGAAGAAGCCTATATCAAATCAAAGTCTACACCTTTTTGTCTGCTATTTGGTAAGCATAATCCCATCGAGGTGACTGTTAGGGAGGTATAAATAACGTTAATAATAATAATAATAATAATAATAATAATAATAATAATAATAATGGGATCTGCACGCATCATCCGAAAATACATCACACAGTCCTAGACACTTGGGAAGTGTTCGACTTGTGGTTTATTTATTTATCTATTTACATCACTTTTACCCCACCTTTCTCCCCAAGGAGACTCAAAGTGGCTTACAATAAATAGGCAAAAATTCAATGCCTAAAAACAATGTAAAAACAACAATTCATTTTGTAATACGAAATCCAGCATATCTATCTTGTTTGCTGTGTCATACAATAAAATAATAATAATAATAATAATAATAATAATAATAATAATAATAATAATAATAATAAATGGATGATATGCCAGCAAATTACATACAATTTTGACATGAATACCTATAGCAGTGATTCTCAACCTATGGATCCCCAGATGCTTTGACCTTCAACTTCCAGAAATCCTAACATCTGGTAAACTGGCTGGGATTTCTGGGAATTGTAGGACAAAACATCTGGGGACCCATAGGTTGAGAACCACTGCCTTATAGATATTCATTGATTTCTAATTATGGGGAAAGGCAGGCATGAAGACTTAAATTCACAAATCAAGATCTGGATTAGGACCCAAATAGAATCAGCCCACTGCTAAACTGAATTAGGCAATTCTCCAAAGCACAAGTTGGGGTCTAATCCAAAACTCATGCCCATATTAAGCAGTTTCCTTAAAAAGAGCAGTGCTAATACAAGTATGGCAATAATAACAGGATAGTGATAACATGGTGGTCAGTGATCAATGCAATATGCACATGGATGAACATTGCACTTGGAGATATCCAACTTGATGCCACTGGGGCACCATTTCACAGCAAATTAATAGCAAAGGGGTCAAAGGCATCCCTGATAGATACCATCTAGCTGTAGTTGGGGAGGAAAGAAGCATTCTGTATTTGTTCACCCTGTGCACAGAGGATTATTAATGTATGATTGATTATGTGTAACGGGTATAAGTTTTTATTAGAAATTTTATAATGGCAGTGAAAACTGAAAGGATAAAGAACTAAGGTGTATGTGCAAAATACTATTATATGAGATAGGATTCATGCACCAGATCTCATTTTAGTGACATGGTTGAAATTAAATCACAGTTTTTGACACTTTGGTTCTAGTAACAGGCTAATAAACATGTAAGAAACCCAGCAACGTCACTTTGGTGACAGTCTTGAAGGGATTAAACAAAGCCAGGCTCTAGCATTTTACACGCAGTGAAAATGTGGCTAGGGATGTGTGCATTTTTGTGTGTTTTCTGACATACTTAACCAAGTGCTCTGGAGGTTACTGATAAACTGGATTATAATAAAGGTTATTTACTCTGATCACAATGTGTGTATTAAATCCACCAGAACATACTGTGTGGATTGTCTAAATAAAACTAAGAAGACCCAATTAAACAAAAGCAGCAATGCCAGAATTTCAAGATTGTGGAAATTAATGTGGTTTCTGTCAGAGCTACAGGGTAAGGTAATCAATGTGACATTTGCATATACATTAATAGAAGCACTTAACATTCTGTTCTTGCTGTGCTTGTCCGCACTTTGATGTAGGGAGAGCAGAGAAACATCTTGCATACAGCAGGAAAGCAGCTAAGGTTCAAAGCAAAGCCACTGTATAAGTCAGACTAAAATTCTCACTGAGGGAATCCCTGATAATGTCACTCCCTAAATAAAGAAAAAAAAACATTTTGGCACTCTTTCTTCATAACTAAGGCCAAGTCTAGTATGTAGCAAATGTGTTACTTTTGTCCAGCCTTCCTCTTTGTAACCTGAAGAGTACATTCTGGTCTCAGAATGCATCTTTAGACTCTGAGGACAATTGGATGACGTTGTTGAGTTTTCTAAAAAGGAGTTGTGTGGCATCTTAGTATCTAATAAATCACATTTGGCTTAATTTTTTTGAGGGGCCCGGCCTTTTTCAGCAGCTGCAGTTGTGACTGCAATCCTCATCAATTTATAGAAATTATTAGCTTGGCATCCAGTGCTGATGTTGTATGTTGGGCAAAGGTCATTGCAACTGCTTTGTGTTCTCAATAGAAATCATGGTGTTATTGCTATTTATGTATTTATGTATTTATTTATTTATTTATTTATTTATTTATTTATTTACAGTATTTATATTCCGCCCTTCTCACTCCGAAGGGGACTCAGGGCGGATCACATTATATACATATAGAGCAAACATTCAATGCCCATATACACATAGAACCGAGACAGAGACAGACACAGAGGCAATTTTACATTCTCCTGAGGGGATATGACTGTTATGACCCTGAAACCTGCTTTAAAAGCAAGTCATCCACCCCAAGAGTTGGAGACTGTTCTGTTCAAGGGCAGGGTCCTGACAGGCTATTAGTAAGTGGCTCCATGATGATGAATTATAGCAGGACCCAGCTTCTGCTTCTTAGAGCATTGCTTGCTAGTAGGAAGGAACTAGTCCCATCATCTTGTAGACTCGCTCATGAGTACCATTAACTTCCATAATTCAGGATGGCTTTTAAAGTTGGTTTTGATGGTCAGATGGTGAGATAAAGCATAAACATGTCATCATAGCTACATGTTTGGTACAGAATCTTGATGTATTAGTCTTTAATAGCCATAAGGCATTTTATTTATGTAGTAACTAACACAACTACATCTTCTCTAAACAGTTTTTTTCTGTCTTCTTTCTGTGTAAGAATTCCTCTGTTAGTATTCACTCCTCTAAGGACCTCTTCACATGGGGGTTTTTATGGCCTCTTTTCCATCTTCTGGACAGGTCCTGCCCAGTGCCTCACCTGCATTCCTCCCAAAGTGAAGGGGAAGCTCTGATGGAGCATTTTCCACTCCTATTCCCCATATGATAGGAAAAGGGGGGAAAGGACAATAGGGCAACACACATTGCTGCCCTTTCACCCATCTGATGGGGACAGAGAGAGGGTGCCAGGGCATGTGGGGCCCCACAAGACACTCTGCAGACCTGTTGCCAGCGAAACGGCACAGCATGTGAAGAGGAAATAGTAGGTTTAGGTAGCGCCCTAGAAAGCAGTACAATGTGGTCAAGATCATTTTGCATAATACAAGAGTGGAAACATTATAGCCCTCCTGAGCTTGAACCGCAATTCCATCTTTCTTATGACTGGCTCTGCTGGTTAGGATTGATGGCATATACAGTACAACATCTAGACAGTTGCATGATTTCTGATCTCTGCTCTAACATGATTGATTGTTGACTCACTCTGATCAGAACCGAAAGTCAAATCCCAACCAGACTGACAAGTAACAGATGGCAAAGGTGCTGCTATTGTGAGCAGATCTGTCTTATGTAGTCAAAATGAATGCACTGCGCACCCCTCTGCTCTCTCCATCCAGCAGAATTCCTCATTCTTTTTGCTAGCATTTTCGTTCATGGAGAGTGTACATGTGCAGAGACAAGCAATTCTGATTAGTCAGCAACAACTTAACCGGTAAAGAAACAAATTAATGCTTTATGTAAAAAAAATCTTTAAAGATTAGTGAAATAATTTAAGGGTTCTGAGATAACTCTGAAGTTTTCATCTTTGGTAAACATTGGTAAATAAGGCTACATGGAAAAGGAAGGAAAAATATCTAAGAGTATCAATTTACAGCTCAGAGAGATTAAGACAAGATAAAGAGATGAGAAGTTGGAGTCCCTTATGCCTACCTGACTATATTACTGCTGCTCTGATTTATGACCTCATCAGACAGGCAAAATAGCCTGTCCTATGATATCACCACCGGGCTTCCTCCCATTGTTTTTGTTCCGTCCCCCAGGACGATGGTTTGCCTTACCTATTGGTCGTTTGTTTGTTTTCCCTCCTTTACATTTTGTTTGAGCCTCTGGCTGCAAAAGCCTAGGAAAAGTGGCTTGGAATCTGCAAGAGCTGGCTGCAGTTTTCTTTGCAGTGATTGGTCAAAGAGTGCAACATCTTAGGACCGCCCTTTTTACCAGGGTCTAGTCTCCATTTTGGAGCTTCATTCTGGCTATAGTCTTCCAACGTGCTGGAGCTGTGCAAGGCTAACTGGGACAAATCATCCTCAAAACCAGGCCAATCTAAGCCTATCCAAATTAGATAAGTATTGAATTATATTGATCTGGAATAGGAAATCTAGTTAGAGGAGCAGAGTTATTCCATCGCTTCTAGAACTAATCTTTGCTGTAAAGATAGGGAAGGAAAGAGTTTCTCCTTCTAATATAGGCAGCGTGATTAGGGTATAGTGGTTTTATAATCACCTTTGCCTTCTGGAACCAGGGATAATTCTGTGACTAAAACCTATAGAAATTTGTTTCATTTTCTGCAACTTTAAGATCTGTGCCAGGTTTACAACCTTGTATGAATAAACATCCTTTTTTGAAGTTATCCAGACTCAGTCGTTCAATATCTATAGGACAGCTTATAGGGATTTGCAGTTCGCCCGGATAAAGGACGGCACGTTTCAGTTTTATAGTTTTTTATTGTCTGGCGGACGGCACAGTTTTGAGGTCGATCAGCGGTTTTTCCGCTTCAGCTAGCTTGCACGGCTTTATAGTTTTTTATAGTTTAGGAAGTTTTAGTATAGGCTGCGGCTTTTCCGCCTGAGCTCAGTCTGCATACCTAAAGACTCTACCAGCGTCTGAGGCAGTGGAGCCCGCTCTCAGACCTGAAGGAGTCAAATAGTGGGGCTCTATTTCCTTGCTATTTGGCTCGCATGTGCGCACGTAGCCCAGTGGCTTTCTGGGTTTGCACAGGCTGTGCAGTTCCCAGCAACGTCCAGGGCTCCCTCGGCGGTAGACCTCGAGCCGCGGAGCACCAGCGACAGTTCTTTGGCTGGCTCTGAGGCGTGGAGCCCACCAGAACCAGGCTAGAACCTGGACAGGCCTGGCAACGCTGCTGCGAGTTCGGCCGGAGCACTCAACCGGCTTTGACAGCCTCTTCATCAGGAGTTCGGCCGGAGCACTCGGCCGGCTTTGACCTGCCTCATGGTCCGGCGGTGGTGACCTGCCTCATCGTCCTGCGGTGGTGACCTGCCTCATTGACCTGCGGCGGTGACCTGCCTCATCGTCCTGCGGTGGTGACCTGCCTCATCGTCCTGCGGTGGTGACCTGCCTCATCGTCCTGCGGTGGTGACCTGCCTCATCGTCCTGCGGTGGTGACCTGCCTCATCGTCCTGCGGTGGTGACCTGCTTCATCGACCTGCGGTGGTGACCTCCCTTCACAGCGGGGAGGAGGCGTCTCTTCTCTCCTCCTTTCCAAAGCCAGCCTCGGTGCTCCTTCGGCGGCAGGCCTCGAGCCGCAGAGCACGAGGTGCTTGAAAATTTGGCGAAGTCGCCATTTTGGCAGTTTACGTCACTCGGGCAAGGGAGGTATCAAGTGGCAAGTTGCTGTCAGTTGACATTTTGCAGCTTGCCCACCAAAGTCTGGCGCCAAAGGTCACAATCTTTGTAAAGTATAGTTACTTAGTGATATATATTGCTATGGTTAAGTGCTGTGAATTGTATTATATATTGAATTTGCTTTTATTGTAAATTTACTTGCAGGTATATTGCATTTGCCTTTGTTGTAAATTTACTTGCTATTAAGAATACATAATGTCTATGCAATTTCAAGATGATACAGATGGTATACCTCCTTCTGAGGCTGAAAGTAGGAATGAAAGGCCCCAAAGGATAAAGCACCCTTCAGCCAAGATGCTAGCCCATCTAATAGATGAAAAGGAGCTCCTCCATGTGAGGTTAGGTTCGGCATGGGAGCGAATTGTAACATTGATGGACAGAATTGAGAGCTTGGGTATTACAAGGGTGCCATCCATATTACAGACAGACCTTGAAGAGACCTTCGGTCTCTGGAGGGGTTTGGTGTCTAAGATAGTCCAGGTCCTCGAGCGCATTAACGCCAAGGATTCAGAGTTAGAAATAGTGAGTGTCTTAGCTGACACTAATGAGAAAGAAAATAAGGTGAGGGCAATTCTAGATGCCTTGGAATTTAGTTCTCCACCTGTTAATCTAAGGTCTGAGCCAAAAGGAAATCAGTCTTCCTTATGCAGCCATGAGACCAATCTTTTAAAATCACCTGCTGTGGCACTTAGTCTTAAGTCCAACCGCTCTAGCCAGGTATCTAAACTAAGGGAGTGTGCATCATCTAAACATAGCCACTCTAGCAAGTCTTCTGCTGCTGGGAGTGCCATCTCTTCCCTAGCTGCCTTGCACATTAAGGAGGCTGCACGTCTGGAGCTAAAGAGCAAGGTAGCGGGGGCGGAGGCTGATGCTAAGGCAGCTGATCTCACCCTTCCCTTTAAAGAAGAAGAGCAACGACTGCAAATAGAACAGGCCCGTAGACAAAGCGAAATGCAAATGGAACAGGCCCGTAGACAAAGCGAAATGCAAATGGAACAGGCCCAAAGACAAAGCGAAATGCAAATGGAACAGGCCCAAAGACAAAGCGAAATGCAAATAGAACAGGCCCGTAGACAAAGCGAAATGCAAATAGAACAGGCTCGTATAGAGATGCTTAGAATAAAGATGGATGCCGCAGCCAAAAGGGTAAGGGCTGAGACTTTGGCCAAGGCCCTAATTGAGCCACTCACAGAAGAAAATGTAAGCCAGTTACCAATACAGGATCCTTCTGCCAAAGTGTTTGCGCACCTTGGCAGCATGAACAGCCAGTTTTCGGATGAGGAACAGGGAGACTTCTCTCCTTACCCAGAGCAGGGCCCCAAAGTCACTTTTGAATTTCCTGCAGAGCAGAGCGTCATAGCGGGGAGCTCACCCTTGCTCGAGCTACCTGTGCCTCCTGCTAAAACCCTAGGTCAGTCAATCAGGGCCTCAAGGCCGAGTGCTAGTTGGCCCCTACAGACAGCTGCACAGGGAACCATCGATTCGTCAGTGGTCGATGTCATCCCTCCAAGAGGCCAAAGGTTGACGCAAGGTACACGGTGGGAGTCCACTCCACAACAGCAAACTCCTCAATTGTTCCCTTCGACGCCAGAGTCCCAGCTTGTCTCCATCATCAGAAGCCCCAGAAGAGATCTTAAGGACAAGGGTGTCGAAAAGTTTTCGGACAAGCCTGAGGAATTTCTTCTCTGGAAGGCCACCTTCCAGAGAGCAATCAGAGACTTAAAGTTATTGCCTGAGGAAGAACTGACTCTTCTGGCTGCATGGTTGGGCCCAGCCTCATCCTCACAAGTTAAGAAGATCTACGCAGCCCACGTAGCCGATCCCGACAAAGCCCTGGAAAAGGCCTGGGCCAGGTTGCAGCAGAGGTATGGGGCCAGCACAGAGATTGAAGCATCTCTTATGGACAAGCTCCAAAGGTTCCCAGCTTTAAAACTCAAAGACTTCAAACTCTTGTGGGACCTCAGCGATCTCCTTGCGGAATTAGAGTCGGCCAAGGAGAATCCAGAACTGCCCGGTTTGAAGTGCCTCGATCAGCACCTGTCCCAGAGGCAGATCTTGACCAAGCTGCCCTTCACTTTGCAAGAACGCTGGGGACAGGAGGTCTTCAACTACAAGGAGGCCCACTCCCAGGCATACCCTCCATTTTCTCATTTGGTCCAGTTCATCACCAGGGCAGCCAGAGAAAGGAATGATCCACAGACGGGCCTCCCCACCTTATACCAAGGGACCCAGCCAGAGAAGGCACCTGAAGTGGACAAGAAACCACCTAGAGAGGCCAATAGACCTGTCAGCGTAAAGGCAGTCGAAACTCAACACAAGACTGATGAACCCAGGTCGGAGGTAAAAGAGTTGCTCTGCCCCATTCACCAAAAGCCTCACAGCTTGGCCAACTGCAGGGAGTTTAGTAGAAAGACATACAAAGAAAGGCAACAGCTAGTTCAAAAGCAGGGAATCTGCTTTAGATGCTGTGGAGCAACTCCACACTTTGCATCCAACTGCAAAGAAAACATCAAGTGTGAGAAATGCAACAGCCTCAAGCATTGCACCGCAATGCACAACTCCAATATCATCTCCCACCCCAAAGAGAACGCTTCACCAAAAGAAAAGTCAGCAGTCGAAGACACCGACAAGCCAGCCGTACCAGAGATGCAGGTGGAGGTTTCAGCAGTCGCCTGCACAGAGCTGTGTTCTGACTCGCACCAGTACAGAGTTTGTCATCCTATCTGCCTAGCGGATGTATATCCATCCAAGAGCCCTTGGCTTAAAAAGAGACTCTATGTGGCCCTAGATTCACAGAGCGATGCCTCCCTAGCTACTCCAGAGTTCTTCCGCATGTTTGACCTTAAAACCAAGATGGTCAATTACACCATGACTACATGTGCAGGAAAAAAGAAGTTGCAGGGTCGCATAGCATCTGGCTTTGTTGTCTCCTCTTGCGACCAGAAGAGACAGTTCAAGTTGCCAGACCTGATTGAGTGTTCCTCTATTCCCCGGAACAAAAGGCAGATTGTCACCAGAGAAGTTGTGGAGGCTCATCCACATTTGCGACGGTTAAAGAATGCTATACCAGCCTTTCGGCCAGATGTGGACATTGCCCTTTTGCTTGGCTCGGACTGCCCGAGCTTGTTCTGTGTGAACGACCAAGTTAAAGGACCTCCAGGTGCACCTATCGCACAACAATTGCCATTAGGCTGGACAGTCATAGGCCCAGTGTGCATAAACAAGATGCACCCACCATCGTCGTTGGACTCCAATCAAGCACAGGTGCTTAAAGGTGGATGTCCTACACTTGTGCGCAGTTGCCTAAGTCATATCTCGGTCTACTGCCAAGCAATAACTCCAGAGTATTCCTCCATCTTCAAAGTCTCTGAGAGAGACGAAGCCACAGCGCTCTCGAAAGATGAGCAAAGGTTTTCGGACATTATGAATGCTCAAGTCTCACGAAGTGCAGAGGTGAAAGCCTGCAAATCAACCACAGAAATCAAGATGGGCCAAAGATCTTGTCTGGAACGACACCATTTTGAACGTTTTTCGGAATGGCACAGTCTTCTTAGAGCAGTTGCTAGGCTTATACATCGCTTAGTCTGCAAAGATAGTCAGCCTTTGCAAGTTCAGGACATGTTGAAGGCTAAGGGAGTAATATTCAGGTCAGTTCAGAGGCATGAGTTTAGTCTAGAAATAGCCAGGTTAGAACAAGGGCTTGACACCCCCAGCCGGAGTTTCTTGCGTGAGTTAAACCCATTTCTAGACAAGGAGGGCATTTTAAGAGTGGGAGGGAGGTTAGCTAAGGCTAAACTCAAAGTGTGTACAAAGAACCCCATCATCATACCCCCTAATAGTCACACTGCATTGCTGCTCGTTCGGCATCACCATGAAAGGATCCATCATCAGGGTAGAACTCTGACTGAGGCGACCCTTAGAAATGAAGGCCTGTGGGTGGTAAATGCTAAAAGTTTGGTCAGCAGTGTTATTTTTAAGTGTGTCAAATGTCGGCGACTCAGACGTAACTGTCAAAGTCAGTTAATGGCAGAACTACCTCAGGATAGGACTTTGACAGACCCACCCCTTTCCCATGTGGGAATCGATGTGTTTGGTCCTTGGGAGGTTGTCACTAGGAAAACCAGGGGTGGTGTTGTAAATAACAAAAGATGTGCGGTTTTGTTTACTTGTTTGTCAGTACGAGCTGTCCATATAGAGGTTGCAGAGGGAATGGACACTTCATCATTCATAAACGCATTGAAAAGGTTCATAGCCCTCAGAGGGCCAATTAAGTCAATTTGGTCGGACTGTGGCACCAATTTTGCATGTGCAGACCTTAGCCAACCACTTCTGGAAGAGGTGGAAGGCCGAATACTTAAGCCAGCTTCCAACCAGAAGACTCTGGCAAACCCCAAAGGACAATTTCAAGGCGGGATACCTTGTGTTGCTAAAGGACAAAGACTTGCCCCGCTATGCCTGGCCTATGGGCATTACACTAAAGACCTTTCCTTGCCCTGACGGTAAGGTTAGAAAAGTTCAAGTAAAGACTCATAGTAAGGACAAAATGTCTGTCCTGGACAGACCAATTAGTGACCTCGTGTTGCTTATTGGAGATGTTTAAAGTTCTAGTGTTTGTATTGTTGTGTATACAAAGGTGTTTGTATGTTTTTGATTGGTAAATTCCCACATCCTGGGAATTTAGCGGGGAGTGTTCCGTCCCCCAGGACGATGGTTTGCCTTACCTATTGGTCGTTTGTTTGTTTTCCCTCCTTTACATTTTGTTTGAGCCTCTGGCTGCAAAAGCCTAGGAAAAGTGGCTTGGAATCTGCAAGAGCTGGCTGCAGTTTTCTTTGCAGTGATTGGTCAAAGAGTGCAACATCTTAGGACCGCCCTTTTTACCAGGGTCTAGTCTCCATTTTGGAGCTTCATTCTGGCTATAGTCTTCCAACGTGCTGGAGCTGTGCAAGGCTAACTGGGACAAATCATCCTCAAAACCAGGCCAATCTAAGCCTATCCAAATTAGATAAGTATTGAATTATATTGATCTGGAATAGGAAATCTAGTTAGAGGAGCAGAGTTATTCCATCGCTTCTAGAACTAATCTTTGCTGTAAAGATAGGGAAGGAAAGAGTTTCTCCTTCTAATATAGGCAGCGTGATTAGGGTATAGTGGTTTTATAATCACCTTTGCCTTCTGGAACCAGGGATAATTCTGTGACTAAAACCTATAGAAATTTGTTTCATTTTCTGCAACTTTAAGATCTGTGCCAGGTTTACAACCTTGTATGAATAAACATCCTTTTTTGAAGTTATCCAGACTCAGTCGTTCAATATCTATAGGACAGCTTATAGGGATTTGCAGTTCGCCCGGATAAAGGACGGCACGTTTCAGTTTTATAGTTTTTTATTGTCTGGCGGACGGCACAGTTTTCCATACTGCTACCTCTGCCTCCTGCGACACTTTGACTTCACTTGAGACATGGAACCCTCTGGCTCCCATCACATGACATTGATCTACTTCCAGTGGGGCTCCCTGCCTCAAGTGAAGTCAAAGTGTCACAGGAGGCAGAGGTAGCAGCATGGAAAACAATGGGAGGAAGCCCGGTGGTGATGTTTCCCCTCTGCAATGAAGTGAGGGGCAAGCTGGTTCTTTTTAGAAAGTCAATGGTAGTTCCAAATGGGTAAAGGAAAAGGTCCGATATTATAATCCACAATGAAAACTCGATAGTTCTCCAAAGAAATCGAAGTGTCCATGGGTTGAAACAGAGAAACAAGGCTGGCAGAAACAGAGTTCAACCCACTGGAAAAACTTCGTAGCAATCAAGGCAGCAAGGTTGTCAAGGCTGAGGCAAACTTGAATCAGTAACAAGGAATCAACTGAAGTAAAGTCAAGGTATACAGTACGGCCCGACTGGAACTGGCTTGGAAACAAACAAGAGCTGGAGACGGAGAAAACCTCTCTCAAGGAAGAGCAACGTTGACACCACAACAAATCTACTGATCAAAACACTTTTAACAGATTCCAGACTGTTCACAATTTAGGGAGTACGAACTCCCAAAACTTTCTCGTGGGAACACTACCCATTATCCCATCTATCTGCCAGTCTCTGGCTCTGGCGAACCCCTTGTTTTGCACTTCTCTCTCTGGTCACAAAATCTCTACGATTAAAAACCGCATTCTCAGGCATCTCAGCAACATCTGGCTCTATCTGCGAGGGAGGAGTAGAAGAATCTTCCCCAATTAGTAAGTCTCTAAAGTCAATATCTTCGGGCACCTGCAGCTGCAAAGGCCCCTTCGTGGACGGTAAAATGTTACTATAATCCTCAGCATTATCTGTGTCAAAGTGCATGCCCTGAAACACTGCAGGTCCTGATGCTATGGGTGGCTGGGATCTAACATAAAGTAGTGTCAAACTGCATTCATTCTACGGTATACTCTAGATGCTCCCTAAGACAGTTCTATTTTTTTAAGGGAGAGGTCCCCAAACTAAGGCCCGTGGGCCGGATACGGCCCTCCAAGGTCATTTACTTGGCCCATGCCCTCAGTTTTAGACTGAGGATCGCCCAAAGTCTAAAATGAGTTGAAGGCACACAACAACAATCCTAATTAACTTGACTATCTCATTGCCCAGAAGCAGGCCCACACTTCCCATTGAAATCCTGATAGGTTTATGTTGGTTAAAATTGTTCTTATTTTTAAATATTGTATTGTTCTTTCATTGTTGTTGTTGCTGTTGTTTTTTGCACTACAAAGAAGACATGTGCAGTGTGCATAGGAATTTGTTCATTTATTTTTTCAAATTCAGCCCCTCAACAGTCTGAAGGATTATGGACCGGTCCTCTGCTTAAAAAGTTTGAGGACCCCTGGTTTAAGGTATAGAAGGTATGTGTGTCATATTTACAGATGACACAAAATGGGCAGGGTGAAGCAAATATCTTAGAGAACAGGATAAGAATTCAAAATGACCTTGACAGATTGGAAAGCTTGGCCAAAATTAACAAAATGAATTTCAACTGGGATAATTCTAAAATACCATATTTAGGCAAGAAAAATGAAATGGATAAATAACGGGATGAGTGACATGTGGTTTAAAAGCAGTACATCTAAAAAAAGTATATAGGGGTCTTAGTAGACAACAAACTATATATTAATCAACAATGTCATGCAGTAGCTAAAAAAGCCAATGCAATTCTAAGCTGTATCAATAGAAACAGTATGTCCTGATTAAGGGAAGTAGTCAAGCCACTCTATTATCTTTTGATCAGAACATCCCTGGAATACTATCTCCAGTTCTGAGCACCACTGTTCAGGAAGGTCAAAGAAGGGTGAGCAGGATAATCAAAGGTATGGACTGGATGGCCTGTGAGCTCTCTTCCAATTCTATGATTTTATGAAAACAAACTTTATGCAGAATGACTTCGAAAGCTTGGAAAAAAGAAGACTGAGGATACATCGACATTGTAGAATTAATGCAGCTCAACACCACTTTAATTGCCATGGCTCAATGTAATAGAATACTAGGATCTGTAGTTTGGTGAGGCAACCAGCACTATTTGGCAGAGAAGGCTAAAGACCTTGTGAAGCTACAACTTTCCATGATTCCATAGCATTGAGCCATGGCAATTAAAGTGGTGTCAAGCTGCATGAATCCTACAGTGTAGATAGATGTACCCTGAGAAGTGATGTGAAAACCATCTTTAAATATCTGAAAGGGTATCTTGTGAAAAGTGGAACAAGATTATTTTCTACTGCACCAGAGACTAGATCAGGAAGCAATGTATTAAGATTACAGGAAAATAGATTCTACCTAAACATTAGGAAGATTTTTTTTTCATGTAAGAACTGTTCATCAGTGGATTAAATTGCCTTGGAGTGGGTGGGCTTTCTGTCTCTGAAGCCTTTATACAGAGATTGGAAGGACATCTTTCAGGACTGTTTTGATTATGAATTCCTGCATAGCATAGAATTGATGCCTTTCAACTCTAAGATTGTATGATTCTAAGTGCCGGCCCCTGGTGCATTCCCAACAGGTTCATATGACTATAGGATCTGTCATGGGGAGGAGGGGATATATCTCCTACAACAGCCATAGTTGTACATATCCAGATCCAGCTCAGTAGATAATGCAAGCACAGCCTGGTACCCACTACAGGGTTTTTTTAAATTGGCAGAGAGGTCTTTGTATCAAGCCTGTAGGGCAATCCCCCTGCTTGCTCATTTCATTTTGGTCATGCATATTCTCATCATTAGTATTTCTCCTCTCCTACTTCCTCTCAGTAGGTTTTCATCTCTCTTTCCTTCCTAAATCCTTATTAACACCACCAGGAGTACCTGCTAATCTTTAACACTAACAGCCTGGGCTTGCTGATCCTCTTCCTGCTCTTTTTATTATTGTTATCCTCTCCAGTGTCCTTATTCTGAGATATCCTGGCACATCAAAGACCTTTGCAAGGACAGCACAGCACCTTCACTTGGCGGGATGCCATCTGGTTGCAAAGTATTTGCCTATTTTCAAATAATATAGCACCTATTCCTTGATCTTACCCCCATTAAATGAAAAATCCTGGGAAACAAGGCAAAATTATTCCACTGGAAAATACTTTTTTGCCACCTGCTTAGTGTGCCGAGATGTTCACAAAAGGGTGCTGGAGTGGTGACAAAAACAAAACAAACATAAACCTGTTACTGAATATGTGTGCAAGAGAGCTTTCTTGTTAATGAGAGTGCCAGAAATGTACAGTTTCCACAAAAGGCTTCTTCTACATCACTGTTTACTTTGCTGAAGTTCATTATATTTTCCTGGAAATGATGACAGATTCAGCCATCCAGGCCCAAGGCTTAGATTGTTTGACTCTGAAAAATCTGGTTTTGAATCCCTGCACGTTTAACCATTTTAGAGCTGCTCTGGAAGTGTTTATCAGCATATGTATGCTACACCTTAAAAAAATTCTTTAAAAGGTAATTTTAACCATAAAAGTAATAAGAGAGGGTTCTACCATTGCCTCTTTATTGTTCAACTTCTATATTTTGGTTTTACATTAATTTTAAATTGTAGTGGAATCTCATACCACAAATTAGTAACTCGGGAAAATCACATTTTTGCCGTATACCAACAATAGAATGGTTTTATGACCTTGCTCTTCTTCTTCTTGCCCCTGGTGTTAAAGCGCTGAACTGCTGAGCTTGCGGACCAAAAGGTCCCAGGTTCAAATCCCGGGAGCGGAATGAGCACCCGCTGTTAGCCCCAGCTCCTGCCAACCTAGCAGTTCGAAAACATGCAAATGTGAGTAGATCAATAGGTACCTCTCCGGCGGGAAGGTAACGGTGCTCCATGCAGTTATGCCGGCCACATGCCCTTGGAGGTGTCTACGGACAACACTGGCTGTTCGGCTTAGAAATGGAGATGAGCACCAACCCCCAGAGTCGGTCACGATAGTACTAATTGTCAGGGGAAACCTTTACCTTTTTACCTATTTCTTTATTATTTGCTTTTTATGGTTTTAACCTGGATTGTTTTAATATTAATGTTGTTTAATACTGTTTTAATATTTGTATATTTTAATGTTGCATTGAAATGCTTTTAGTTGTGAGCTGCTTTGAGTCTCTGTAAGAAGAGAAAAGCAGGATATAAATAAACATAATAATAATAATTGCTCTAAATTTGATTTCACTTGTTTGTTGGCGAAATGTGTTGAATACTGTAGAATTAATGCACAAGATAGAAATCCATAGAAAAATTAAGATATTGATTTTTTTTTCAAAGGGGAAACCTCTCTCCTCCATAGAGCAGCGGACAAGGTCTGCTGTGGATAGGAGGTAGAATTCATAAAGGGCTATTGCAGTAGTTTTCAACCTGTGAGTCCCCAGATGTTTTTGCCTTCAACTCCCAGAAATCCTAACAGCTGGTAAACTGGCTGGGATTTCTGGGAGTTGTAGGCCAAAACACCTGGCGACCCACAGGTTGAGAACCATTGGTCTATAGGGATGCCAGTTCCATCACTGAAGTTCATAAAGGAGTTCTGCTGGACCTCTCCATAGCATCTGACACATTCGAGCATGGTGTCTTTATGGGCCACCTCATTGGATAGGAACTGTAGTACTCTTCTGCAGTGGTTTCAGTCCTTCCTGGAAGAGTGAACTCAGAAAGTGGAACAGGGATAGTTTTGTTTTACACTCTGGCCATTAGCCTATAAGGTCCCTCCATCATCAGTTTTGTTCACAGTGCTGTTTAACATATACATGAAATTTTTGGGAAAGGTTATCCAGTGTTTGGAGATTTGGTGTCACCAATATGCTGATGAGACTCTACTCTATCTCTCCCATCTAATTCTAAGGGATTTGTTTATCTATTGAACCATTATGCTATCATTGCCTTCAACCAATTGGTGAAGGCAAATAAATTAAAACTTAATCCACCTAGGGAATGGGGATTCAGTCTGTTCAAACTGACAGCTTATGTGTATTCCTAGACTCAACACTGAGACCTGATGATCAGTGGTAGCCAGGAATATATTTTCACAGTTTAGATTATTGGAGCCCCCAGATGGCGTAGTGGACTAGGTGACTTGAAGGTTGGGTTGCTGACCTGAAAGCTGCCAGGTTCGAATCCCACCCGGGGAGAGCATGGATGAGCTCCCTCTATCAGCTCCAGCTCCATACGGGGACATAAGAGAAGCCTCCCACAAGGATGGTAAAAACATCAAAAAAAAAAAAACATCCGGGCGTCCCCTGGGCAACGTCCTTGCAGACGGCCAATTCTCTCACTCCAGAAGCAACTCAAGTTGCTCCTGACACGAAAAAAAAAAGTTTAGATTATTGTATCTGTCCCTTGAGAAGATAGAACTGGGTACAGTGACACATGTCTTAATTATATACTGATTGAACTACAGTATCACATTACTGAATACAGCTTCAGTAGGTTTAGTATGCCAGTTACAGGGACCAAATAACTGCCTCACTGAAACAGCTCCACAAGCTACTAGTTTGTTTCTGGGCACCATTCAAAGTGCTAATCATGGCCTATAAAGCTCTACAGAGCTTTGTTTTTGTGTGCCTTAAAGTTGTTTCTGAGCTATAGTGACCATAAGGTGAACCTATCACAGAGTTCTCTGGGACTGAGAGTTTGTGGCTCACCTATGGGTTTCCATGGCTAATACTGGTCTCCAGAGTTGGAGTCCAATATACTGTACTTAGGTTCAAGCTATCTTGTTCAAAAAGGCTTTTAATTGTTAATTTGTAGCAAGTAGAATTGAAGTATTTTAAACTGCATTGTTGTATTTTGAAAACTGTTTTATACCTTTAAATGATGACATTTTGTAGTGATGTTTAATTGTGTGTTAACATTTTTATTATCAAGTTTCAAGCTAATCTTGTTTTCAGCCTTTGTAAGCCACTTTGGGTCCCATGTTGGGAAAAAGATGTCGTATAAATTATAGAAATTAACTAACAAATGGCAGGTAGGCAGATACACTATTTCACATATTGGAGTATATAACTCATATAACTCACATACTTGCAGTCTATATCTTTCTTCTTTACTCGTTCAGTCGTTTTCGACTCTTCGTGACCTCATGGACCAGTCCACGCCAGAGCTCCCTGTCGGCCGTCGCTGCCCCCAGTTCCTTCAAGGTCAAGCCAGTCACTTCAAGGATACCGTCCATCCATCTCACCCTTGGTCGGCCTCTCTTCCTTTTTCCTTCCATTTTCCCCAACATCGTGATCTTTTCCAAGCTTTCCTGTCTCCTCATGATGTGGCCAAAATACTTCATCTTTGCCTCTAGTATCCTTCCCTCTAGTGAGCAGTTGGGCATTATTTCCTGGAGGATGGACTGGTTGGATCTTCTTGCAGTCCAAGGCACTCTCAGGATTTTCCTCCAGCACCAGAGTTCAAAAGCATCTATCTTCCTTCGCTCAGCCTTCCTCATGGTCCAGCTCTCACAGCCATAAGTTACTATAGGGAATACCATTGCTTTAACTATGCGGACCTTCATTGCCAGTGTGATGTCTCTGCTTTTCAGTATTTTATTGAGGTTGGCCATTGCTCTCCTCCCAAGAAGTAAACGTCTTCTGATTTCCTGGTTGCAGTCTGCATATATCAGTGCACAATCCACAAAAAATAGTCACTGGAAAGAACAAAGTATTGCCTGAGTGCAATACTCAGTTTGTTTTCTACAAAGAAAGGAACATATGCTCCAATGGCTATCAAGGTTTCTCAAGCCAAGATGCTTACTGATTCTGTATGGAGCACCGATATGGTATACCTGATGTCAATGAGAAATTGCAGGCAAAATTCTAAAAGAAGCTATGGGCATTCCCAAAATGTGTTGGGGGAGCATCTCTAAAATTGGATCCAGAGTTATAAGCATGGTGTGGCAGCAGGTACCTTGTTACTAGTTACACTTAAAATCAAGTGGTTTGTTTAACCTTGACAGGTTCTTATGAACTTGCTGGAAGAAATGTCCTGATTTTAAACATGATTTGTTTCTCATTCAACATGTTTGCTTTAAAGGAGAATTCACAAGATGAACCACCAATTAAACAGTGAATCCAGAATATAGAGAAAGAACCAGCTTGCAATTTCAGTAAGTCTACTCTAGTTATGGTTAGATCTGGTTGCAACACACAAATGTGATCTACTTTGGAACAGTGCTATTGCTGCTGCCCCTACAGGTGTGACAGAATGTCCTGTCTTCTAAATAATAATAATAATAATAATAATAATAATAATAATAATAATAATAATAATAATAACTGTCGGACTTCTGAATCCAGACTGACAAAGTTCTGGAACACAACACACCAGACATCACAGTTGTGAAAAAGATAATTGATGTCGCCATCCCAGGTGACAGTCGCATTGACGAAAAACAACAGGAAAAACTCAGCTGCTCTCAGGACCTCAAGACTGAACTTCAAAGACTCTGGCAGAAACCAGTGCAGGTGGTCCCAGTGGTGATGGGCACACTGGGTGCCATGCCAAAAGATTTCAGCAGGCATTTGGAAACAACAGACATTGACAAAATCACGATCTGCCAACTGCAAAAGGCCACCCTACTGGGATCTGCACACATCATCCGAAAATACATCACACAGTCCTAGACACTTGGGAAGTGTTCGACTTGTGATTTTGTGATACAAAATCCAGCATATCTATCTTGTTTGCTGTGTCATAAAATAATAATAATAATAATAATAATAATAATAATAATAATAATAATAATAATTTATTTTTGTATCCTGCCACCATCTCCCCGAAGGGACTCAGGGTGGCTAACATAGGGCCAAGCCCAGAAGACAAAGTGTAAACAAGTTAAAATATAAAACAAAATGATAAAATAACAAAACAATATAATAATCAAAAATAAATTGAAGCGCAATTATACAGATAAAACCATAAAACAAGATATATGTTGTTTGTTAGAAGGTGATCAATATGAACACCAAGAACATAGAATTGTGACTACTCAAAATGGAAGGCCTCAGTCGTGCAAATGGTGAGAGGGGACAAATAATACTTACGACTCCATCACATGACTGGTTTTCATCCTCATGGGATGCTTCTGCCTCAGTTAAGCCATGGAGCTCCACGCCACCCATCAGATGACATTTTAAACCATGAGGCCAGCACAGGGCAAATTGATGCGGGGGACCTCATCAATGTGATGAGGTCCTTAGTGGTTAGAATGCATGTTTTGGATGTAAGTGTTCAGTGAGTTCAAATTCATTACATTCTCCACTGAAAGGAGCTCAGGCAGAAACCCTGGGATAAACCTCTGCTTGAGATCTTCAATATAATATAATATTGGAAAGAAGCTTGATGTTGTGTTCAGAACTAGATCAACCAGGATCTATAAGCTTCAGGATCTATAAACAAGAATATATCAACCTCAGACTCTGCTTTGCTAGAGGAAAGGCAAAAGTTTGGGAAACATTTGACGTATATACCTAGCTGATATGAGAACTCAATGTTCTCTGTTTTAGCTTTTCCATGCTGGATACTTGGTGATTAGTTTCCATTTTCACTTGAAAGAGGAGACAAGTGGGAGTGATTGGCCAATGTAAACCACCGCTTCTCATTCATAAATGATAAGCCGAGATTCTCAAGAATTCTGGCATAGTGTTTCTGTATAAACACTGCCTGTAAATGGTAGCTTCAGGGAGTGGTAGCTGATTTTTTAAAAATCAGTCCAGAAATAAATATATGTGAGAATGTTGAGAGAAAAGCAGAAGCATTCAGGTTGTGGGCTGAGAAAAATAATGTTAACAGAAATACATAATGATCCCAAAACAAAACAACAGCTAATAAGCAAATTTGATTTAGATCATTCACAGAAAGAATGCACGATGAGATATCATTCACTTGAGCTGGTTACTGAAGATCATTAACAGATTATTTCCAGCATGAAAAAACACAGTTTTTCAACAACTTCACAGTACAACAATGCCTGGAAAACAACGTCATGTGATAAGGCTGAGCCAAAATTAGAACTACGGCATTGCTACAATGTTATAACAGCATGATTTGATAAGATTTTTAATCTCTTCCTCTGGGAGACAGGGCTGAATGGGAAATGCAACTGAAATGTATGTCGGGTCCTGAATTCATTCCTGCTATGCATTTTTCCTCCTACTCCTTTTTAAATTCCCAACTCTCCTGACACGCTCAGCAGGATGTAAACATGGGGATTCTCTACCCAGAAGATCAGAGTAGTGCAATGATGTAAGAGGAACATTGCTTCTTTTCTCTGCTTCAATGCTTTGGATCAAAGCTCAGTCATATAGGCAGTATCTTTTGAACTCTTGCCTTCAGCATCCATTCCATTTCCACTATATAAAATATAGATTACAACAATAGAGACCTTATGATCAAATCTAAACATCATGACCTTTTTCTAGCTTGCAATTAGAAGTGAAGAAGGCTAGAATGTTAAAACATATTATCCAGACCTTATTCCCAAACAATACTAGAAGGAGATGTGATTTTCAGAAACATGTGCATTTGCCAGTCAACTGGAATTGCCAGATCACTCTTATTCATTGAATCTTTATGTAACAGAAAACCTTGTATTCTTATTTTGATAAACCAATGATGTGCCAAACCAGATAGATTTTAACAAAGAACAACTGCATGCTCAGCCCACTAAATATTGGATTGGCCTTGAGATGCTTCCGAAGTAGCCAACCACCTCTCAGAGCTGAGCAAAGATGCATAAAACAATTCCAAAAATATATTTGGAACATATATTTATATGTTCAGTTAATTTTTTCACCAATGATGAAGAAGACAACCAAAGCAACTTATCAATGGCAACATCAAAATGTTTTCTCCTCTTCCAAAAGTTATACAGCAATCAAGAATACCTCTTTACTCCACTTTCACAAGGTAAAACTGTGTGCATTTCAAAACCCATTTTGCATAAATATTGTCAGCAAGGAAAAGTACATTCAGAGCAAGCCAAAATGTAATAGGCTAAGTACATGATAAAATGTCCTGGCAAAGGAATGTGGCCTTTTGGAATTAGAGAAGGTGAATCTTTCATGGAAGAATCATTATCAGTTTATTGCATTTGTTCCTGTTTGGGCAGACTTTAATTGGAAAATTAACATGTCTGCAAGGTTATAGCCACACTGAAAAGAAAAATGAATGCAAAGAATGAGAGAAAAGCTGCTAATATTTATCTAGTCCTATAGGCAATGCTGTGTTTCATTTTGCACTTGACCAAAGCTTCCACTTATTTTGTATTGTTTTCTCATTCAAAAGAATAGGATTTAAGACCACAGCAAGAGATGACAGCTGTCAAATTTCCATAGACACATAATTTTAGATCCTTACAGAGGTAGCATTCTCTTTTACTCTAAAACCTGAAGGATAATAAAAGACAAGTTCACTCCCAGGTGCCATCTCAGGTGACAGTCGCATTGACGAAAAACAACAGGAAAAACTCAGCCGCTACCAGGACCTCAAGATTGAACTTCAAAGACTCTGGCAGAAACCAGTGCAGGTGGTCCTGGTGGTGATGGGCACACTGGGTGCCATGCCAAAAGATCTCAGTTGGCATTTGCAAACAATAGACATTGACAAAGTTACGATCTGCCAACTGCAAAAGGCCACCCTGCTGGGATTTGCGCGCATCATCCGAAAATACATCACACAGTCCTAGACACTTGGGAAGTGTTCGACTTGTGATTTTGTGATACGAAATCCAGCATATCTATCTTGTTTGCTGTGTCATAAAAATAATAATAAGATCAGGGTGAAATAATAAACTAGGCTTATACTCGAGTATATACAGTAAGTGGAGAAGCAAGGGAGGCCCCTTCCACACAGCTGGATAAACTTCCACATTTTCTGCTGGAACTGGAATATATGGCAGTGCAGACTCAGATATCAAAGCAGATATTGTGGGATTTTCTGCCTTGATATTATGGGTTATATGGCTATATGGAAAGGCCCGGAGAGAAGCTACTCAGAGGAAAGAATAAACTTTTGAAAGACAAAGGGAAGGGGTAGAGAGGAATGTAAAAAAACACAAACATTTATCATCGGCTTAACTGGCATTTTGTATGAAAGTACAGATATCCTACAGGAGATGAGCTGTTTGTGTATTCATACACAGCATAGGTTTGGACTGGATGGCTCTTGGGGTCTCTTCCAACTGTTTGATTCTACATTTCAATGAGGAGTCAAGTAGATGAAAGATAATTAAAGTAGTCTGTTTTCTTCCCAGAATTAAATTGTTTTGTGTACATGAAAGAAATCAAATCATGAAATTCTCCACTTTTAATTGCTGTTTTTCCTCTCCACTTTTGCTTACATCTTGCCCTGTAAACCTGGTGGCAGCCATTCTCATTCAAAATATCAATGGCAAAAATACATGGTAGATTTTTAAAAAATAGAAATCTGAAGAGAACATTTCTGTGTAAAATGGACAAATAGAGGAACAGTGACAAAATCAACATTTTGCCATGACAATTTGATATTTTTAGGTAAAGGTAAAGGTTTCCCCTGACGTTAAGTCCAGTCGTGTTCAACTCTGGGGGTTGGTGCTCATCTCCATTTCTAAGCCGAAGAGCTGACATTGTCCATAGACACCTTCAAGGTCATGTGGCCGGCATGACTGCATGGAACGTCGTTACCCTCCCGCCGGAGCAGTACCTATTGATCTACTCACATTGGCATGTTTTCGAACTGCTAGGTTGGCAGAAGCTGGAGCTAACAGCGGGTGCTCACTCCGCTCCCCGGGTTTGAACCTGGGACCTTTCGGTCTGCAAGTTCAGCAGCTCAGCGCTTTAACACACTGAGCCACCGGAGGCTCCTTGATATTGTTACTGTTCCTCTATTTGTCCATTTTACACAGTTGCCCTCTTTCTGATAATTCCCATAGCAACCCTATAAAGTAGGCTTGGAGAGGCAGAAGTGACCGATGGTGACACAGTTAACTACACAATCAAGCCGAGTTTTAGACCAAAGTCTCCCGGTTTCAAGTCCAGTACTTTAAACATTACCCTACAGTCATTTTCTCAGGAAATGCTATGATGTTTGAAACAGAGAGAGAGAAAAAATGCCATGATTAATGTGCCTGATTTACATAATTAGAAAGCAAATTAGAGTAATTTGCATAATTAGAATACTTTGCAAAAATATGACTTAGATGCCCAAAATGAAAGAAATGGAATATAGCAACTATAACATTAAAAGGAGAAGTCGCAATTTGTTTCAGTGTCAGATGTAGAGGAATAGAAGATGTTTTATCCAAGCTGGAGAGAAACAAGTCCTACAGTAGAAAACCATAGTTCTTGGACTTGCCTGAGTGGAAAATGGAGACACCTCCTGTCCCTTTAATGACTGTGTAGAAAGGGGTGTTTAACCAGATGTTGCTTGTCACAAAATCAGATAAAATGCAAAAACATACTGAAATCCTTTCTTCTACAGTCAGGGATGGACAATATCTCTAGTTTTTACCCTGACAAGCCAATCTATCTCCATACTCTTATATGAAAAGGAAGACTTAAAAACCATTCTGACAGAAAGCCAAACTTAGGGTGCATCAACATTGTAGAATTAATAAATAATAATGATGATGATGATGATGATGATGATGATGATGATGATGATGATGATGTTATTCTTGTACCCCACCTCCATCTTCCCGCAGGGACTCGGGGCGGCTTAAATACAAAACAAGCATACATACAATAACATCAAATACCGAAAACGCACGAATGAAAATTAAAACATACGATCAAATCATAACCATTAATAAGACAAAGTTAAAATGCAGCAATAAAACATAAGGACAGGCTGGTCAAAAGTGCACTAAGTGAGACTTGTAAACATGGAGGAAGTTAAAAGTGCTATAAGAACATGGGGGAGAACCCAAAAGTGAGTTGAACCCTGAGGCTATATCAAGAAATTACCCATGCGGATGCAACCGATCAGGGATAACCATTAGCATGCCAATCAGGGATAACCAATGCAGTTTGATACCATTTTAACTATTAAGGCTCAATGCCACAAAATCCTGGGATTTATAGTTTGTTAAGCCAATAATAATAATAATAATAATAATAATAATAATAATAATAATAATAATAATAATAATAATTTTATTTTTATACGCCGCCACCATCTCCCCAGAGGGACTCAGGGCGGCTCACAGATATAAAACAAGCATACAGTGGTATCAAATACAAAAACCCACACAAATAAAATTAAAAGGCATAAAATAAAATCACAATCATTATAAAACACATGATAAAACAGAGCAATAAAATCATACAATGTACTGGGCAAAGTGCACTGAGTAAAACTTGTAAACATGAAGGAAGTTAAGGTGCTATAAGATCATGGGGAGAACCTTAAACTGGGGTGAACTCTGTGGCTATGTCGAGGGAATGTTAAGCCAACATATTTCCTTGGCAGAGATGACTGGAGACCTTCTAAAATGAGAACTCCCATGATTCCATAGCATTGAGCCATGGCAGTTAAAGCAGTGTTAAAAGGTAAAGGTTTCTCCTGACGTTAAGTCCAGTCATGTCTGACTCTGGGGGTTGGTGCTCATCTCCATTTCTAAGCCATTGTCCGTAGACACCTCCAAGGTCATGTGGCCGGCATGACTGCATGGAACGCCGTTACCTTCCCGCTGGAGCGGTACCTAGTGATCTATTCACATTGGCATGTTTTCGAACTGCTAGGTTGGCAGAAGCTGGAGCTAACAGTGGGCGCTCATTCCGCTCCCGGGATTTGAACCTGGGACCTTTCGGTCTGCAATTTCAGCAGCTCAGTGCTTTAACACACTTTGCCACCGGGGCGAATTCATCTACAGTGTAGATGAATTGTAGATTAAGTATGACACTAGCTTATGTGATCTGTACAGTACACATTTTCTTGTAAACTGTTTGCCATTGAAACATTATTTAAAAAAAACAATGATACTGTCTCCAGCCAGTAACGACACTGCTCAACTGGGCTTCGATAGTGCAAAACTCTTTCCAGGATCATGGAAGCCACCAGCTGCCACTACATATGAGTGAGTTCCAATAGTGATCCTCAGTTTTCCTAGCGAAAGCATTCCAAAGTAATAATTCACTGCCATTGGCCCTACTTCAGATAGAAAGGTCAACCAAAGAAAGACCTTGGAAGATGGTCACATTTCAAGGGCAGGTGCATGTGGAGAAACTAGCAGGCAACATAATATTGCATCCTGAGGAACCCCAACTGCACTGATAGATTATGTAAGACAATTGACTAGCCCAAACAACTAGCTGTTTCTCAAAACACCTCAAGAACATTGTTCAATGTATTTATGGGCTTATGGGATGATTACGGTAAAATCAGCCTTGACTGCTGTGTTCCTTAACCAGGGGTTTGGGGCATTTGCTTCAGGAGACAAAATGTTTAGGACTTCACTTTCTAAGCCAAAAACTGTCCCATTGTGCAGCAATGAAAAGTAGCTCTCTGAAAAAAGACAAAAAACAAGAAGACGAAAACAGGACCATTAACAGTGCTGACTCAAGGTTCAGTGCTAAATCAAAAGATAAAGATGGTATCTTCTCACATGGCAATGGGTTAACATCACACATAAAGTAGCAGGCTCGCTTAGGAGACCTATTAATGTTGTGTTCTGCTTACCTTTGTCCTTCAGTGGAGGGAAATACATAGAGAATTCATAAGAAACAGCAACAAAAGTTCCTGCTCTTTCCTCAGCACATTTTTTTTTGCAAAAGTTTGCCATCTCTTGACTAAAAATCCAAAATGATGTTTATTAAGTTAGTATAAAACACAGTAGCATTGCCAGAGGGAAAATGTTGCTTTTCAGGTAGCAAGCAACATCTGCTGAAATTCCTGCATCTACATAACCTTTAAAGTTACAGAAGCCAAGCTATCTCATTCAAAATATGTTTTAAATATTAGCATGAAGCCGTTTATGGTGCTCTCATGAGGGCTCATATTCAGCCCATGGAGGTGACACTTTCCCCACTTGTACAATAACACTGGCCAACACATATTTTAATGCCTCAAATATTAGACCTATTTCTGGGTATATTTCACCTGCAAATTCAAAAAATGGTTCCAGTTCCCTTTATCAGTTGTAGTTCTTCAGATACATAACATATGCCATATGTTCACCCATTGAAAATCAAAATAACATATCTAAGAAACTAGAGCTGATGTGGTCTATTCAATACATTTTTCTGAATCCACCCCCAAATAACCCCAGGAACAGGTCTAAAAACCAAGATACCAAGATTTTTTGTTATTTTTGGGTTGTGTAATAAATGAAAAACTTTGGTAAGTTACTCTCAGCCTTACTTGGAGCAACATGTATTTCTGTCCTTGAGAAAATGTTAAGAGTAACACATTGGTTCACTACCAAATTTTAAAGACGACATTTCTCTTGCAGAACAACCTCCTTCTTCAGCATGACCAGTAGAAGTACTGAGAGTCTGATCTACGCTTATATTTCATTAAATAATGATTGATGGACTGTTCTCTCTTTCCTCCCATCATTTTTCCCCTTTGAATCTTCCTCACCCACCCAGCTCTTCCTACACACATATCCTAGCTACAAAAAAGAACGTAATTCAGGACTGCCTTCCAAGTGTTTACACAGAGCCACTCAGGGATATGATACCTTCATCTGAATTGCCTTGATCAAAATGTTTGCATTGTGGTTTATTTTTAATCTTTATGTCTTAAATCAGGTGTTAAAAGTTGGTCGCAATAGCATGTAATTTCCTGTTTATCATCTGCTTAAGTGCTGTGACTTCCCCTGCTGTCCTTCAGTCAACTGGTAACTCATCTGTTTTTAATGAGTTGTCAAAAATGATTGATAATGGTTCTGTAATTGTCTTTGCCAGTTCTTTTAGAACCTTGGGGGTGAATATTATACATAACTTTGACTTAGCTATTGTATGCATTTTGATTTCTTTGCGTGCTCCCATCTTCTCCCCCAAAAGCCCACCTACTTAAGAAACTACAAGGAACCTCCACACTTGCCTTTTCCAGGTAACATTTCCCCAGTCTTAATGCAACTTTCCGTTGCAGCAGTACCTATTGATCTACTCACATTAGCATGTTTTCCAACTGCTCGGTTGACAGAAGCTGGGGATAACAGCGGGAGCTCACTCCGCTCCCTAGATTCGAACTGCCGACCTTTCAGTCAGCAAGTTCATTGGCTCAGTGGCTCAGTGGTTAACCCACTGCACCACCAGGGGCACATATATATATATATATATATATATATATATATATATATATATATATGGTAAAAGTTTGCCCTGACATTAAGTCCAGTCATGTCTGACTCTGGGGGTTGGTGCTCATCTCCATTTCTAAGCCGGAGAGCCGGCGTTGTCCGTAGACACCTCCAAGGTCATGTGGCTGGCATGACTGCATGGAACGCTGTTACCTTCCCGCCGGAGCGGTACCTATTGATCTACTCAAATTGGCATGTTTTCGAACTGCTAGGTTGGCAGAAGCTTGAGCTAACAGTGGGCGCTCACTTCGCTCCCTGGGTTTGAACCTGCAAGTTCAGCAGCTCAGCGCTTTAATACACTGAGCCACCAGAGGCTCATATATATATATATATATATATATATATATATATATATATATATGTTTAAATCTAAAAATTTTAGATGAAAATTGACCAAAAAATAGGGTCAATTTATCTAAGGATGAATGTAAGTACTATACTTTAACCCTTATCAAGAAAGAAACCATGTAAAAATATATCCTGGTTTCAATATAGACAAATAAGAGAAAGCTACAATAAAGATTAAAACATTGTGATTTACGGAGAAAGATGCATTCTGGAAAAAAACAATGGCTACAGAAAAGTAATTAATTACGAAAATGTATAAAAAGCTTCTGGACTGATCAACAGAAAAAGAGCGCCTTAAGGTTTCCATGATCAAATGGGCAGAAAATATAGGGCATACAGTAAGACTGGAGGAATGGTAAAAAATATGGAATAAATAATTAAAATATACATATGCATACAACCTGAAGGAAAATTGACAAAAGATTATGTACCAATGGTATTTAATACCTCAAAAACTTTCAAAATATTATCATAATACTGCAGACAAATGTTGGAAGTGCAGAGAGAGTAATGGGAAATTTTACCATATGTGGTGGTCATGTAAGAAAGATATATATATATATATATATATATATATATATATATATATATATGAAGGAAATATAAGAGAAAATCCAAAAAATAGTAAATATTCATTTCCAATTTACACCTGAGTACTTTCTACTAGGAATTCTAGACTTGGAAATAGAGAAAAATGACGATAAATTACTCCATTACTTAACAACAGCAGACAGAATAACATATGCCCAAAAATGGAAATTAAAAGAACTACCAACAATGGGGCCATGGATACTAAAAGTGATAGATATAATGAAAATGAACATATTAACACAGGCAATCACAACAGACAGGAAAAATATAAGAGATTGGTCTTTAATGATACACTTTATGAAACAAGAAAAAATGAATTGGTTAGAAGAAATTACCTATTGAAGTAAAACACATCCCCTAGAAGATGAGACATGAAGAGGGAAAAGTGATAAAGCAAATCTAGAGAATACGACAAAGAGTACTATCCACAAAGAAGGCTGGAAGTTAATTCTACTTTTTTTGAATTTTTCTTTTCTTTTTCATTTTTTCTTTTTCTACTCTTCCTTTTTATGCATTTCTTTTCACATTTTTATTATAGCATTTATTAAATACTATCTTATTCTTACAATAAAAATATTTTGAAAAAAAGAAAGGAACCATCCTTTGCTGTCTAGAGCAGTGAAAGGCAAGGATTCATTCTGTTCCAGATGAACTTAAATGAAGTACCAACTCTCTCTACTTTCTCTGCCATTGCATTGCTTCTAACCTTTTTGAATGCCTGGGTCAAAAATGTTGTTGGCCTCCTACCAACATAGTCAACGCTTTGTGGTTGTAGTAGTACGTTTTTTATATTTGGAAATGCATTTCAGCTGGTTTTGTCTTTGTATTTTGTTTTATGATTTGTATTGTTGCTTTTGCTGGATTATGGCTGTATGTGTATGAAATGTAAATCAAGTGTTTCTGCTGTTTTGCAAGAGTGTGTGTTTCAGTAATGAAACAGTTAACAGCAGGCTAGTTTTGACTGACAGCCTGTTGTGATTGCTATGACCTATCAGGCATGATTTCCGGCCTTGGAGGTCGGGGACTTCCTTTGGACTGAGGAATGTGCTTTCTTATCTCTGTGTGTGTTGAGCTGTGCTTGCCAAGGCGAGAGGCAAGGAGAAGAAATGCTAGCTCAGAGCGATGGCTTTTGGTGTGCTTTGTAAATATGTATCATAGATATTGAAATAAATGTTTGGACTTTAGACTAGAGATGTCTTTGAGTCTGACATTTGAACAGAGGAATTGGTGTGACAGACGATTGCAACCAATTCATCAAGGTGCTGGAGAAGATGATTGATGGAGTTTGAAGAAACCCACCCAGCACACACCCTGACCCTCCACGCCGACAGCTTTTTATGTCTGTTTGTAGATGTAGATTTTGTGTTAGTTTTCCTGAATAAACATTATCAATTAAAAAAATGGTGGCAGCATCCAAAAGCGACTACCCCCCCCCCCCCCAGGTGGTTCTGGTGCTTTTTCCTCTCTGTGAAATGACCCTGAATTTATAAACAAGTAATAACAAAATCCATAACGTTGGCCCCCAGACTTGCACGTGAATAGTACATGAGGTTGACTTATACAGAAGTATATATAATATTTCTTTCTTCTTCTTAGATGAATTGCTTGTGTTATCCCATCCAGCCATGGATCGTTTAGTATGAATGCTGAGACATCACAGGACTACTTCACCAATCCGATTTGACATAAGTTGATTTGATGAAAAGAAATTGAAAGGAAAAGCATGTGAAAAACTGTTTTGTATGACATGCCAACAGCTTATTGAAACTGAAAGTCATTTGCTAGCATTGTTGTCTCCCAGCTAAGGTGATCCTGGAAAATAGGGATAGCAATATGAGTTTGAATTGGTAGCAGACCTATGCAGTCAGGAGTGAAGGAAACATCAAACATATTTTGCTGTTAGCATTCACTAAACTAAGGGTCCTGCCACAGAGCCACAAAACCCAGAATATCAAGGCAGAAATCCCACAATATCTGCTTTGAATTGGGTTATCTGAGTCCATGCTGCTATATATGCAAAACTCACTCGGTGCACTTTGCCCAGTTTGTTTTTATGACTTTTATACTGGTGTCTAAATCATGTTTTACTATGGCCACCATTTTAATTTTACTATGTTAATGTGTATAATTTTGTATTTGTGTCTGTATTTCTTTTTTATATTTTATTTTGTTTGTTGTATTTACCCGGGCTTGGCCCCATGTAAGCCGCCCCGAGTCCCTTTGGGGAGATGGAGGCGGGGTACAAGAATAAAGTTGTTGTTGTTGTTGTTGTTGTTGTTGTTGTTGTTGTTATTATTATTATTATTATTATTATTATTATTATATATTCCAATTCAAAGCAGATAATGTGACATTTTATTCAGCTGTGTGGAAGGGGCCATAGTGGACTCTCGCAATAATAATAACTGGTTTGTTTGATGACCCTCCTTAATACAGGGCTCTTCCACATTGCCATATAACCCAGAATATCAAGAAAGAAAATCCCATGATACCTCCATTGAACTGGGTTGTCTGAGTCCACATTGCCATATATTCCAGTTCAAAGCAGATAATGTGGGATTTTATTCAGCTGTGTGGAAGGGGCTACAGCAAACCTTCTGTATCCACAGATTTGACTATCTAGGTCTTGAAAATATTCCAAAAAAAAGAGGAAAAAATCCCCCAAAGCAAATCTTGATTTTGGCATTTTATATAAGAGGCATCATTTTATTATGCCACTGTATATAAAGGGACTTAAATACTGGAGGTGCCTGGATATAAACTCTAGTAAATACTTAGGGGCACTAAAGAATGCCACAGAGATGAACAAACAGATCGAATGAGCCAAAGTATTCTCCCTTCTTGTCTACCTATCCTGACTCCTGTGTGATATAAACTGATACTCTCAGGCATGTTTTTTTCCACCACTCCTCTTCCCAACAGTTTTTTCTCTGCTCTTCCCTAAAATGGTACTAGAGTAGATCAACACCCCCAGTAATTTTCCTATCTAAAATGGAGTTCCTTTAACAAAGCCTTTAATTTGTTTTCCTAAGCTATTGGAGTCTTCGCTCCTTAATAAGGTCCTCTAACGACTGCATGTACTCTTTACCAATTATGAATGTTGTAACTTGCATGTGTACTTTTACAAAATAATGAAGACACAGAATACAGGGAATAAAAAGAATTCCCTGTATTCAAGTAAAGCAGTTAACAATATGGCTACTATTATAAAAATACTAACAAAATAAGAAAGGATATATTATATTTAAAATTAAAAACCTCAAACTAATATATTAAGGAGAGGGAAAAATATATGAGAGTGAATGAATGCAAAATGACTATAAACTAGGAAATGTTGGGTGGGTTGTTCTACATAAGAGCCTTGGTGGTCCTGATTATTTCAAGGTGGGTTCAACCTCCCTCTTCCCACTCTGTTCCAAAGTCCATGTGTGGAGTCAGATAACTGGTATGTGTATCCTTGTGATGTGAACTCTGCCTGGCAGCAATGGCAGGGCCATTGCCAGAAAAAAATGGGGGTGGTGGTGTTGAAACTTTTTTTTTAGTAAAACATGAAGAATAGTTCCATAATGCAAAATAATTTAGAAATCAGGCTGCATCGACAAACTTCAGCGGACACTCAAGACCAATAAACTTATATATATATATAGTGAATTTTAATACAGTGCAGAATTTAAAACCGGGGAAAGGAAAAAGTGGGGAAATAGTGTGGGGAAAAAGGGGGTAAATTAGGGTAGGGGAAGGGGTGGGAGGTTAGGAAAAAAAGGGACGGACAAAGGGACTGGAAAGAAAGGTTTACAATAGAGAAATAAAATTGAAGGGAAACATACAAAAAGGGAAGTAATCTTCCATTCTTTTCCCTTACGGTAAGTTCTTTACATAAGCTTATTATTTGTCTCTCATACTTTCTTTGATCTCCATTCCCTTAATGTATTCTTCTATTTTTTCCCAATTTGTCTCTCTCATACTTTTTCGTTTAGTCTCTTTCAGGGGGAAAGTAAGTCTATCCATATCATGGATTTCTTTTAATTTATGCAGCCAAATTTCTTTCATCAGGATTTTTTCTGATTTCCATTGTTTGGCATATGTTATCTTTGCAGCTGTGGTACTACAGTAGAGTCTCACTTATCCAACATAAACGGGCCAGCAGAATGTTGGATAAGTGAATATGTTGGATAATAAGGAGAGATTAAGAAGAAGCCTATTAAACATCAAAATAGGTTATGATTTTACAAATTAAGCACCAAAACATCATGTTAGACAACAAATTTGACAGAAAAAGTAGTTCATTACACATTAATGCTGTGTAGTAATTACTGTATTTACGAATTTAGCACCAAAATATCATGATATATTGAAAACATTGACTACAAAAATGTGTTGGATAATCCAGAACGTTGGATAAGTGAGTGTTGGGTAAGTGAGACTCTACTGCATATGTAAATAAAATATCGTCATTTGTATCAAAATTCATCTCTGTGTCCGTAATTCCTAACAAATAATACTCTGGTTTTAGTGGGAATTTCTTGTTTAAAATAGTTTGAATTTCTTCATGAATAATTTTCCAAAGAATTTTTAGATTTCTTGCAAGTCCACCAAATATGATAGAACGATCCTTCCTGGGCCTTACATTTCCAACAATTATTGTCATAGTTTTTATACATCGAACCTAATTTCTTAGGGGTCATACACCAGTGATGAAATATTTTAAGCCATTTTTTTTAAAAAAAAATCTGAAGAATAGGTATATTTAAGTTTCTTATTCCAAATTAATTCCCATTCCATTAGTTTAATCGGAAGACCGATAAACTTTAGTTGACACTCATGGGAATTTGGTTAACCAGTTCAAATTTATGAGTAAACCAGGTTTGTTTAAAATCTGAAAAATTTCGGGAAGGGGGGGGGGTTGAACCCTAACACTCCCCCCCCACACACACAGCCCTGTCTCCAGGGTCTCAGGCAGAAATTCTTTCCTCATTTATTTATTTATTTTGTGTCCAAAGCATTGCATAGTAAATAAGTTTAAAACTGATAAAATCAAGGGATCACAAGCAGCTAAATAGTTTTAGACCAAAAACGGGCAACAGCAACTGCATTGTCTGTAGCTTTAAACAGTTCTTCCCCTGTGCATGAGTCTGGGCATTGTGGTCAAGCATACAGATACGGAGCTGTTTGTTCTACTCCACAGTCGCAAAAGGTGGAGGATTCTTCTAGGTAGTGCCATTTTGCCAGGTTGTCTTTTGATCTGCCAACTCAACTTCCGAGTCTGTTCAGGGACTTCCAAGTTGCCCTTTCTTGGTTTGCCCCTTGAGGAAGAACCTCGTGGGGGCCTATTCAGTTTGAATTGCCAGTTTCCGCCAGGGTCTGAGGATTCATATTTCTGAAGTATGTTTTGCCATGCAACTCTGTGTCCTCAGTGCTCTTCATTACCCACTTGTTGGACTGTAATCCTTAATTCATAGGCTAAGAGCTTGTAGAATATGTCTCCTGCTTCTTGCTTTGCTGCCATCTGGGTGACAAATCTGAATAATTAAGGATTTTTTTTCATCACCGGGCTGCTTCTAGGCTGACATTTCCATCTGAAAAGAAAGAAAGGGGCATGTTTAATTAAAGGAGAAAGTGCTAGGGTTTAACAACGCTTCAGTCACACATACACAGCTTAATAACATGTTGTCCTTTCACAGCAACACAGTATCTGCTCCCCACAACATGTCTACAGTCTGCTATCATAGACTCATAGCAGCAGCAGCAACAACAATCTGCTAAGAGCTTAATCAAAACACAATTAGCAAAGGCCAGAGGCATGACATTTGTGCATGTAGGTATTTTCACAGCAAAATTCATCAACTCGTTATGGGCTGTCTTTCATTACTGCATAGCAGTTTGGTTCTCTTGAAAATGTTTTCATTTCATTGACTTTAAATCCAGTCCTTAATTGGGACGCATCCTGCGCACGTATTCAACTTTTTTTTTTTTGCATGCTTTCTATGAGGATGAGAAACATTCCCACATTTTGAATTTTTAAATCTCAATTTCTTTTTCTCTTGTTTTGTTTTTTTAAATTGTGGGAATTGTCATCAGACTAAATGAATATTCTTCCCCACCTGCAGGTAATCTCATAGATAAGGATTTTCCCAGCAAAAAGAATATTTTTTAAAAAATGATAGCAGTTCTAAACTGGAATTCCTGAAACATTTGTTTTCTTGGAGTTGTGGGTTGGACACATGAAACACTGCCCTGATTTTGGGGGGTTGGCCAGTGATAGCTGATGTCTCCACTTGTTATGATACTTTAGTGCATAATTTTTATGGCATTCTGAATGTTCTTGTCTGCACAGTGCACATGTCTTATTTGTAGTGCAAAAAAACCCCCAACAACAATGAAAGAACAATACAATATTTAAAAATAAAAACAATTTTAGCCAACATAAACCTATCAGGATTTCAATGGGAGGTGTGGGCCTGCTTCTGGCCAATGAGATAGTCAGGTTAATTAGGATTGTTGTTGTTGTGTGCCTTCAAGTCATTTCAGACTTTGGGTGAGCCTAAGTTTAAAACGGGGGCCAGGTAAATGACCTTGGAGGGCTGCATCTGCCCCACGGGCCTTAGTTTGGGGACCACTGCTCTAGATGATTGACCCTTATTTAAGTACTGTCAGTTTGAAGGAATGGATGGTCCTCAACCAAGTTTAATAATAGAGTTCAACTTTGGAAACAACCAAACAATGAGATCTAGTCATAGAGATAAACAGGAATGAGTCTATATTCTTTTATATTTAGAAGGACAGGTGTTTACTGGAGTAATTGGAAACTGAGTAACAATGCAAACTGAGTAACAATGCTAAAAATAGATGAGAACAAAAGGAAAATATTCTGGGGGGAGGCATAAAGTTCAGTTTTCAGCTGATTTAAATCAACTCAATAGTGCCAAAGTTTTAATATTACCAAAGTCTTTATGCCAGCTGAAAATCATAGCAGTTGCATTTATGTTAAAAGACGAGACTCAAATAGCGACAGTGCCTGCAACATTAGCCAGAACAAACGGGAGGCCCTTGTAATCTTGTGTTACATAAATTGCAGTCTCCTAAATAGGCTGTGATTAAATCCAAACAACACATAGGTTGGATATTTCGGATATATGAGCTCATGGAGAACTGTGGAGTAATGACTGCTGGGTAATTAAGAAGAGTAAAGAGGAAATTGCTTGTGTTTATGTTTTGCTTCAAGGCAGTACTTCCGAAAATGACAGCTGTTAAAATAGGCCATTGTGAATAGGGTAATCACCAAGCTGATCAGTACAGGAACTGTCCGCAGCAGTCCTTCCAAAAAGCGATTATGTCCCTAATGTGGTGCTGGCTGAGGCTGAGATTGCTAATCCTGCTAGCCAGTGAAAAGTCTGCTGGTTGCATGGACTTAGGTGCACTTTCTTCATAGAGCTTTCCCAACCATTAATCAGAGAGTGATAAGGTGTGTCAACACGAGGCAGGTTACTCTAATATATAACTCCCCTGGATCCAGCATGTTAATGTTGAATCTAGGGACTTCATCACACACAATAAAATCATTTAAGAAATGTCTTCTGATGAAGCCTATCACATGACACAAGCTCGTACTGTGTTCCATGTATTTCACCATTTCTAAAGTGTGTTTTATCTCCTACACTTCCTAAGTCGATTGCCAGTTGACTTCTTTTTTAAATTTCCCATGTAGAAATGAGTAAAAACTTGAGATTTAACATGTGATGGGAATTCCCTATTGTTCGCTTGTAAAGATAATTATGACATCATTGTGGAAGGAGGAGCCGAGATGGGAATATACATTTTAATATAAATTAATATAGAAGAAATACCGTTTAATGATCTCACGTTAAAAGAACAAATACAGAGGATTTCTTTAAGTAAAAGAAAACGGAGGAGGACACTGTGGGAGGAGAATGTCTCTTGTGTGATGAAAAGTCAAATGGATAATTTGAAAAGAGAGCTGAACCAAGGAAAACATATGGTGGAGGTAGGAAAATCATGCCTTTAATTTCCAAATAGGGCATTGCGAAACTTAAGGAAAACACAATGATCCTCAACGCTTTACTAATTGTGTAGGATGACGTCCTTGGGGTTGGTGTCCAAATGGTGCAACTGAGCTGGGACAGCATTGGACCTGCTGTACCATCACCTTATCTTCCATCTTACCACTTCTTCTCCTTGTTGTCCATAGAGTTTACTGTGAACACTTGGCCATGGTTGCATCGGTTGATGGCAGAATGGGGGGGGGGGGGCAGTTTGATCAGTGTGATCAATCTCCTTCTTCTTACCACTCATGGAGATGCCTCATTCTGACATTAGCAGATGCAACCATGATGGCCAGACACTTACAATGACATCCATGACTAGAAGAGAGCAGCAGTGGCAGTAGCAACATGGAGAAGAGCAATCCCTTCCTCCTGCTCTGATCAGCACAGGGAAAGGGTGATGGCAATGCTGTCCACATGGACAGAGGATCAGGCTGAAGTGGACCTAGTCCAGCTGCTCAGATATTCCAGAGTTTCCTGCAACCTCTCAATTATTGCCCGACCCTACTTAAAGCAGAACAAAATTGGATTAAAGCCAGAAAACCCAAGATACTCACCAGCATTCCTACATCATGGAGGTCACAGTGGTTGATTTGGGGTGAGCCCGGTTTTTCACATTAGTGTAGATAGGCCCACAGTAACCTCAGCCAGCAGATGGTGTGGGGTGGTAGCAAACGTTAAGAAAAAAGAGAGATGTCCCCTGAGGCATACTTTGCCTCCACTAAGCCAGAGGTTCTTCGCCTTTTTTGTTCCACGGACCCCTTTGCCACTCAGGTGAAAACCACAGGTCTCTTCTCAGAATATAGTGACAGATAGCTTTATGAAACTCAACACTAGAATGTTTTTAAAAGAAATTTCAGTTTGTATGCAGCAATCACGGGCAGGGCTGTGGTGCAGCTGCAATAAATCACTACTGACTGAGAGGTCATGAGTTCAAGGCCAAGGTCGAGTTAAGCCCTCGACCATTAAATAGCCCAGCTTGCTGTTGACCTATGCAGCCTGAAAGACAGTTGCATCTGTCAAGTAGAAAATTTAGGTATGCTTTATGCAGGAGGCTAATTTAACTAATTTACAACATGATAAAACTTCCAGCAACATGCCGGAAAGGAATGAGGAACTACAGTCACTAGTGGATGGTGAAGCAACAGCTCCCCCTGTGGCTGGAAACGCAAAGCTGGAAATGTTAAATGCCTCTGTGTGTGTATATACTGTATGTTGTTTGTCTGATGGCATTGAATGTTTGCCATATATATGTTCATTGTAATCCACCCTGAGTCCCCTTTGGGGTGAGAAGGGCGGAATATAAATACTGTAAATAAATAAATAAATAAATAAATAAATCTAGAGTCAGGTCTAACAACTACCATAATTTCAAAGTATGGATAAGAATAAGCAATTTTTCAAGCTATGCAATCTATGCCATGTGATATTAAATGAATACTATTGGAATAATAAATGTGGGCATCCCCTCCCTTCCCCGCAGAATTCATTCAGTCCCTAAATTTCTAACCGCCTTCAAATCAACCAACTTATGGTGACCCTATGAACAAGAGATTTTCAAGTCACCCCATCATCAACAGCCCTATTCTGGTCAATTGAGTCTGTCTGTCTGGAATGCGGTTTTCCTCTTTTCCTACAGCTTTCTGCTTTATCAAGCATTATCACCTTCTCTGGTGAGTCATTCTTCTCATGATATGTCCAAACTTATAGCATTGCAGTAAATTAAAAACTTCAGTGGAGCACTTAGAAATACAGTTTAGGCAAGCAAAGAAAAGGGGCAAAGTTACCAAGGGAACGTGAACATGGTATGAAGAATTGACAGTGTTTTACTCTCTGCAGTGCTAGAAATTGTGGAACTAAAGGGGAAAAAATCATTTGGTTGGCAGAATTCTTTGAGGAAGCAATTCCCTCATTTTACTTCTATTGTAACTCTATTTTGTCCCTATTGTATCCCTGTTCCTCACTTTCCATTTTCATAAATGATTGCCATTGCAATGAAATGGAAGGGACTGTATCCAGGTCAGTGAAGTTTTTGGTTTTGGCTCTCACTCTGCCTGCAGCATGTGGAAAGTACTACATAGAATCATACTGTTAGAGGAAGCCTCTGCCACATAGGAATACACAATCAAATCACTCCTAACAGATGGCCAGCCAGCCTCTGTATAAAAAATCCACTACATTCTAAGGCAATATATTACACTGTCAAACAGCTCTTAACATCAATTCCTAATATTTAGATAGAATCTCTTTTCCTGTAGTTTGAATCCGTTGCTTCATATTCTTGTCCCGTCTTAACCTTCTCTTCTCCAAACTAAACATACCCAACTTCCTTGTAGGGCTTGAATATAAAACATTTTAACAGTTTGACCTCCCATCTCTGGACATGTTCCACTTTGTCAATGTTTTTGTTGAATTGTAGAGTCCAGTTCCAGGTGAGGTCTGACAGAAATATGTTAATAATACTTCCCTTAAGACACTATAATTGATTGATGCAGCCTAGAATCACACTGGCTTTTTAAGCTGCTCCACCACACTGTAGTGGACCACTGCTTATGGTCTACTAAGATTCCTAGATCCCTTTCACATGTACTGTTTTCAAGCCAGGTGTCACCCATTGTATATCTGTATGTTTCATTTTTTTTCCTGCCTAAATGTAGTACCTTATATTTATCTCTGTTGAAATTCGTTTTATTACTTTGGGCCCAGCTCTCTAATCTTTGGATTCAGATTTTGTCTTCTGGGATATCAGCTATCCCTCCTGATTTATATCATCTGCAAACTTGATTAGTGTGCCCTTTCTTGATAAGCACTCCTTGTACATGTAGTTTCCATACCTATTTTTGCAACTCCCATAGCTCTTGCAAAACAATTATACCATGTTACAAAAAAGAGAATTGCCCCTTTCACTCCAGAAGGGAATTTTTAACCAAAAACAATGGAAATAAGAAAATGGTTTCTGGACACTTTTGCTTTAGGGTTGTGTAAGGCTGATATGACCTGGAAAGTGTTGGCCTCTGGAACTTACTCTCCTCCTTTTTTGGTAAACATGGTTGGTTCCAAATCTTCATCACATTCATCATTTATAGAGTTGAAAAGTGGTTCTACTGTTCTGGTGTGTTATAGTATACATTGTGGGGTCACTCCAGGAGAAGACATAAAGCTTTCCAGGTATAGTTGGACTGCATTTTCCACCATTTCTCACAATTGTGTATGATTGTGAGGGCAGCTGGGAGTTTCAGTCTAAAAGCATTTGGAGAGTAGCCAAGGGGAGGGGGGTTAGGGTTCAACCCCCCCACCCCGAAACTGATTAACCAAATCCCCACTGAAGTTTATCTGCCTTGAGTGTCCACTGAAGTTTATCGATATAGTCTGATTTCTATTTTTATTTTTTTTTGCATTACGGAACTACTCTTCATGATTTGCTAAAAAAAAGGTTTCAACCCCTCCTGCAATTTTTTTTTCTGGCTATGGCCCTGTCCCCATGTTATATATATATATATATATATATATATATATATATATATATATATATATATATATACACACACACACACACACACACACACACACACACACATACACATATATATACACACACACACACATATACGCACACACACACACACACACATATATATATATACACATACCGTATATACCCTTATTTATGAGCTGAAAAAGCCTCCCTCGGGTCAAGGTCAAGGCCGGCAACAGAGCCTGCAGGCTATTGCTTGCAATATGTGATCTATTTCTCTCTTCTCCCCTTATCAGTGTGTTTTCTTTTGCAAATCCTCCCCCCGCTCTTAATCAAGGGAATGTTTTGAAAAGAGAAACACTCTTGCAAGTCAGAAGAAAAATATATATTCGTTAATCCCCTGAAATATTTGTTAAACTCTCCTACAGATATATAGGCATTAACCCCTTGCAAGCTTTTGCCATCTCTATGTACCTTTATATGTGTATCTATTTATATACATTAATTTTATACATGAATTTCCCCTCATATGTTTGCAGGTCTTTGCAAATCCTTTATATATGTAGATCCATGTACCTGTGTATCTGTAGCCATACATATACATTATTTTTATATATGAATTTACCCTCATGTTTGCACGTCTCTGCAAATATCTATATAAAAAGAGATGTCTGGATAGATATGAATATATTCTTACCTACCTATATATAGGGCTTGCAAATATTACAGGGGGGGAATACACACACACACACACACACACAGAGGGGATTTGGAAACGTTTCAGGGGGAAATACATATGTGAAATGAGTGTCTATAATTATAGATCTATATCTAGCTCTGCATTGTTTATATAAGCATTGAATGTTTGCCTGTTACTATGTTGGAAGCCGGCCTGAGTCCCCATGGGGAGATAGGGTGGGATCCAAAGGAAGTTTTTGTTGTTGTTGTTGTTGTTGTTAGATTATTGTTGATATCAAATTGTTTTTGTTGCCCCTACTTTTCCACTTATAGAGGTAGTTTATTGTTTTTCTTTGAAATAGGGTAAATATTCAAAAACATTTAACCTACTGATGCCTCGATTAATGAAATTTTATTGGTATCTATTTTTATTTTGAAATTTACCCATAGCTGCTGCATTTCCCACCCTCGGCTTATACTCGAGTCAATAAGTTATCCCAGCTTTTTGTGGTAAAATTGGGTGCCTTGGCTTATATTCGAGTCGGCTTATACTCGAGTATATACGGTGTGTGTGTGTGTATATACATACATATATATACAAAGTACTCACCATGATTTTGAAAGCAGAAGTAGATCCAGATCACATGTTTTTTAGAGATTTGTGGGGCAACCGAAATTATAGTACTGGATACAACAGAATGAATGAAATGGAAATGCAGTTTTCTCCATACTGTGCTCCCATAGAAGTATCTGTTTATATAGAACTCTTCACTATGATTCCTACCCTAAGCAGTGTAAGTCATTGCAAAATTGTGATAGCGACAACAATGGTAGTAAGACCCACCTTTATAGGATATGTGAATTATATCTCTATCAGCATATAAGCCTGTTACAAGTGGTTACAATGGTATATATCAAATCAGGATAAGCCCTGCTTAGTTGCCCTGCTTAGATGCCTCACTGGTAATTTTTGCCACAGCCATATCTGAGTGACACTGGAGCTAAAAACATTTCTAAAAAAGGATTATGGGCTCAAGCGCACTGAGAAATTGTACATCTATTGCTCTTTGTCCGAGCCACCTTTCCTTGACATAGTATGATTAATCCCAGCAGGTGAACCTCTCTCCACTGCTGCATTTGAGTGCATATCTTTAACATGCACACAAAATTGCAAGGACATGAATTAACACTGTGCAAGCAAAGACAGAAGCAAGCTTTGCTTCGACGTATTAGGAAATGAGCTCCTATCAGAAGAAAAGTGCTTTCCACTTTGCCAATTCCTAAGCCAATACTTTTGCAGAATCCTAATCTCCAAGAGCTGACATTTCATGCTGCAGTCAAGAGTAAAAGCACTGCTTCCATTAAAAAAATATGTTCTAGAGAAGCTTTCCTCACTGTCACTGCTCATAAATTCTGCTTATAGTATTAAGTATCCACTTGATGAAGAAGTCCTCTTGATAGAGCTTGCTTAAAAAAAAAACACCTACTTGCAAGCAGGCAATAAATTCAAATTATAAAGCCATCTTGTCTGAGTATTGGTATCTCATTTGCTTACAAGCAACATTTAACTTGACACATGGGCCTCCACTCAGAGCTCAATTTAATTAAGCTGGAGTGAAATTATCTCTATTATATCTAGTATTTCTGTGCTATAGATTTATATGAATCTCATACCACTTTACTTTGTATAGCTCTTTCCTAAAGTATGTTGGGATATGCAATTCGGAAAGGTCTTTAGGGGTCTTTGCTAGAGAATGAGAATACAGGTGTTCTGGTTGCCTGTCTGTACTAGAGAATTTAGCTGATTCAATCCTCAGTGCTTTGCATCTCAGGAAATGTAGTTCAAAGGAGTGGATTAGAATACCTTATCAGAAAACTGTAAACTACCTTAACTACATTAAACTACAAACCCCAGCATCCCTAATAATAATAATAATAATAATAATAATAATAATAATAATAATAATAATAATAATAATAAGGAGCAAGCCATCAGAACAAATGCAATTAAGGCCAAGATCGAAAAATCAGCTGATGACCCAAAATGCAGACTGTGCAAGGAAACCGACGAAACCATTGATCATATCCTCAGCTGCTGTAAGAAAATCGCACAGACAGACTACAAACAGAGGCACAACTATGTGGCCCAAATGATTCATTGGAACTTATGCCTCAAGTACCACCTGCCAGCAGCAAAGAACTGGTGGGATCACAAACCTGCAAAAGTATTGGAAAATGAGCACACAAAGATACTGTGGGACTTCCGAATCTAGACTGACAAAGTTCTGGAACACAACACACCAGACATCACAGTTGTGGAAAAGAAAAAGGTTTGGATCATTGATGTTGCCATCCCAGGTGACAGTCGCATTGACAAAAAACAACAGGAAAAACTCAGCCGCTATCAGGACCTCAAGATTGAACTTCAAAGACTCTGGTAGAAACGAGTGCAGGTGGTCCCGGTGGTGATCGGCACATTGGGTGCCGTGCCAAAAGATCTCAGCCGGCATTTGGAAACAATAGACATTGACAAAATTACGATATGCCAACTGCAAAAGGCCACCCTGCTGGGATCTGCGCGCATGATCCAAAAATACATCACACAGTCCTAGACACTTGGGAAGTGTTCGACTTGTGATTTTGTGATATGAAATCCAGCATAATAATAATAATAATAATAATAATAATAATAATAATAATAATAATAATAAATATTTTGTATCAGGAGTGACTTGAAAAACTGCAAGTCACTTCTGGTGTGAGAGAATTGGCTGTCTGCAAGGATGTTGCCCAGGGGGCCCGGTCATTTTGATGTTTTACCATCCTTGTGGGAGGCTTCTCTCATGTCCCCGCATGGAGCTAGAGCTGATAGTGGAAGCTCATCCGCACTCTCCCCAGATTGGATTCGAAACAGCAACCTTCAAGTCAGCAACCCAACCTTCAAATCATCAGTCCTGCCAGCACAAGGGTTTAACCAACTGCGTCATTGGGGGCTCCCAATAATAATAATAATAATAATAATAATAATAATAATAATAATAATAATAATAATAATTTATATTCCGCCCTATCTCCCCAAAGGGACTCAGGAAGGATCACAACACACATGCACGGCAAACATTCAATGCCATTTGGACAGACAAGACAGAACAGAACAGAACAGCATTCAATGCCATTATCAGACACACCACATATACAGACAGACAGTAGAGGCTATTTAACATTCTCCAGCTTCCGGCTTCATAAGGGTATGCTCAATTCTGACCACTAGGGGAGGTGCTGCTTCATCATCCACTGTGATGCCGAATCCTTTTTGATGGTAGCACTTCCTCACATTCTTCGCACGCCACTGGCAGTTTTATGGTATCACAAATTAAGTTAAATTAGCCTCCCCACATTAAGCGGTACCTAGAATTCTCTACTTACAGACACAGCTGTTTTTTAGCTGCTTAGGTGGGCAGCAAGCTAGGCTATTAATGGTCGGGAAATTAACCCTGACCTGGGCTTCGAACCAATAACCTCTCGGTCAGTGGTGATTTATTGCTGCTGGCTACTAACTATCTGTTCCACAGCCTGGCCTGGTAGTTTCTAGAATACAGAAACTATGGTTTCTATAATATAACTATGTATACAAAAATGAACGTTTTTGTGTTGTCAAAGGCTTTCACTAGTAAGAGACAACAGAAATGACAACCTTGAACAAGAATTACTTGTGTGGATGAAACAAACATCTTCACTCCCAAGTTTCATAATTCTGAAGACCAGCTTCAACCGTACTTGACTCAGGATGAGACAGAGCACTGATGACAAATGACTCTGTCTTTGTTTTGACTTAAAGGAAATTCATCTTCCTCGCATCAATCACTGTTTTACTGTGGGGCTTTGCTGTTTGCTTGGTTGCTTCATTTATATTCTCCCTTTGGTTCAGTGAGCAAAATGGGAAGGACATGGTTCTCCTTCTCTTGAGCTCCCCTTTGCTTCACCTCCTAGCTAGTTCTCATCTCAAGGAGTGGGAAAAGGAAATGGCATGCACTGGTATAAGATTATGCTTATGTTTCCAAGTTCACACATTCAGAATAACATGTTGTGTATACATTTGTCTGTGAGTAATGCAAATCTCTACTACAGTTATACTCTTTAACAATTACAGTTCAGAATGGTCATATCTAGGGTTATGACTATGGTTGACATCCAGATGAACAGTAAGATAGATTTGCACATTTATAACTTTTTGTATTCATGTTTTGTTTATGGTTGTGGCACTGTTGCCAAAGTTGGAAATCCCTCCCCCAAACTACCTTAATAGCCAGCAGCCATACCAGGTGAGAAAAGTCTGCTTGATGGTGATAATGGTATTGTAAGATAACATTTCCAGCCCTTTCCCACAATTGCTTAATACAGCTCTGGCTATTAATTTTGGGGAGTCAGGTCAGGAGTGATGTAAGGTCTAGGCCAGTGGTTCCCAGTCTTTTTTTGACCAGAGCCAACTTGACCAGGGACCACTCTCCAACATTAGTACCATAGGGTTACAAATCAGTTTTTGGTCAACCTTAGATTTTGTTTGGTTATTTGGGGGGCTGATTCAGAAAATTAAATTGGATAGACCACATCAGCTCTAGTTTCTGAAACAGAACATATGCCATCCAGTAGTAGCCATCTGGTTGCCCAAAGAAAACCATATTTAATTATCTTGAGCTGATGTGGTCTATCCAATGCAATGGTCAGCTCTGCGGAAAGGAGCAGAAATAAAATTAATAAAATAAAATAAATAAATAAGGAGGAAGGAGGTTCACAGACCGGATTTTCTTTCTCACAGCCCACTGATAGGTCACAGCCCACAAATTGAGAACCACTGGTTTAGGCCAATTAGAAATGTTCCTGACACACACCTCTTGCCATGGGAAATATTTAAAGGACTAGACATTCTTACCATGTAAACAAGTGACATGAAACTGGAGGTTGGAGAAGTTATTTTGGCTTACAACTTTTAGTTGAAGTTCCCCCCAAAGAACAATTTTTAAGCTATGCATGTAAGTGCAGACTCATTTTTCTCTATAGTTCAACCTTTCTTTTTGCACAGCTCTTGCTTTCTTCTGAGTGACCCGAGTGAAATACAAGATGGCAAGCAGGCACACTTTGGCAAGAGAATGAAACACTTAAATTAGCCATAGCTTTCAGTCTGATCCAGCATTAAATTTTTCTTTGTGTAGCTCTGCACCCTCCATGTCATTCAATTTAAATGCAAAGTTTTTTAATGTGCATGAACTAAAAGCAGAGTCTTGGGGGTGTGTGTGTGTGTGTCAAAAAAGGTTGTACACCAACCAGCAAAATTTAAATCACAGGGGAAGTAACTGTTGTTGAGACTCCAAATCTTCATATCTTTTTGTGGGATACGGTTAGTCATACTTGAGGGTTATGTTGTTGTGTGTCTTCTGACTTACAATGATCCTACCACAGGATTTTCTAGGGTTGAGTATGTGTGACTTGGCCAAGATGACCCAACGAAGTTGGGAAATAAACCTTGGTCTTCAGAGTTGTAGTCTAATGCTCAAACCATCACACAACACTGACTCTCTCATACTTTGAAGTATACCTTTTGAAATAAATTGGACCCAAGTTAGTTAGTCGTGAGTAATTTAAGTATCATTAATACAATGCAGAGCATGATAAAAAATGTTTTTGAACTACCACTAGAATTTTGCTGGTCAACATTGCTAGGCTTATTGGGGGTATGAAAAAAACTTTTCGGAGTTCCGATTAAGAATACTTTACCTATGGCTAAATCTGGATCCTACCTTGAGTATCTAATGTCAAGAAACAAAGATAACCTTCGGTACTGTATGAATAACAGCATCGTAGTAATAGAAATAAGCTGTTCCCTAAAGCTGCCCTCAGGCTGTGTGCTAACAGCCAGCTTGAGTGCCTTAAATAGTTGTACCTTCGTAATTTTCCAAGTAATCTCTTGCAGATGGGAATCTTATATCCCTAGTATAGGTGATACAGAACTGCAACACTAGTCAGTGATCAAAACTAGATACTTCTCAAATATAATACCTTGTACATCAGTGTATCTATGCAAAGCCCATCAGAAATGCAATGTCTGTGTTATTGTTACTATGCTTCAACATCCCTCTATGTTTATGATGTCTCCTCTTCCCTAGAAATGCACTTCTTCAAGAGCATTTGCTTCTTTGGGTGTTAGATATACTTTCCATGCAGTATCAATAACCAAGGAAGACACCACAATTTGATTTGGTTACAGCTGTTGACAAGGCCCGCATATGTGTCTTGATCCAGGCATTGACCAACCCACCTGTTGATCTATGAGCCCACAGATCTGTCCTGGTGCATATCACCAAGGACTTGCATGAGAGGTACATGCTGGTCTCTCAGTCACCAGAATGTGTGGCAAGTATCTGCTCCTCACCTGAGTGAGAACAAATTCGACCACCACTACACTGAGTCCCCCAATGAGACCCTATACACAACCAATATCTGGGATACACTGTTCATCCAATCTTGGATCCATGACCATACCAACTTGCCGCTCAATGTTGTGATGAATTAACAATTTACGAATATCCCACAAGAAAGAGTGTGTGGGATTAATCTAAAACTTAGAAGAGCTCACTCCGGGGCTTGTTTAACTGGTGAATCACCCACCTGAAGTGTAAAACTACATCCGAGCCACTCTGGCTCGGTGAATAGATTGGCTCCCAGCTAATGGGCATGAGCATACTGTATATAGCTTCAAGTCCATTGGCCAGTTGAAACCCAAAAAGCTAATGGGCCCTTGCCACAAGAGATGGCTTGGGAGGAAGCACACCAAAGTGGATCCAAATGCGAGATACTTCCACAGCACCCTAAACAGTAACCTTGCTACCAGGTGATGCGTTTCATATCAGAAAGCAGACTTTTCATTCTCAGAAATCAGAAAGTCCTGAGTGTTCTACATTGCTCCAGCTCACAATTTGGAAACATTATTTTTGGGAATTCCAAATCCCCGTGCTGCCTTGGAGATTTTAGGGGTTGTGATCCACAAAAGTAAATATCTTAAATTTTATTCCAGTTCAGCATTGTCTATAGCCAGGGGTTTTCATTTTTTTGGACATTTTTTGACAATGCAGAATCCTTTTGGAAGCAAAAATTTCTCACGGAGCTCCAATAAACCTTGGCCGGCAGAACCTTGGATAAGCGAATATCTTGGATAATAAGGAGGGATTAAAGAAAAGCCTATTAAACATCCAATTAGGTTATGATTTTACAAATTAAGCACCAAAACATCATGTTATACAACAAATTTGACAGAAAAAGTAGTTCAATACGCAGTAATGTTATGTTGTAATTACTGTATTTACGAATTTAGCACCAAAATATCATGATATATCAAAATCATTGACTACAAAAATGCCTTGGATAATCCAGAACCTTGGATAAGAGAGTCTTGGATAAGTCTTAGATAATCCAGAACCTTGGATAAGCGAGACTCTACTGTATATTATATTATATATTATATAATGCATACATATATGTGGCATGGGCCGGGCTAGTGGCAGATGGTTGGAGAGTATTTGTGTGAACTAATTCACACAGGGCAACAAAACATACATTATTTAAAATAAACAATTTTAACCAAAATAAACTTAACAGTATTTCAGTGGAAGACCCCAGAGGCCATCCAGTCCAAACCCCTTCTGCCATGCAGGAAAAACATAATCAAAACATCCCAACAGATGGTCATCCAATCTTTGTAACAACGACAGCAACAATAACAGAAACCCCAGATGACGTCTGACCAAAGTAGAATAGAGCATGGCAGTTAAATTGGTTCAAACTGCATTCATTCGATCATGCGCCCTCACTCTCTCCTCCTTGGTGGTGGCAGTTTCGGTGGCAGCAGGGAGGTCCCTCCTCCTCCTCCTCTCCTCCTTGGTAGCGCTGTGGGAGGGTCTCTCTCCTCTTTTTCTGTTTGGCAGTAGCAGTTTTGCTAGTGGGTTCAGCGGTGGTGGAGGGGGATCCCTCATCGTCATCCTCCTCAGGAGTGGCATCAATAGCTCCCTCATGCTTCAAGGGTTGGGTTCCGTCCCCCAGAGGTTTGATTTGCATTGTTCCATAGTTGTAGGAAATAGCACCCTGATAGTTAATTATTAACAAAGGTTTGCAACCAGCCTGCAGGCCTTTGCTGCTTTCAGCTTGCAAAAGTATCATTTTGTTCTTGAGACCGCCCCTTTTCCTGGGGATGAGATCTCCATTTTGAGAAGCCTTTTTTTTTTTGCCTTTCCACAGAAGAAAAAAGAACTCAGATGTGCTTGTGTGGTCAAGCCAGGCCAGCTCAGACAAGCCATCATAAGTACTGACCTCTTGCCTTTGAAACCAGTGCTTAGCTCAGAAAAGGAAAGACCTGCTCTTTCTAATGCAGCAACTCAGCACTGGGGCAGAGAATATCTCAGGATTTCTCTGCCATTGGAAGAAGCTCCAACTACTTCATCTCCAAACTAGCTTTGAGCTTAGATAGGGAAAGATTTGCTCTTTCTAATATAGCAGCTCAGGGTTAGGGTAGAGAGCATCTCAGGATCTCTTCACCTTTGGAGGAAATTAGCCCAGCAAATAAGGGGAAAAGCAAGAAAGAAACATCTGCATGAGTTTATAAGTTGACTGTTTATATTTGTAACCTTAACTATGTGTGCCAAGTCTGTCAAGGACTTTGAGAAAATAAAAATCTTGTTGGATGTTCAACTTGAAGTGGCCTTGGTTACTGGGACTCCTGAGCTTCGAAGTAAGGCCCCGCAGTTCACCTGGGCAAAGAGAGCAGCACATCTTAGTTTATCATACATGCCCGGGTGTGACGGCATAGGTTGGTTTACGTGGAGGTCACGTGGTTGCCAGGTCAGCATGCTGCAATGGTTGCTAGCCCGAAAAGACTATATCAAGAAGGGAAAGACGGGAAGCCACAGCCAGGGGAAACGGAGAATGGCAGGAAGCTACTGGAGTACCTTCAGAGTCCCTGAGCACTTCTCAACACAGTTTGAGAACTGCTGGTCTTAATCTGTGGATCCCGACTTAGCTAAATATTGGGGTTCCCAAAAAACTGGCAACTTTAAACTCAGTTTGCAGCATCTGAAGTAAGCAGGGGGACAAAGAGGGGAGCAGAAAAAAGGGGAAAACACTAAGACATTTTAAAAGCAGCTGAAAAAAATGGGACAGCAGAGAATTAATCAGAACGGTCCCTGCCAAATCAGGATAGTTGGTGGGTATATAATCCTTAGTTTCTCTGAATTCCTTTTAAGCTCCTTAATGTCACAGGCTGCCTGATCTGTATTTATAGCTAGATATAGCAGTGTGGATTGTATTACATTAATTACACACAAGTAACAAATGCCCTTTAGACAGCGTGCTTAGCTTCTGCTATCTAGTGCCAGTGAAGCAATCTGGAGACTAGGGGCCTAACTCATTTATTCACATATGTTTGTTCATATATTTAGCATAACTCATATCTTGCACTTCAGCCTGAAGGCTCTCAGAGAAGATGAAAAACAACAATGAAACATAATAAGCCTGCGGAGCAGTGTAGAAACCAAGTGATAGAATGCTGTTACTCCCCGGCTTGAATAGAATGGGCTCAGAAATAAATGCAGCTATTGACCCACAAATTGGCTTATTTTTCCAAGTTAGTTTGGCTTTTGCTATACCTTTCAACATTTCACAGATGAAAACTGGGGCGCATGTGACCAGACAACATCAGAGTGTGTTCAAGATGACAATGAGGAAGAGCATGCAAGCTAGGAGAAGTAGCAGCAGTTTGTTTTTGTATGAACTCACCGGGAAGATAAGATTTTGATCCCTCCTGCCATCTCTCACTGCTGAATTACATTTGCAGTTTGATGCAACTGACTTAAAATGATGACAAAGAGCGTAATGGGAGGAATACAGTGATTCTGGGATATTATCAAAGCAGGGACAACAGGGAATTAATCAGGACAATCGCTGACAAAATGCAACAGTTGAAGGAATGTGGAGGCTTCTTGTCTATGGTCTTCTACTAAGGACTTTTCGAATCCACGAAACATCCCCTTTGACTCACCAAATCATTTTCCTTTCAATCCAGATTTTATTTACTTGGTGACATGGTAAACATATTGGAGCATTCTGGTCACAACAATGGGAAAAAGGGTGGTCAGCCAAACATTTTGCCATCTGAAATAAATACAGTTGTGCAGAAACCAACTGGTTTTATATAATTTTATATTGTTTTGAAGTGTTAATGATTTTATAAGGCAGCTTGTTTGTTTTTAAACTTTCTGTTGATGTTTTTCAATCCATGTACCTTGCTTCCATTTATCTTTTATTGGAGCCCCTGGTTGGCGCAATTGGTTAAACCCTTGTGCTGGCAGGACTGCTAAATCAAAGTTTGGGTCATTGACCTGAAGGCTGTCGGTTCAAATCCGAGAGAGTGTGGATGAGCTCCCCCTGTCAGCTCCAGCTCCCCATGTGGGGACATGAGAGAAGCCTCCCACAAGGAGGATAAAACATCAAAACATCTGGGCATCCCCTGGACAACGTCCTTGCAGACAGCCAATTCTCTCAAACCAGAAACAAATTGCAGTTTCTCAAGTCACTCCTGACATTAAAAAAAAATCTTTTGAGGTCCTTTTGATCCCATTCAGGAGAAAGCAGGGTATACATTAAATAAATAAGAAATAAAAGAACGCTGCTTGACTCTTAGTTCAACAGAAGTATCAGGAGAGTGAAGTAATGCTTTTGAGGACTACATGTCCCAGAAAAAATGTCCATATGGTTGGGCATTTTGGGAGAACTAGTTAAAAGTAACTTATCTCAATTCTGCACATAAAGTTAGCATGTTAACTTAGGTCTAGGTCTGAAATGACTTGAAGACACACAGCAAGAGTTCTGGTGAGGCACCAGCATTCTTTGTTAGAGAAGCCTAAAGAGCTTGTTAAAACAGCTCATGATTAATTATAATTGTGCTATGGTAGTTAAAGTGGTAGCAAACTGCATTAATTCTACAGTGTAGATGCACCCTTTGAGATGATTCTTTGAATAGTCTTGTTTGTTCTTCATCTTCATTCTATAGTCCAGTGGTTCCCAACCTTGGGCCTCCAGGTGTTTTGGACTTCAGCTTCCATAGTTCCTAACAGCTAGTAAACTGGCTGGGATTTCTGGGAGTTGAAGTCCAAAACAACTGGAGGCCTAAAGGTTGGGAGCCACTGCTGTAGTCCGTGTTGGAATGAAGGATGGATCTTAAAACCTATCTTACTACACTAAATTCAGGTGCCCTAAAATGATGATAAGCAAATATTTTGTTAATATCATTGCATGATGCAGGTGGCACTGTGGTGACCCAAAGTGATTTTGTAATGCTGCAGCAATGAGTCATCATAGTCTTGCTCCTCTTAGGTCCCTGTCATTCTCTATCTCATTCAGGTCGGAGCCCTGCAACAGATTGGCCAGCAGGCCGCATTTATTATCCTTTTATTTTAAACACTTCTGACCAGCTTTAATTTTATTCAGAATTTCAGCATTGCATATGAACAATTATACCATTTGAGGAAGCCACACACTCTTAGCCTGAGAAAAACCTGTTATAGATTTGCCTTAGGGCTGACATAAGTCAGAAACAACTTGAAGACACACATTAACATAAATAGGAAAACCGCCTGAAAAAAATGGAATAATAAAACAAGAAATTGAATCTCACAGAATAGTAATCATCTCACCATAAAATCTTACATATGGTTACTTGCAAATAAATTTTGCTTGAGTTGCTGTGAGCTTTCCAGGCTTTAAGGCCATGTACCAGAAGCACTCTCTCCTGATGTTTCACCCAGATCTATGGCAGGCATCCTCAGAGGTTGTGAGGTTTGTTGGAAACTAGGCAAGTGGGGTTTATATATCTGTGGAATGTCCAGGGTGGGAGAAAACTCTTGTCTGTTTGAGGCAAGTGTGAATGTTGCAATTGAGCACCTTGATTGCCATTGAATAGCTTTGCAGCTTCAAAGCTTGGCTGCTTCCTGCCTGGGGGAATCCTTTGTTGGGAGGTGATTAGCTGACCCTGATTGTTTCTTGTCTTGTCTGGAATTCCCGTTTTTGAGTGTTGTTCTTAATGTGAAATCCACAAGCATGTGGACAATTTCAACAGAAACAAGGAAACCATGAAAATGACCAAAATCTAGCTAGCAGTATTTAAAAAATCTAAAATCAGGATAGTAAAGCAGCCAAGCTTTGAAGCTGGAAGGCTATTCGATGCTAATCAAGATGATCAGTTGTAACATTCACATTTGCCTCAAACAGAAAAGAGTTCTTTCTCCCATCCTGGACATCTTTTCACAGATATATAAACCCCACTTGCCTAGTTTCCAACAAACCTCACAACCTCTGAGGATGCCTGCCACAGATGTGGGTGAAACGTCAGGAAAGAATGCTTCTGGAACATGGCCATACAGCCTGAAAACTAACAGCAACCCAGTGATTCTAGCCATGAATGGCTTCGACGACACAAAGGTGGTATTCATTATAGCGTTGTGGTATTACTGATTCTGCAAACAGATTTGTTATTAGATAAGCAACTAAATGCACAATCTGTTGCATAATTGCTTCCACAATAGTGTGATCCAGTATACTTACACTAGCAGGGATTTGCACTCTGACAGTATCAAGTTAGTTTTAGGCTTGGGTATATGATTACTGAAACTCTTAAAATGATAAAAGAAAAGAAAGCTGGCAACAGTTTTTCTCTTTACTTGAGACTCTTGAGAGGAGCTTCCTGTCAAAACAGGATTACTATGGGCTATATTGGTTTAATATAAGCAGGTGACTGTACTGTCGTTGTGGGAATTCCAAAGATCTTTTAATTGTTATTCAAGAAAAGCATTTTTCCTTTGTGTATTTCAGCTTCTTTTTGCTATATATATTTTTTATTCCCTCACTGCCGATTTAATTTTAATTTTCTGTTCTCCTTTTAATCCCCATAATTTTTTGGTTGATCTGACTAATCCAGCTCTAATTCTCAGCAGAAGGCTCTGATTTATTTATTTATTTTTCTAAGCTCACTTTAGTTGAGTATATGTTTTAAAAATTTCATGCAGATATGTAAAAATGTATGTCTTGAATCTATGGCAGGAGAATCTGTGCAGATATTTTTAGAAGCCATTGTGCCATCCATTTAAACCAGTGGTTCCCAACCTTTTTTTGACCAAGGCCCACTTTGACCAGGAACCACTCTCTAACATTAGTACCAAAAGGGTTACAAATCAGTTTTGGTCAACTTTAGATTTGATTTGGTTATTTGTGGTGCTGATTCAGAAAATTGCATTGGATAGACCACATCAACTCTAGTTTTTGATATAGAACATATGCCATCCAGTCGTTGCCATCTGCTCACCCATAGAAAACCATATTTAATAATCTTTTTTTTTTAAAATAATTTTTATTGAGGTTTTACAATGAAGGTTCCCGATGACCCCAGTGAGCCCTCATTCCTCAAGAGTGGGGGCTCGAGAGGGTCCGGGAGCTCTGGCGTGCAAGACGCGGATTGGGAAGCGAAGTTAGTTTGGCACAAGCCGTACGCCGTGCTCGCTTCAACAATAGCATGGAGAATACAAGAAAAAAGAAGTTTCCGGTGGTGGGGGGGCCGGATAAAATGTAAGTAACATCTCTCCTTGAATCGCCAACTTCCACGAAGAATATAGGCAATTTTGATAGAGATATCAGTATTTACAGTATCTACAACAGGAGTGACCAGCTGCAAAGGGAAAGGAAGATAAAGATCCTACCAATAATTAATTATTTCAACCACCAATATATCTACAGCTAATATAGATTCAATATAGGTTAGAGGAGCAAAGAAACGGCATATTCAGGAGAATAACCGGGTATCAGTGCCAGTGCCTGATAGAACTCTTATTCATATAGAGGTTCTAGAGAGCCTCTCTTTATCTCCTCGCCTCGCCGATAGAAAGTCTGTCGCAGATTATACAACCCATTGTTCTCCTTCGGTTGGAAGTTGGACTGGGAAAGAAACCGCACAGGCGCCATAGCAATGGCAATGGGGGAATAGAAAAAAAAATATAACCCAACAACCCGCTAAACAAAGGCTGACCTTGGCGGAGAGTGACAGAACGAGGTGTTGTGTCTATAAGGCGCATCCCACGAAGCATCGTGCGAGAGTTGGGGAGGAGTCCGCAACTCGAGCCGATAGCGGAACTTGCTCCCAGCGAACAGGAAGGGAGCGAGGGGAAATCCTTCGAAGCAACACACCAAAGAGTGACGCGCCAGATAGGCGGGTTCTCAGAACTCTCACTGCAAAGGCCAGCCAGAAGTATTCCCCATATTAAAGGAATTAAGAAGACGGTAAATAGAAGGACTTATACGTTTCTCCCGCGCCTTAGTTACTTCCTTCCCCGCGTCTGATACTTTAAGTTGGAATACACCAGATTGTTATATCTACTTGGCAGTTAATAAGAGCGGTAAAATACAAGAGCGGCGGTCTCCGATATAAGTTAAGGATAAAAAGCAGAGGTTCGATAGCACAATGGCGACACCTAAGGGCAAGAATGACATAAAGGATGCCAAAACCATACAGAGAAGGAACTCGGTACCAGAGGACTCCAATTGGAGAGAATTATTACGAGAGATGCAGAATATTTCGGCGAAGCAGGACCTTATACAGAAAGAAATGCATGAAATTGCCACCAAACAGGACGCACAACAAAGACAACTGCAAGAAGACGTGGCAGATCTTAAGAGAGAAATCAAAGAGGAAATATCCAAGATCAAATTGGAAGTTCAAGATAATGCCCGGGATATCACAGAACTGAAATCGCAAAACAGCAAGATAGAGAAAATTCAATCTAAATTACATAATAAAATGGAAGCAATGGAATTTAAAAACATTAAACTAGAAAAAATACAAGAAAAGCTGGAAAGAAATGAAACAGACTATCAATTAAGATTTAGAAATATAACTGAAGACCCGAAGGAAAACATCAGACAAATTATTGTCCAAATAACAGCTAAAATACTGAATTGTACAGAAATAGAGGCATCAGGACAAATAGACACTGCCCACAGAATCCACACCAACTATGCTAAAAGAAACAAGGTAGCCAGAGACATAATTGTCCACATGGTGAAATGAACGACAAGAGAAGAAATATTCAGAAGGTCCAAACTTAATCCGATTATATATAAAGACAAGAAAATTATGATTTACAAAGAGTTCCCCCAGTCTACCTTGAACAACAGAAGAAAATACTTTTTCCTAACGGACGAGCTAAAACGCCTACAAATTAGGTTCAGATGGGAAAGACAGGAAGGCTTAATGTTAACTTATAAGGACGAGAAGGTTTGGATAAAATCAGAGGAAAAAGCCGATGAATTTTACAGAAAGTTAAAGAAGGACCAATCAAAACAACAACCACCAAGTTGGGAAAAAAACCCAAAACAGTCAAAGAAGAGAAGAGAAGAGTCGCCAAAGGACATCCAAACACCTCTGTTTACCAGGAATGATCCAAAGGAAGCGTCGGATGAGGAGGAGGGAGCAGCAAGTGACATAGCTACAGATGAGTAGTTTTTTAAGCTCAATAAAGATTTTCTCTAACAACATTAATGGTTTAAATTCTCAAATTTAAAAAAAAAGGTTGTTTAACTATTTTGCTAAAAATAAATATGAGGTTATAGCTTTGCAGGAAACGCGTATTGCCAATAAGCATATTAGGCATTTAACAAATAATAAATTGGGCTTCGCCTTCCACTCTTTAGATGGGAAAAAGAAAAGAGGGGTCTCACTGTATATAGATGAAAAATTAAAACCAGAAGAGGTATTCAGAGACAGTGAGGGAAGAATGATTGCGGTTAAAATAATATTAGATCGGGAATCTATCCTAATCTGTAATGTTTACATGCCAAACGGGCCAAAAAGAAAATTCATTAAATTATTAAGGGAAAAATTTAATCAAGCAGAAGCGGATCATTGGTTAATAATGGGCGACTTTAACGGTATCATAGATAATAACTTAGATAAATCAACACAAAAAAGAAGTAAACAAAAGAAGGAAAAGAAATCACTCCCGAAAAATTTTCTACAGCTAGTAGAAGAATTCGATTTATTAGATACTTGGAGAATTAAAAATCCTAAACAAAAAGATTTTACACACTATTCAAATAGACATAAGCTATGAACAAGGATAGACATGATTTGGGCCTCAAAAAGTTTGATATCTAAAATACAAGAAACAAGAATATTGGCAAGAGATCTATCAGACCATTGCCCAATAATTATGTCAATCAACAGAAGCAAGTTAACAAGATACTGGAGATTAGATGATAATTTGATAAAACAAGAAGGAGACATTGAGAGGGTAAGACAAATGACTAAAGAATACTTCCTACTAAACGATAACTCCAATACCAATCCACAAACTATTTGGGACGCATACAAGGCATACGCGAGAAGGTTCTTTATACAACAAAAGGCAAGGAAAAATAGGGTCAAAAACCAAAAAATACAAAAAATACAAAGAGAAATTGAGGAATGGGAAAAAAAATTGAAACTAAACCCGGGTAAAAGTAATATATCAATAAAATTAAATTCTTTACAAAAAGAAAAAATGAACCTCCAATTAGAGAATCTGGCTAAGCAACTAAAGTGGATAAGGCAAAATGCCTTCGAAAATGCCAACAAGCCAGGAAAATGGCTAGCTAGAATAATAAGAAAAAAACAAACAAACAGCAAATTGTTAATATTAAAACAAATGGAAAAACTATATGTACAGATGATGAAATAATAATTGAATTTGAGAAATTTTACAAAAAATTGTATAAAAAAAGATGAAATTAATTTAGAAGCTATAACAAAATATATTTGTAAACAAAAGTTATCAAAAATATCGGAAGAGGATAGATTTAACTTAAATAGAGAAATTACAGTAGAAGAAATCAAAAAAGCTATAGCAAAATTAAATTCAGATAAAGCCCCAGGTCCGGATGGATTCACCGCCGGCTTTTACAAAATTGATGAGGAAATAATATTGAAATACCTAAAAAAAATAATGAACATAGCTTTAAGCGAAGGCAAAATACCAGATTCGTGGAAAAAAGCCGAGATTGTTTTGTTACATAAAGAGGGAACAGACCCAAGTAACGTAAAGAATTATCGCCCCATATCGTTACTGAACAACGATTATAAAATTTATACCAAGGTATTGGCGGAAAGATTCACAAAATTCTTAAATGAATGGATTGCGGAAGATCAGACAGGCTTCCTGCCCAACAGGAGCACAAAAGACAATATCCGAATTGTCATTGACACCATTGAATATCTTGAACAAAACCACCAAAAGGAAGTCGGCCTCTTAGCATTAGATGCGGAGAAGGCATTCGACAATGTAAATTGGGATTTTTTCAAAATATTATTTGGAGAATTGGACATGGGAAACCAATTTCTAAACGGGATCAATGCAATTTATGAAAAACAATACGCAAAAATAAAAATAAATGGCAGGCTGACGGAAGAATTCGAAATCCAAAAAGGAACAAGACAGGGCTGCCCACTGTCCCCCTTAATCTTTATATTTACTTTAGAAATTTTATTGAGATCAATAAGAAAAGAGGAAAATTTAAAGGGTATAAGAATAGAGAAACAAGAATTAAAGGTACGAGCCTTCGCCGATGACGTGATTTGTATATTAGAAAACCCAAAAGAAAGAATAAAAGATTGGTTGGAGAAAATAGAGGAGTATGGGACCCTGGCAGGCTTTAAAATTAATAAGGAAAAAACAACGATCTTAACAAAGAATATGTCAAACAAAAGTCAGGGGGAACTTAAAGATATTTCGGGATTAAAAATTGTCAAGAAATTTAAATATTTAGGAATCTGGATAGGAAATAGAAACAATCAACTATTGGAACTTAATTATGGAACGAAATGGAATGAGATTAAAAGGGACCTAGAAAATTGGAAAAACCTAAATATATCACTATTGGGTAGAATAGCAATAATCAAAATGAATGTATTGCCTAAATTACTATACCTTTTCCGTAACATCCCCATCATTAGAGGTAAAAAATTATTCAACGATTGGAATCGCGAACTAAACAAATTTATCTGGAAAAATAAAAAACCTAGATTTAAATTTTCCACGATGACTACCCCAAAAGAAAGAGGGGGATTTGACATTCCAAATTTAAATTTATACCATGAAGCATGTGCGCTAGATTGGATAAGAGATTGGGTAAGACTGGAAAAAATTAAAATACTATCACTAGAAGGAAGTGATCTGAGATGGGGATGGCATGGCTATTTATGGCAAGACAAAGCGAGAATAGAGAAACAATTTGGTAACCACTTTGTTAGAGCAGCATTATTGGCAATCTGGCAAAAATATAAGAGATTTCTTTACGAAAAAACTCCACTTTGGTTGTCTCCGCTAGAGGCAACGCAACGTAGGTTGCTCGGCTGGCAAAAATGGCCGACGTATTCGGAAATTATTAAGAAAGCAGAGGCGGGGATATCTATACCCCCGATGAAAGAATGGGAGGATATTAAAAAAGAATATAAGAATGTCACATGGCTACAATACCATCAATTAAAAGAAAGTTATAAAAAAGATAAAAAATTAGGTTTCAGTACCATTACAAATTTTTGGGACAATCTGTTGAAAAGGGAGAAAAAAGTTATAACAATCCTTTATAAAAAACTGCTTGAATGGAATACGGAATCCGAAATAGTCAAAGAATCAATGATAAAATGGTCCAGGAACCTGGGAAGATCTATAACTATAGACGAATGGCACACTATATGGAATAAAAAGATTAAATTATGCTACTCTACTGATTTAAAGGAAAATTGGCTGAAAACAATACACAGATGGTATTTAACGCCCAAAAAATTAGGATTCATGTACAAAAATAGAGATAATAGATGTTGGCATTGTAGGGAGCGAGTAGGATCATATTTCCACATGTGGTGGAATTGTAAAATAATAAAAAAGTATTGGAAAATAATTCACACAGAATGTAAAAAGATATTAAAACTGGAATTCGAGTGCAAACCGGAATATTATTTACTAGGTTTATATAACTTTAATGAAGGGGGGATAATAACTCCAGAGCAAGAGAAGAATAATAAGGAAAGACTATTTACATATATGGTAACGGCCGCCAGGCTTGTGATTGCAAGAAACTGGAAGGACGGAAAAAATCTCTCAAAAGAATTGTGGTTGGAGAAGCTAATGGACATTAAAAACATGGACAGACTAACATTCCTGATCAAAAAAACTACGGGAAGACCAATGAGAGAAACAAATTGGTCACCCCTGGAAGAATATCTTCAATGATGATGAAATGAAGAAACTACATGTTTGAAGATGGAAGCTGGTTGACTGGAAGTCGTGTACCCCTCCCCCCTATCCTACCCCCCTAGGATAGGGCTCTCCCCCCCTCCCCTATTTACCTATTGCCCTTTCCCTCCCCAACCACCTATTCCCCAATATTTCCATCCTTATCTTTTCCTATGCTTCCCCTCACATACATGAGTCACATCCCCTCCTCCCTCACCCTCCCCCACAATTCATCATATTTAATAATCTAGAGCTGATGTGGTCTATCCAATGAAATGGTTAGCTCTGTGGAAAGGAGCAGAAATTAAATAAATAAATAAAAGGAAAGGAGGTTTGTGGACTGGATTTTCATTTTTGTGGCCCACTGCTGGACCACAGCTCACAGGTTGAGAACCACTGATTTAAACTAAGTGACTCACAATCCATGTACCTTGCTTCCATTTATCTTTTACATTAAGTCCATTATAAATGGGTTATATAGCTGTGTGGAAGGGCCTTGAGTCTACACTGCCATATAATCCAGTTAAAATCAGATAATCTGTATTTTATAGGCAGTGTGGAAGAGGTCTAAGTGAGGCCTAACTCTGCCTGTCCCCTGGGCTGATTGGTTTGCTAGGAGACCAAGTGGGCAGAGCTTAGCCTTCTAACTGGCAGCAATTGGATAAAAACAATTATTCCTCTTGCTCTAATTAGGACTTTATTTTTATTTTGTTTTTGTTGTATGAACGTAGAAGCATGGATGAGGGGTTGTGCTGCCAAGTGTAGTGTTTCTGGGATGTGTAGTTTTGTTGTTTTGTCCTAGGCCGAAATTTCATTACCCTTTTATATAGAGAGATTTTCAGTGAAACCATCATCTTCTGAAAACCTTTCAAACCCTTCCTTTATAAATACAGTCTGAAATAACTGAAAAGCTAACACGGTTGAGAGCAATTCTAAGGCCCCATCTATACTGTCATATCGTGCAGTTTGCAACTGTGTTGTATGATCAGTGTAGACTCATATAATGTAGTTAAATACAGTTCAATGATTTGAAATAACTCTCCCCAATTAAAATTCCATTCAAAATTATATCATGGAATATAGTTGAACTCCAGTTTGGGATGTTACTGATTGCATTGATGAGTTTGATATGTCTCCAAGCGATGGTGTATGACCAAATTAGACATCGATGGCTGTTATTTAAAAATAATATGTATCAATGGCTATTGAATTAATGATTTGCCAGCTGTCGTGTCAATCAGAAAGTGAAGATCAAAGCCATCTTGGTTTTCACTTCTCTTCAAGTTACCTTTGGGTGCCTATCTCACTGTGGTGAGATTGCCACAGCTTCAGATCACCATATTTGTTCATGGTTATATTTTTTCACTTCTAAAAGAGACCACATTTAACAGGAATGTGAGGATTTAGAAAATTACATAGCAAATCTAAAGGCACAGTTCTCTTCAGCCTACTTAGTTCTGATTTTAATGCCAGAACTGGACCTATTCGCTTCCTTTTTCCTCCCGATTCTGGTGTTTAATTGAAATCCAAGGTTAAATATTTAGCAGTGAGAGGCATTCTAATGATCTTGGCATCATTTTTGCTGGCGTATTTCTTGTTCAGATGGCTGGTTGTCTTATTCTAAGAATTCTCCGAAGTAATCCCCTTTTTGAGCTGTGTGGAGAATATACATATATTTCAGGGAAATTCTCAAAGGGAAACTAAGCAGTACTATTGATTATATGTTACAAACTGATATTCTTTTCAACTTTTTGTGATTGATAGAATTGAAAATTATCCCTTGACTCTCTCTCCTGGGATTTCTATCAATATTCATTTACAAACCTAGTAATTTACAGATTCAGTAATGCCCATTAGTCAGAAGAGGTTGCAATTGTCAAAATATTAACATTCTCTGCACTCTTAAATTTATTAATAAGCATAAAGTGTAAAAAGGCTACTGAAGCCAATGGTGCAATAGTTATATTGTTGAAGTAGTAGTTGTTGTTATTAGACTGAAGAACTACAGTAGAGTCTCACTTATCCAACATAAACGTTGGATAAGCAAATGTGTTGGATAATAAGGAGGGATTAAGGAAAGGCCTATTAAACATCAAATTAGGTTATGATTTTACAAATTAAGCACCAAAACATCATGTTATGCAACAAATTTGACAGAAAAAGTAGTTCAATATGAAATAATGCTATGTAGCAATTACTGTATTTACGAATTTAGCACCAAAGTATCACGATTTATTGAAAACATCGACTACAAAAATGCATTGGATTATCCAGAACGTTGGATAAGCGAGTGTTGGATAAGTGAGACTCTACTGTATATCCAATTCTGCTTTGGTTAAGTCACTGAAAAGTACTGAGATGAGGCACGAAAATCCCAGACATAACCGTATGATAGATTTGTTCATAAATGAATGAATGCATTATCAGAATAGAAGAGATACAGTAGAACTTTGCCTCAATCATACTATCTTCTTAAAGGACTCCGCAAGCCTCGGTTGCCCATAAAAAGAAAGAAGCCATGCCTAGGCAATGGAGTATTTTGATAAATTCCTTCAAGAGTTTTGGTCAACTCTTTCAGACATACCTGTCTAGATTTGGGGATTTGATTTCTCGTATTTCTCTCCTTGACTCTCTCAGACTCTTGTGACTCAAAATGAAATAGACAATACTTTCTCAAATCTGAAAAGGCTCCAGGGCCAGATTCAATTATGCCTAAGCTCTTGCAAACTAACACCACATGATGAACATCTCTATGCACCCAAATTAACAGCACAGCTCAATTACCTAACAGCTGGTCTCTGGCTAGCATAATCCTTGGCTACAAAAAAAATGGAATAGGAATGATCCCTCTAATTATCAGCCCATTAGTCAGTAGTGAGTAAGCTCCACACCCAATACCTTAATAGGTTTATTAGATGGATTGGGGGGGAAAATATCCTAGGAGTTGACCAGGCAGATCAACCCTTGTCCATGGCTTAGTTCTAAGCTATCTCTCTGAGTAATATAAGTAAACTCTCTGTATCCATAGATCCTATATCCATGGATTCAACCATGCAAAGCATGAAAATATTTTTTTAAAATCCCAAAATCAAACTTGATTTTGCAATTCACTCATCTCAGGACAGAAGGCCAGCCATATGGCCAAAAGGGAGCCTTTGAATCCCCCTGCCAATGACACCAATGATCTCCAGAGGCTGGCGTCACCACCAGCCTGCAGCGGGGAGGGGCTTAAGGAAGCCTCCTTCGGTTGGCCCCTCCAGATTAGCCCCCAGAAGGGAGACTTCTGGGTTGACTTCTATAGGTTTTGTGGCTTAAGAGGTTCCCCAAAATATCTCCTTCGGGGCATAACTGGGAGGTTTACCTCTCTCCTATTGGGTTATGTGGCTTGGGAAGGAGGTCCCCAGAGATGGCCTTCCAGTAATGACCGTCCAGGATAGCAAACCACCACTTGGAGTGCATCCGGCGTCAGGTGCTTTAACCAATGGTTGGCTTGGCAAGTAATTAGGCCCGGGCTGTGGCGCAGGCGGGAGAGCAAGCCAGCTGCAATTAACTGCAATGTATCACTCTGACCAGGAGGTCATGAGTTCGAGGCCCGCTCAGAGCCTATGTTTGTTTGTCTTTGTTCTATGTTAAATGTTAAAAGGCATTGAATGTTTGCCTATATGTGTAATGTGATCCGCCCTGAGTCCCCTTCGGGGTGAGAAGGGCAGAATATAAATGCTGTAAGTAAATAAATAAAATAAATAATTACACCTGGCCTCATGCCATTGCCCATATCACAGTACTCCCCCACAACTAGTTATTTAGTTCAATTGCCAGTTTTAATAGGCCAATAAATGGCCCATTAGGTCTCCATATCTCTGTGTCTGGTCTCTTATTTCGTGGTGGAGATTCAATGATATAAAAGACACCTATTTATTAAACAAATTATATCCAGATGAGTGCCTGGAACCAAACCCCAGTGTATACCAAATGTCCACTTTATACAAGATCATTTGGTAACAGTCTATATGTTGCCTTCATAGATTTGAAATCAGTTAGATACTCAGAAATACATTTTGAGCCAAACAACTTTCCCCTTCTATTGATAAAATACTACTTTTGCTAATCACCGGTTGTGGTAGTCTGTATCAGAACACCTGTAGTATACAGGTTAACCTAACCAAAGCTATCCCTGTTGTAAACTGAGTAAGTACATCAAGGCTGTATTCCTGCACTCACATTAGTCAACTTCATAGAATCATAGAATAGTAGAGTTGGAAGAGACCTCATGGGCCATCCAATCCAACCCCCTGCCAAGGAGCAGGAAATCGCATTCAAAGGGGAATAGCGTCTAGATCCAGGGAAGTCATGCTCCCTCTCTATTCTGCCTTGGTCAGACCACACCTGGAATACTGTGTCCAATTTTGGGCACTGCAGTTGACAAGCTGGAAAGCGTCCAGAGGAGGGCGACTAAAATGATTAAGGGTCTGGAGAACAAGCCCTATGAGGAGCGGCTTAAAGAGCTGGGCATGTTTAGCCTGCAGAAGAGAAGGCTGAGAGGAGACATGATAGCCATGTACAAATACGTGAGGGGAAGTCATAGGGAGGAGGGAGCAAGCTTGTTTTCTGCTGCCCTGCAGACTAGGACACGGAACAATGGCTTCAAACTACAGGAAAGGAGATTCCACCTGAACATCAGGAAGAACTTCCTCACTGTGAGAGCTATTCGACAGTGGAACTCTCTCCCCCGGGCCGTGGTAGAGGCTCCTTCTTTGGAGGCTTTTAAACAGAGGCTGGATGGCCATCTGTCGGGGGTGCTTTGAATGCGATTTCCTGCTTCTTAGCAGGGGGTTGGACTGGATGGCCCATGAGGTCTCTTCAAACTCTACTATTCTATGATTCTATGAAAGCACCCCCAACAGATGGCCATCCAGCCTCTGCTTAAAAGCCTCCAAAAAAGGAGCCTCCACCACACTCCGGGGGAGAGAGTTCCACTGCCGAACAGCTTTCACGGTGAGGAAGTTCTTCCTGATGTTCAGGTGGAATCTCCTTTCCTGTAGTTTGAAGCCATTGTCAACCTTAATGACTTTTCTATGATCTTCTCCAAAATGGGCCATAATTAATATCCTCATCTTCCTGTATGCAGATGATGCTGTCCTTCTTTCTTTTATCAAAATTGGCTTAAAGCAAATGGTGGGAAGGCTCATCAAGAAAATGTACTAACTATTAATTTCAGCAAAACCAACATTATGGTTTTTACCAAGAGCCTACCCTTGACTAAATGGTTTGTAGCTAGATAAAACATGGAAGTCAGAAGATTTAAGTATTTAGGTATCATTTTGGACTTTTGTATTTGGTCAGCATCTAAAAGAGCTGAAGGTATAGTGCCTCTCTCTCTCTCTCTCTCTCTCTCTGTCTCAGCATATGAAGGAAGGCAGATCATTCCTGCTGCACTCAGGGTATTCCAGGTCAAGTGCTCCCACAACTTGTGCTTGGCATTCCAGTACAAATTCTGGGCTTCTCTCCAGCCCCGGAACAAATACCCTCAGCATTTTTGAGGCAACTGCTCTGTGTACCAAAGTGTGTCATCAGCAGTTTCATAGCTTGAAGCGGGTTATTCATCATTGGGCTGTACAGCTTGGAGTTGGATACTAAGATATTGGCAATACCTGGATCAGGTTGTATGCATTTCCTTCAGGAAAACAACTGCATTAAGCAGTGGTCTAATGCTATCAGAGACAAATGATAGAGAATACATTTCTGTGTCAACCTTTCTACCCAAGACTTTTCTAAGATAAAATTGATTCTTGCCCATAGATTAAAGATATAGATATGCAATATTCGCTATCTGATGCTCGTTCTACCTGCTTCTCAATTAATCTATGACTGGAGTGATGAGTGGAGTGCTGCAGGCTTCCGTCCTGGGCTCAGTTCTGTTCAACATCTTTATTAATGATTTAGACATAGGGTTAGAAGGCATGATCATCAAGTTTGCAGATGACACCTTGTTGGGAGGGATAGCCAATACTTCAGAAGACAGAAGCAGAATTCAAAATGATCTTAATAGATGAGAACAAAACTAACAAAATGAAGTTCAACAGGGACAAATGCAAGATACTCCACTTAAGCAGAAAAAATGAAATGCAAAGATACAGAATGGGGGACGCCTGGCTCGACAGCAGTATGTGTGAAAAAGATCTTGGAGTCCTTGTGGACAACAAGTTAAACATGAGCCAACAATGTCATACAGCAGCTAAAAAAGCCAATGCGATTTTGACCTGCATAAATAGGAGTACAGTGTCTAGATCCAAGGAAGTCATGCTACCCCTCTATTCTGCCTTGGTCAGACCACACCTGGAATACTGTGTCCAGTTCTGGGCACAGCAATTTAAGGGAGATATTGACAAGCTGGAATGTGTCCAGAGGGTGACTAAAATGATCAAGGGTCTGGAGAACAAGCCTTAAGAGAAGCGGCTTAAAGAGCTGGGCATGTTTAGCTTGCAGAAGAGAAGGCTGAGAGGAGACATGATAGCCATGTACAAATATGTGAGGGGAAGTCATAGGGAGGAGGGAGCAAGCTTGTTTTCTGCTGCCCTGCAGACTAGGATGCGGAACAATGGCTTCAAACTACAGGAAAGGAGATTTCACCTGAACATCAGGAAGAACTTCCTCACTGTGAGAACTATTCAGCAGTGGAACTCTCTGCCCCCCCCCCCCCCCCGGTGTAGTGGAAGCTCCTTCTTTGGAGACGTTTCAGCAGAGGCTGGATAGCCATCTGTCAGGGGTGCTCTGAATTCTATTTCCTGCTTCTTGGACGGGGGTTGGACCGGATGGCCCGTGAGGTCTCTTCCAACTTTATGATTCTATGTCATTTAATGCTGTTAGAGATATGAACTATCTCAAAAATTGACTATCTCTAAATACCTTTACTAAAGCTCATTTTAATGTGATTCCTTCTGGCATTTCTTACACAATCTGTGTTTATCCATGTGGAGATGGATTAGTAGTCTCTATCCCATTTTTTATAATTATTACTTGTAAATGATATAGAAACAAGAGATTAATTACATACCTCTTAAAGAAAATTTGTTAGAAGATCTTCTGAATAGCATTGGCTTGTGTGTTAGGAAATACTAAAAATGTGTTACAGAAATTGTGGCCAAGTTCCTTTTGTCCACTGTTTCCTAAAATTATAATTCATACACATATGTCATACTTGGGGTTTGCCTCCCCTCTAAATTGTACAAAATGACAGCAAGCCTATTATGCTTTTTAAAAAATTAAGCAATTCTTGAATTTATATTATGTGGGTTTTCTATATTATTTAGTTTTTCTATTATGCTTTGCATGATAAATATCTTGTGCTTTAATGGTCTGTGACTGTACAATAAAGATCGAATAGGGATTATATTGTTAAGTTTATACAAAAGTGCTGATTTTCTCCTGTTGTTTATTAATGAAAACATACAACAAATAATTAATTTTCTCACTCAACTCCCCCACCCCAATAGTTTTTCTCCAATGACAAAGCCAATTTTTGATATTTTGGTCAGATTTGAAAACTGACAGGCAAATGATAAAAACCAGGATACCTGTGGCAAATGGAAATCAAAGCATGGTCAAGATACACATTAGCTAGGAGGATCTGGAGATTTTTCCTTTCCCACATTTACAGGGAAGAGTACGATTCTTGTCCTCTCACCTGAGTTAACTGAGTGCAAATTGCTTTAGTGCTTTACATTCAGTTTGCAGCAATGACAGTATGCCAAGAAGGAAGAAGTAAAGTGGGAGGAGAGAAAAAATAGGATGTTTTTAAAAGCAGCTGAACATGTGGAACAGCAGAGAATTAACTGGAACTGTCTCTGCCAAATCATAACATTCAGGTGGTATGCATATAGAGAGATGCAGAAGTGATACAAGGGATACTAATTTTTTTATCATGTGAGAAATGAACATACTGCAAGTCACTTCTGGTGTGAGAGAATTGGCCATCTATAGAGACGTTGCCCAGGGGATACCCAGATGTGTTTCCATCTTGCTGAGAGGCTTCTCTAATGTCCCCACATGGGAAGCTGGAGCTAACAGGAGGGAGCTAATTTCATCTCACAGATTCAAACTGCCAACTCTTAGGTCAGTTTAGCCGTCACAAGGGTTTAACCTATTACGCCACCACGGCTCCTAGGCTAAATAGCTTTTTTTGTTTTTGCCTGTCGAGAAGTATGGATCAGGAAAAACTGGGCTCGTCTCATTGTTGTCCATTTTCATGCATGGCCATTGTGTTAAGAGTCAGCCAGTGCTGAAAAGGCAGATTTACAGCCTTTCACAAAAACATTACTGTGTTTTCAGTGGGACCACAGCCTGACTGTCATATAGTAGACTTGAATTAGATTGAATAAATTTTGCCAAGAGCACGACAGAAATGCACCAAATTCAGAAACAGAATGGCAACAACAAATGGTATGCATGTAGTCAGCACACTAGCAACTATTTTCCCTGTGACAAGAATTGTGTTTTGCAGCTGAGCATTAAGTATTTTGCAGATATATAATATACGTTATATCATGTAAGCAGACTGCCTGATACACTTCCTTTTGCATCACTCCACTTTACTTTTGTCTTACAGTCATTCCCTGACTTTTCTACATCGGTCCTTCCTTTGCGCCTTCAAAAGAAACTGGCAGAAATTTACATCCCACTAACAGGTTTAGTGGGTCCTAGACATTATATTCAATTTGTGTTTGGGACCAGTAAATATTATCATAAAGCAGTTTGATGTAAATGTGGGAAAAATAATAAAGCATGTCTCAGTACCAAATTAGTTACAACATGAAATGCACCTACATTAAAATGAATTTTTTGCCCTTTCTAAACTGCTGCCTTGCATCCACTAGCAAGACTTCCCTAGGTATGAGGATACCAGAATAGTGGAAAATGGCTTCATAAGCTGAAGAAGAGATAATTGAATGACGAAGCAGAAAATTAATGAGAATGGAACACTGTTGATGAACTCCCATGGTGTATGTGATGCCGGTAGGAAGAACAAAAGCAATGGCACTACAGCCATGAAGGAAAAGTCTCCAGAAAATACAGAAATTGTCTGCCTTTCCTCACCATTGCTGGACAACACCAGAAGAGTAGCAACTGCTAGAGTTTAATCTCAATAGAATTCTGGCCTGTGTACCTTAAGTTTACCAATACTGATCTGCCAATGCCAACTTATTTAAAATACATACAGAGACACAGATGGGGATAGAGAGAGACTCACCGATTTTAACACTCCTGAAAGGAATACAGGAACCTGAACATTACAATTTTAAAACCAGAGACTGTGAAGGTAATGAAGAAAAATCACACATCACTGATTAGAATCAGTGAGCAAGCTGCCAAGAAGCCAGAAAAGGTGCTGCCAAGTCTGTGAGCTGAGCCAGACAATAAATGGAGGTGTTTAGAATATCCCACTTTTTAATCTAAGCATGTAGCTAGACCCTGGCTTGCCTATCTAGAGAGAGAAAGGCTGTGTCTCCTGATAAGGATGCAAATTTTCATGTACTTCAGTCCTGTAAGACAAAATAATTTCAGCCATTTTCTCCCCACTATGTATGAATACATGCTTTCTGTGTATTTTTCAAGCCCTGTTTGCCACAAAATACATAGCTTTCCTGAATACAAAACATGTCTCCAGGCAGAAAGTATGTATTTTGTGTGTAATAAACAGATTTCTGTGCAAATCCTCAAAAAGAGCACACACAAAAGCTACAATTTTTCTATACAACCATCTCTGAATTTGCACATACTGACCCCAATCCTCAGTAGCTCCTCCAATAAATTTCTCAATGCCTTCAAAAACAGCCTCAGCTAAGGATAGTGTGTAATGGGCTGGATGAAGAAAAACAAGTTGAAACTGAATCCAGACAAAACAGAGGTGCTTGCTATTAAGGATCCTAATGTGGGGATGGAAGTATCAACCAGTCCTGGGTGGGGTTACACTCCACTTAGAAGAGCTCCTGGAGCCCCCAGATGGCGTAGTGGACTAAGTGACTTGAAGGTTGGGTTGCTGACCTGAAAGCTGCCAGGTTCGAATCCCACCTGGGGAGAGTGTGGATGAGCTCCCTCTATCAGCTCCAGCTCCATGCGAGGACATGAGAGAAGCCTCCCACAAGGATGGTAAAAACATCAAAAACATCCAGGCGTCCCCTGGGCAACGTCCTTGCAGACGGCCAATTCTCTCACTCCAGAAGCAACTCCGGTTGCTCCCGACACGAAAAAACAAAAGAGCTCCTGGATCCATCTTTCCAAACGTCACCCCAGGTAGCTGTGACGGTCAGGAGTGCTTATTATCAGCTTCAGTTGATATGCCAGCTGCTCCCCTTCCTAGATCCGGTGGACCTAAAAATGGTAGTGCATGCACTGATAATCTCAAGGTTGGACTAATGCAGTGTGCTTCACATTGGGCTACCTTTGTATCAAGTTCGTAAACTCCAGTTGGTCCTAAATACAGCAGCCAGATTGGTTACAGAAACATCCAGGAGTAAACATATTACACTTATACTAAAAATCACCCCACTGGCCAATTAGTTTCAGGACAAAGTACAAAGTCTTGGTTTTGATCTTTAAAGTCCTACATCGATTGGGTTCAGGTTACCTACAGGATTGCCTTCTCTTGTACAATCCACCCTCCAAACACTGATGTCCTCTGGGGGGGGTCTGCTCCAGCTGCCAGAATCCACAGCATCATCTGCATACAGGAAGAAGTCTCTAAAATTGTGCAAACTGTGCTAAAATTGCCCACTTTGCAAAAATACATACCTGTGTTCTCTGAATAAAAGCAACAATTTTGGTACATAAAACAGGTGTATGCTTTGTTTTGCTCATGTTTTCTGTGCAAGAAAACCACTGGGTTTTTTGTGCAACTGAAATATTCTCAACGAAGTACTGAAGTGTGAAAATTCTTATCTTTTTTTCTTCAACAGACCAGTCGGATACACCCCGTTCTTGGTGAGGGTTAGTATTCCTCACATCTCTATCTCCTGCTGTATTAATTATATTGTTAGCCTTTAAAGCAAAAGGCATTAGAGTCATCAGTTTTGGCATCTCTGCTACAGAGATGAGGGAAGGGGAGAAGTAGCACAGATGGTGCTTGAAAACCTTGCCTACTTCAGTCTGGTTGCTTTCCACTGAGACATGACTCATGAAGTGAATTATGGTCAATGTATTGTCAAAAGCTTTCACGGCCAGAATCACAGGGGTGTTGTGTGGTTTCTGGGTTGTTTGGCCATGTTCCAGCAGCATTTTTTCCTGATGTTTCAGCTACATCTTCCTCTAAAGATGCCAACCACAGATTTCTGTTATTGATGTTTTTAAAAGATGCTTTTAGGATGTTTTTAAATTGTTAGATTTTAGCCTGTTCTTGTAAGCCACCCCGAGCCCTAGGAGAGTGGGGCCATCTGGGAGATAGGGCGGTATATAAATAAAGTTTTATTATTATTATTATTATATAAGTTTGAATAATAAATAAATAAATAAATAATAAAGATACAAGTGAAACGCCAGGAGAAAATACTGCTAGAACATGGCCAAACAACCCAGAAACCACACAACACCCCCGAGTTATGGTCATTTCAATTCAGGCAGACCCTGGATTTCCATTTAAGTCAAAAGTTCAACAGGGAACCCAATTTAAATTATTTCTGGACTTTGGTCACCTTTACTGATTGCCTCTTTATAATGAATAGATAGGGAAGATTACAGGACCCTCCACCTTTCATAGCCAGTTTACCATGTAGAGGTGAGAAAAGATAGTCTTCCTGTATTTCGGGGGGTGGACATCACTTTGGTTCAGTTGAAAGCCCAGGAGCCCAACACCAGTGCCACTTCTACTTTGGGTACTCAAAAGTGATATTTCATTACTCCTAGTCATTTTTGAGACTTTTAGCAGTATTTTTTGTCCCCAAAACAGCATATAACAGTGGAAATTGGGCTCAGAGGCACCATGCTTTGCTAAGAAGGAAGGGGTGAAGTAATGAACTTTCTCACCACAAGACGTATGCAGAATTCCCACCTGTGTGCAATCTACTCTTGTCCTTTTTTCAAACTAGTCATTCTTTTGCCCTTCTAAAAAGAAAGCTGAAAAGGCACTGGTGCCTATGGTGTCTCATGTCAATTCAGAGTGCAACAGTTTGTGGATCCTCAGCCAAAAGTTGAAAACCAATGAGTTATGTGTGGAGCATGGTTCCCTCCGAGTTTTGAGTAAAAACATATAGGAGAGTCATTGTCTCATTGACATGAAAGCCATGAACCACAACTCGATTGGCCTTGCATGCAATACCCTGAATGGTACATGTTGTGGAATCCCAGGATTTGTAGCTTGGTGAGGCACCAACCTTTTAAGACTACAGCTCCCATGATTTCATAGCACGGATTCAGTGTGTAGATGCACCTGCAGAGATTATCAGAATATAACTCACATTCACAGTTTTATCTGTGCTACATCTCTGAATGCTACAGTCTACAAGATACATTGGGCTACAATTGCCAACAGAATAAGACAATTCTGGTTTATTTATTTTCCCTCTTTCCAAAAAGAAAGCTATGACTTGCAGCTTGTAAAGGTTCTTAATGTTTAAATCCTGTAAGCAGTAAATATTAAATGGATTTGATTGAACCTAAAACTGGAGCTATCTAGAGATTTAATCCTCTTTAGCAATAGGATATATCTGCAGTGTGAGAGATCTGGGATAGATGTTTGATTACTTCAATAGTCCATCAGCTTTGCTAGGAGCGATATCTCAACTTGGCAGTTGATACTGGCCTTGAATATTTTAAATGCTTTCCTAATTCAGTTTCACAACCCACCATATGAAAAACTATATATTCAGCCAGAAAAAATACGACTGATTCTAAATCAACTTTTCTCACTTTTTTGTGTTGTCTCCAGTGTTTCTGTAACACTGCTATCCAACAGAAGGTATAAATGTCCTTGAAGACAGCCAAGATGAAATTCCATTTTCTCTCTCTTCACCCTTGGTCTCTTTTAAGACTACACAATGATGGCTCTTTGATTCAATCCCGATTGTTGGGTCAACATCCTATGGATTCCTCTAGACTTCTGCAAAGCAGAGACAGAGTTCCTTTATTACAGTAGGGGAGAAAAAATCCTCCACTGAAGGGAAGTGTGGGCATGCTTCCTCTATTGCAGTGGAGGGGACTGAGGCTATTTACTACAGGACAGAGTTGCTGTTAACTGCCATTAAGCTGACTTTGATTTATGGTGACCTATGAATGAGAGGCCTCCAAGTAGTCAAGGAGCCCATGAATGAAAGACCTCCAAGTCATCTTCAGCAGCCCTGTTGAAATCTTGAGTCTATCCATCTGGAATGTGATCCTCTTTTCCTACTCCTTTCTATTGAGCCACGTCTTCTCATTCTAGGGACAGTTCAGACTTGATTTGCTCATTTATTGGTCTTTTAATAGCCCATATTATTCATAGAAGTATTTTTACTGGAGGAGGGCAGAACTTCTCTTTTACAATGGAGGGACACTGTATTGTGAGGGGAATGTGTGTATAAGTTGCCTGTTGTCTTAGGGCAGCACCATGAATTTCAAAGTTTTCTTAGGCAAGGGATACTGAGAGATTGTTTTACCAGCTCCTTCCTTTGAAATATAGTCTGAAGCAGATGGTATTCATTGGTGGTTCGCCTTGCTTAGTTTCAAAAATTCAGATGGGATTTAGTGTTCTTAGAGCATAGAGCCTCTTTGTTAAAAAGGGGAAAATACTCTCTATTGCAGAAGACTTTGAATTATAGTTTGTGGAGGATTTCCCAAAGAAAACCTCAGATGAAAAAGACCCTTTAGGACTTTTCTGTTGCAATAAAAAAACCCTTTATGATTGAAAATAAAAAGCTTTAGATGATGCTGGGAACTGTCAGCAAATTGTCCAAGAAAACAAAATGCCATATAGTTATTTCTCTTTCAGAAAACAAGAAGAAATAGCGATCCAAATACTGTAACCTCCAGGGAGATTTCTCCACTATTGAGAAACTCACTGTCTTGCATCTACATCATTGTAACCATGGTAAGTGCCTTAAATCAGCACAATCGCAAAGATACTTGAGTTTGGGATAATGATAGATTTCCCTAAGGGGAGGAGGAGAGCAAAAGAGCACATAATTTTACAATACACCAGAAGTTCAGGAGGTAGTTTTCAACAAACAAAACAAAACAAGAACTGTTTTTTGGGTAACATTCAGAAATTTTTGTATTTCATTTCATACTGATGAGAGTTACATTTTAACACTTCCTTCTGGCAAATGACATGCTATAAATTAGAATAGGGAGCAGGCATTTGACACTGAAATTTATGAAAAATATATGGGAGAAAATATTTCTTAAGATTATGACTTGAAACTAGTCTATACCTGTTTGCATATAAAACTAAACTAATTGTAGTTTCTGTCTTATGGCGTCCAACACCATCCTCAATATACCCCCTCATTTATTTCAAGTCCAAGAGAAAACGCCACAAAAGTCTGATACATTTTCATTTTCAGTGTGTCCCCATGAAAATTAATCTCAACAGGATCCTTTTATATACACAGCTGTATCATTAAGTAGCTATACTCATTTCAAATAGAAGAATGTTATTATATTAAGGAGCAAGTCATTATAACACTCATTTTACTGCTACAAACAAAACAGAAAGTAAACTTTGTTGAAGACCATCCAGTGAAACTATCCTTCCCACTATGTTCAAGCCTTCCATGCCATCCATCTCAATGTGCTGGAAAACCTGAACAAATTCCACATGGTCTCAAACTCTCACTTCTTATAGAAGATAACTAAAGAAAAATCCACTGACAAACTGCAATGACTTCACCTTTTCGCCAAATAGGACCCTTTGTGATATTTCATTATCCTGCTCCAATTCTAATTCTACCTCTTCATTTACAGAACATTTACTCTCAAATAGCTAAAGAAATTAGGAACCTCTCCTCCCCCACACACATTGAACAACAACAAAAAAGACATTTTTAGGTTATTCTCAAGGCAAAACACATCTTTCAGTTTTGTTCAGAGAATACAAAAGCTCATCTCCATTTCTATTTTAGAACAGTTTAATTAAATTCCAAGCCTGGTAAAAAGAGATATGTCTAACTCACACATGGCTCTGAATAGAGCATTAGGTTTCTAATATGAGATATGGTAATGGGTGAGGGAGGAATGACATTGTAGTTTTTTAAATTCCATACTGTAGTTCTAAAGTTATGAAGTACCAGTTTTGGATGTAGCAACTTTCTGCACCTGAAATGGGAAATACACTTTACCTTCCTTTCAATTATGACACGTCCATTTTTCAAATCAACACTTTGAGTCCAATCCATGCCCACCAGATCTTCTTTGTAGATCTCAGAGGAGTAAAGAATGTTTGGGAAAAGACGGGGAATTAAGCCAAGAAACACTGGCAAGCTACTGAAAGGATACTCTTCAATTTACTTGTTTTTCAAAGCATTGCTCCTGTGGCATACAATATAGGAGGCACTGCTTATATTGAGATATCTATACTCCATATATCCAGTGCAGCTTGCATCATGATACTTGCACTAGTGTAAGATTGAGAACTTGGGTCAACATTGAGCTTTGGTTCTATTTTAAGCCAACAGATACATCACCTGTGCAGTAGGGATAGATACTATAGTTTCCTCTGGTCTTCCAGAGTATTTCAATTTCCATCTGCTCCAATCAACATATGCCTGTATTTAGGATTGAGAAGAACTGTAGAGCAAGTCATCAATGTCTTGCTACTGTCTAATCCAGCTACTTATCCACAAGTTCCAATATATGTGCTGACAACATGCTTTGAGATCTCCTTTTTTATGGGACCATAAATAAATCAAATCTTAATTGGGCATCTCTATTATTGTGGGAAGACTGGGGAGCCAGCATCAAAGTTCCTGAATCATTTTGCTCTGTTGTTTGAACTGTTTTGCTCTGTCTGTTTTGCTCTGTTGTTTGAACATTTTGCTCTGTCAGTTTGAACTGCAGGTATGGATGAGCAGAAACCTGAGCAACTATTAGGCACAAGAGCCAGTGCAAGTTTTAAATAAAGTTCTTTGAACATTATATACAATATGACAGCAAGAAGCAACAATTCCCTTCCCCTGACCAGAGCATCCCCATGGATGTCTACTACATGATTCTAATTCCAATGAGTATTGCAATGATCCAAAACATAGAGGATGCAACAAGTACACAGCTGATTTACTTTTTTTTCCAATCAATATTTAAAGTTTGCTCTAAACTCAATAAAACTAAAACTGTACAGATTTATAAACAGTTTTTTACACTTATGATGGTCAAATAATATATCTTGGTAAAATAATGTGTTTTGAAACATTAATTCAATATGGAAGTATGAAAAAAATCCCTTCTTTCAAGCTATAACAATGTATTTCCGAAGTTGATGTCTTCTTCAGTGATATAAGCTTCCGAAACTGTCTTCAGTTGATTCTGTAATTCAAATCATTAAAATAAACTGAACCAAGATGACAGGAAGATAATACATTCCACACACAAACTATCTGGAAATAATGTCAGAAAATGCTATTACTGTTCCTTCATTTCAGTCATCTATATTTTCACAACTGAAGCATATTTCTAAAACAATGGTTTAGGACACAGCATGCGACTTTTACACAAAAATACAAAGAAACATGTGTGCCTTTTGCTATAAATTAGAAGTACTGAAAGAACATTGAGATTTATTCATCAGAATGTTAGGCATGGGTTGTAGTAATAGCAGAATTTGACTGCATCTTCTAACTTTTGTATTGTAATGTTTTTAAATGTTTAATATGTCTGATTTTAATCTCAATTTTAATTCTTAAATTGTATATGTTTTAAGGCATGGAATAATTGCCTTGAGTCCCCTGCAGGGTAGAGAAGGCGGGGTATAAACAGAGTAAATAAAAGAGGATGTGTAGAATTTTGAGGAACCAGAATATGTGAGGTGGGAAGAATGGACTGTGTGGCTGAGACAGTATCAAGAGGCAAGAAGAAAATTGTTAATGCAGTAGCTAGGGAGCTATTTGGAGATTTTGGGTTTGTGAGAGTTCAGTTTATGTTCACCTGAAAAGGCATTTCCACAGGACAGTCTCAGAAAGTTCTGCAGAACTAAAACAATAATATTTCTAATATCGGTCTCAAATATGTGTCACAACCATTTATGATGTAGTATTGCAGAAAGTACCTTGAGATTTTGAGAATTTGCTGCCAAGAAAGGATCAGAACATCCCTTCGATAACACACAATCAATACCCTTTTACAATTCATATACTTCTTACCTTTTCTGAATGTTGGTGTCCATCCAAGATAGCCCCGACTCTCCATGTGCTTGCATCACATATGACTTCCAATATTTCAAAAGCTCTTTAGCTTTCTGGAAGCAGGAAGAAGGGTATGTGAACTGATCTGAATCCAGTTGCATCATGTGCAACTGATGCTCTGTGGTTTGGGAAACACATTTTTCCTTAGTGTGACAAGCATGGCATAATGTTTTTTTTTCCACCCACTTAGATTTGGTAAAATTTTTCTGGATGAGCACATTCTATTATGTATCATACTATTTCTCGTCTCTACACTCCTTTGATATAGTTCCCTGCCTATCTCTCAATCTCCCTTTCTATCTCTCTCACACAAACACAATTAACTAATCAGGCAAAGCTTTGGATTAATAAACTACTCAGTATTTACATGGTTCAAAGTTAAGCTTTTATTTGGTTTTAAATTAAAAAAATAAATTTCATTATTAAAGAGTGGAATGGGTCTAAACTAATGTTTACATATTAGTTTACTTGGTTTAGAATATCACCAGAGAAACAATAAAGGTGTACTGTATCACCCAGAACAGAAAACTTGTTTTTGTTAGAAATTTTGACAGTGGTAGAATTCAGTTTAATTTGAAAAAGTCTTACAGGTTTACAACGAATGTTAGAAGTAAACATCTGGCCTCTGTGTCCTTTGCATCTAACCTCCATCTCCAGTGATGCCTGTGGTTCTGGGCACTATACGACAGTGCTAATATCATCTGCTTCCTCTGGTTTCTTTTGCCTGCTTGGCAGGGATTTCAAGTACTCAAGGTGCCTGCGTGCATCCTCTTGATTTTGCCGCACGTAGTAAACTACATAAGAGATCACCATGGTGAACCAGCCAAACATGGTGACAAGCATGGCATAATCAGTAGTCTTTTTAGGAAGGTTACAGAGGTCAGCGTCGGCAGCATTAAGGAATGGCCTCCCGGCATGTTCGTCTAAATCTGAAGTCTTACAGATGACACTGTTTGCTGTTTCATGGTTGGAGGCCATGCTCCTCAAGACCTGCTGCAGAGTGCAGTCACAGTGCCAAGGATTGTTTGCAATTCTAGCCCTAGCCTTGAGGTTGTTAAAAGCATTTTTGTGCACGCTTTTGATCCGGTTGTCAGACAAGTCCAGCATCTGTAAGGTTTCTGCCACCCCTTTGAAGGAGTGTTCGTCGATGAACTCAATAATGTTTTTGGACAAGTTGAGGACTTTCAGTTGGTGCAAATCCTTGAAAATTTCATTGGGGATGGATGTGATCTGATTGGAGTCCAAATAAAGTAAGACTGTCTCCGGAGGAAGATCTCTGGGTATTTCCTTGAGGTTTGCATTGCTGCAGCTGACGTTTAAGCCTCCAGAATGGGAACAAAGGCAACCTTTGGGGCACATACTGGCAGAATGAAAGCACAGTATCATGAGGACAAAGCTTTGTAAGAGCAGACACATGGAGAGGGAGCGAGTTAACCACAGGTCTACCAAATGCATACTGGGATGTCAGCATAATCACACAGCCACTTCTCATTTACCCAACAGTGGTGCAAAGGATCTCAGGCACAAAACTCTAAACTCATGTTCTTTAGCAATGTCATTGAAAGATGTGTCGACTTCTTTTTAAAACAGCATGCCTGGAAAATTAAAACAAAACAAAAAAAGAGTCTGTTATAAGGCTAGAAAACCAAACTGAATGCATTTTACAATGCAGATTTATGGATTTCAGTAGGACTTATCAGAGTACTGAAAATTATAGAAAGTTTTACAATTTTGTTAACTTTCAAGTGAAATCATGCAAATTTGACATTTGCATTTTAAAGAGAACAGACATCATCCCAATTTATTATGACAACTTTTTGAGGGAATTTTTCTTTTTCTAACACAGGTTTTTCGAACAATAGTAATAAAACTTAATTACTTTCTTTCTTATACAGTAGCAGACACATTAATAAGATTTACAGTAGGATTCTAGCAGATAGAGCAAATTAGGCAAGCATTTTTGTGGTTAATGACCTTGCTTAAAAGTATTCTGTAACACTTTAAAGTCAAATTAAACAGTTTTAGAGAGGAAGAATTTTTACTAGAATAATACACATTATGAAGAGAAACTAAATATTTCTTGATTTCCTGGCTCAAAAGCTATGTTAACTTCAGATCTTTCCCAACTTCTGTTTGTTTTCACCATGCATATTGTTACATGTCTGGCAGTAATCTCTTATAATATTTTAAATATCAAAAAGCAATCAAAGATAGAATAGGCTATAGTACTTATTATTATTTAAGTTTATTTATACACCATTTTTTCTCTCCACAAAGGAGACTCAAAGCAGTTTACATTAATAGCATTCCAATACAATTTAAAATCCAAAAATATACACACATTGAAATAGAATTCAACATCAACAGTATTAATCAAAAATTAACATTTAAAAACCATAAAACAGATTAAAAACATATTAAAAGCCTAAACCACAACACCCCCTGATGTGATCTTAGAAACCTTGTTTATACAATAAACAGAAAGTTCTCTTAAATGCCACAGACTCTCAAGTGAGGTAATTCATGTAGTTCCCTTCTCTGTGAACTTGAAATACAACATAAAGGCAGACTGTGGAACACTAAGTCCCACAATCTCTTTAATTTTCTTCTTTATTAAGAATTTACAATCCATTTTACACTCATGGCAAGTCTATTTATCTCAATATATGTTTTCTTTCATTTAGAAACAGAGATATTTGCATACCCTTCCAAGTTGTATTTACATATAAATTAATCTTATTTTAACATAAAGGGAAGTTAATGCTGATTAAATTCTATAATGTGAGGTGTAGAATTTTGCAGGAGAATAATGAAATTGAGTCATTTTCATTCGGTGTTCATGAACTAAAGGAGGGGCAATTCATATATCATTTGTCTTCTTAATCTAAGAACTGGTCTATTGCATGAGAAATCTTTATTTGAGAACTCCCAAGATGCACATGAATTTGCAGCACCTTTGAAAAAAGGAAATGTAATAATAATAATAATAATAATAATAATAATAATAATAATCTTTATTTATACCCTGCCACCATCTCCCCGAAGGGACATGGGACAGCTCACACAAGCACTTCAAGTGCCGCATATATACAACAGTATATAAGCATAAACAATGACATAAGTATAAAAACAACACATAAAATCCCAACTGATAAAACTGTAAGAATTGCAAAAATTATAAAAATTCCTAAAACACAGTAGCAAAAGCCTTCATGGACTACAATTCATTTCATCAGACATGCAACTGCATATGCTAGAAATTTCCTTTTTATCAGTTAGCCTTCAAAGTGCTACTGGATTCCTTTATGTCTTTATATTCTCTTTCAACGCTCAGCCATAAATGAGTTTCAGTATCACAAAATTTAAGCCTTAGTTTCCCCATCTAAAAAATGGGAATAAAAATAATGCAAAAGAGATAAAATACTGTGAACACTCACTTCCATTTCAAAATGGAAAGGTTATTCTTAAAATATTTTTCATATGCCAATGACACTGTAATAAAGAAAAAAGGCCATAATATACTATTACTACATGATGTACAGAAAATACACATAAGGTGGAAGCAACTGCACTCAAAAGCAGTGGCAAACCTAAGGTGTAAATTTTAAAAACAAATGATAGAATGGGGAAATAAAAAATGAAACAAATCAGGAGATGAAATAAAAACCAGCTCCTCTTGAACACTATTACACTATTGTTTTGATTGTGACCATAGCCTTCCAAGTTGACTTTTATAAAAATTACATAGAGATAACCTGGAATTTTATATCATCTGCAAAAGTTTGACATTTGTGTTTCTATTGCTTATGATTATAACCATACCATACATCTCCATCGTTGTATCAGAGTTTGGGATAAAACCCCTAGAAATAATGCAAGAGTTTGAGTCTGTGCTCCAGAAAGCCAGTCTAACCACCTTATAATATTGTTTTCACTAAATTCATTCCAAAATGGCAGGGGTAATAGTAAGATCTTTCTCTCAAAATTTCACAATGTAGACAGTATCAGATGTTGCAATTTTGCAGACATTTATAAACAATGTCTAGAAATGTGAGCTATACTGAAGTGCCTAGAAGAACTGAATCACAAGCATTAAGATGTTCGTGAGCACTTCACAATACATGCAGAGGAGTGGACAAATGTAATTGTCTGGGTGAGAACAAACATGAATTCAAGAATACAAAAAGATTCTGAATTCTTGTTTTAAGAAATATAATACCAGAGAACAAGAGTGAAGGGGATATGGGATATAATGATCTCATTCACATTAAGCATGTATGAAAGATTACACTTCTTTCTGGTAGTCTGGCATTATGTGTTTTTTCCTTCTTCTACACTACTAAAGTGCTATTTTGCTGTGTTAAACTTATTTCTTCACTCCAGTCTAACAATCTTTAAAAAATTTGACTCAACCAGTTTTCAAAACTCTGCAGTTGACTTTCAGAGAGTGCACTGAATTATATCTCAAGGATGTTTGGTTAAGGCAGGGAAGAGTAATTTTCAGTTTCTCCTCGAAACGAATGTATTTCCCAATACAATTATTTAAAAAAAACAGGAAAATCTTCATTTTAAAACAGGATCTAAATACTACTGGAATTAAAGAACTCTTTCTTCTGCTCCATATATCCTGCATTGTATGGTTGAAATACAACCATATGAGTGCCATTGGCAGATATTGGTACAACTCCATAATGCTCATTAAGCTTTCTAGCTGGTCATGGGAAATGTATCTTTCATTTTAATTTACTTTATTCTAGCTTCCTTTGTAGGATTTCTCTGGCAATCAAATAGGGAAATCCCAGGTAAGCTAGGGAATCCCACCTACGTGTGTCAATATACATATGTATGTTTCAGAAAACTGCTTGTTTTAAGTTTCCAGGATATAGTCACAAATCGATTTCAACATCTGGACAAAGGTAAGCAGGGATGATAAAGTGCAAGCATTTTGGCATTCAGGTCCCTCACTGCTGGCAAATGTATTTTTTCTTCAATGATTACAGATCAGAAGTCCAGACCAAAGAGAAGCAAGCTGTGTTGTTTCTTACTCTTTCCTTCACTCTGGTTTGGTTTCATACCAGTATACTACTGGTAAAATAACAACTAGCATCCTATGACAGCAAGTTGTGGAATTCAAATGGAGAAAGAGAAATAGTTTGCTTGATTTTTTTTTACCCTGTCTCATAAAAATCTCATTTTAGACTGAAAATTTCTCCAAACAACTTTTGGCTCAGCCCTAATGTAGCAGAGGTAAAATGATGGTGTACATTTTTTAAAAAATCAGATTATTAGTTCTTATACTATTAAAATGAAAAAATATACTTGGGCTTTGAAACTACATTTTGTGATACAGCACATAACTCATTTAAATAAATAAATAAATAAATAAATAAATAAATAAATAAATAGATAGATAGAAATTAGGATCAAGTAAATCCAGAGATAAAATTTTGAGTAAAAGAACCTGTCAAATTAGGCAGCTCTGATGTTTTGGTGAGGGGCCTTGGAGGTTGTCAGGTAGCCTCATAGGTATCCTCATAAGATGCTCCTTTTCTCTGTCAAAGAGGTAGAACGATATCTTGCTGAATGAATCACATGATGCCATCTCATATTTTATGGATGAGAGGTCTATGAAACAAAAAGAAAAAACATGTTTGTTGACAAGGTTACGCAAAATGGTTTATCTTTTGTTCATTTCATATACTGAAACATAACGTAATAATTATTCTAAAAAACAAAAATAAAACATACATGGAATCCAAACTCAATGTTATTTATAATTTTCAATTTGACATATATTTTGTTGATGACTTTTAAGACCTTGACATTATGATAATAGTTCCCCAAAAGATCTCAAAATAGCAGGCTAGATCCTCAAGAAACTATGGGAGTTTGCACTGTTCTCTCCCCCCCCCCTCACCTTGCCTCAATGTGCACAAAGGGAACATATATACCGTAGAGTCTCACTTATCCAACGTAAATGGGCCGACAAAACGTTGGATAAGCGAATATGTTGGATAATAAGGAGAGATTAAGGAAAAGCCTTTTAAACATCAAATTAGGTTATGATTTTACAAATTAAGCACCAAAACATCATGTTATATAACAAATTTTACAGAAACAGTAGTTCAATACGCAGTAATGCTATGTAGTAATTACTGTATTTACGAATTTAGCACCAAAATATCATGATAGATTGAAAACATTGACTACAAAAATGCGTTGGATAATCCAGAACGTTGGATAAGCGAGTGTTGGATAAGTGAGACTCTACTGTATTCTGTAGTTCTCCAAAATATGTTTTGTTATATAAAGACATTTTACAGTGAGGCTTAAAATATACATTTTGAATGAACGTAAACAAAAGAAGAATTTGAGATCCTTTAATTCTCATAGCAAAGTTTATTTGTAACAGACGACTTAGCCCTAGCCCAATGTTAAAAAAACATTTTGACAAAAATGTTTTTAAATCCACAATAGCTATCTCATTGAATGCCTCTCATACTAACCAATAGAAACCAATTATTAACCAATTCTACGTTTTCATAGAATCCTAGAGTTGGAGGGGACCCCTAAGAGCCATTTAGTCCAACCCCCTTCTTCCAGGCAGAAGGGTAACATCAAAACTCTACTGACAGATGGCCATCTAGCCTCTAAAGTAATTAATATGCTTCCCCTATAGTATGTGGATTATTTATTTAGGGATTTCTTCCCAGCCCAGCACAGAGATTTACTTACTAGAAGTACACGTCAGTTCTCCTCTTTGCAGATTCAACCATTCCTTGGACCTTTTGCTGGCTGCTGTTTTTTGGAAGGGACAACTCTTTCTCTCTGCTTCCCTGATTGGTATTTTCTAATGTTGATGCATTCTGGGAACTGTAGTTTAGGGCAGGGTCTTTTGAATTCTCTGGCACAGAGCTCCTCCCTTCCAAAACTACATTTCCCAGACTTCTGTGCTGTTCCCAGTGAACACTGCTCTCTCTTTTTCCCGCTCTTAATGTTGGCACTCCATGGCAAGGCACTAAGGCAGTCTTTTTGGCTTTGTTTTGCTTCCTTGCACTGAAAAGACAACTGACTTTGGGAGTCTTCCAAGATATACAAAACTAAAACAAAAAAGTATGGGGTATGTTTTTATTCTTACTCTCACGTATCAGCTATTGCCTCGTAAGTACAAAATTTAATGAATTTGATCTGAATAACAAGGCAAACGAAAAAATGCACACCTCTAGTTTATACAACTAATTAATTTTGTTCTAAACTATGATTCCCACTTCTTACATAACAACAAGCCAGGTTTTGGGAAAATGAAAACGAGGCATAGTTTTTTGGCTGTGAAAGGGGACTAGACATATAGAGAAAGAAACATGGAAACACACCACTTTTTGTGCTTAAATGGCACTTTAGTTCAGCATTATATAAGCTCGATCATTTATTGGGCAAGCACCTGACTTAGTAAATCATCTCTGATGTCTTTTTAAATTAGTCGTTTCCAAAATAAAACACTTGGAAAGGAAAAAAATGCAAAAGGAATGTGTGAATCATCATTTGATGTATTCAGAAACAGTCTAAAATGCTGCATGTACATATTAGCTTATGGCCATGTAGCTGAATATTTCTTTGAACAACAAAACATGGA